>NC_055986.1:145648877-145955501 GCF_018446385.1 Zingiber officinale
TCCGCAGCACCTCGTCCCTTGGACGCACCGCGTGTCATCCTTCTCGCTAGCCGCGTCTTCCGCTCGAGTACCTGTGCTCCTAAGCTCCTGCACACTTAGACACAAGGTTAGAAACACACAGGACATATCTTAACTTGTTGATCACACCAAAACAACCTTGGGGTTCCAACAATCTCTCCCTTTTTGATGTGATCAACCCAAGTTAAGCTAGGGTCAAAATAGACATGGAAATTAAATAATTTATATTGCAATAAAGTGCAACAAGATAGAAAAAATTAAAATTAAAAGAAATTTCAATTTTCAATTTTCTAATTTCTAATTTTCTACCTCTCCCTAGACTTATACTTTTTCTTCTCCCCCTTTGATCACATAAAAAATTGGGGTTGCAAGAAAAATCTAAGGGTTGACACTTAGAAAAATTATAAAAATCTATTTCAATGATTTTCTGGAAAATATTTTCAAGTCAAGGAGAAATTTCTAAGTCAAAAATAACTTTTGAAAAATTTCTAAGTTTTCGCCATCAAGAAAAAAATCTTTCTAAGCCCAAAACTTTATGCAAGAAAATTTAAGAAAATTGATAACATTAAAAAAAATTTTCTATGCATTTATTTATTCTAATACTTTTATCAGAAAGTTTTAAATTTCCATTTTAATATATCATAATTTCTTAAATTTGAAGCAAGAAAATTTGTACAAATTTTAACATGTCATTTTCTATTGTTTTTTGAATTCCTAATTCGCAAAAATATTTTGATAGTATAAATTCTAACTAAATAAAAAATTTCTACAATATAATTTGTAAAAGTTCTTTCGGCAATGTCTTTACTTTGCAAAATTATTTCAGAAAATATTTTCTAATTTGCAGAATTCATTCGACAAAATATTTTGTAATTCACAGGAATTTTTTGACAACAAAAATTCTGATTTGCAAAAATCTTTTGATGATTCTTTTGACAGTAGATTTGTTAATCTGAAAAACTTTTTCGACGATTCAATTTCTAATTCGCAAAAATCTTTAGGCAACTTTTCAATTGTTTTAATCAATTGTTCAGAAGGTAGAGGTCATACCTTACTTACCTCGTCGGCTGTTGGTTCTTCCTCTGTTGAATTACTTTCTTCTGGAGACTCTCCCCCTTTCTCGATGCTCATCTCGGATGAGCTTTCTACATCTTTAGGTGGGTCTTCCGCTACGATTGTCGTGTCGGCAATTTCCTTGGTCTCAGTTTCGACTTCTTCTGATTCTTCATTAATCTTCAAGAGCTTTTCCCAAAATTTTTTTGCGCTTTTGTATTCTTCGATTCTGTCGAGATCTTCATCTGGTATTACGGTTAGAAGATGAAATTCTGCCCGACCGTTTGCCATATACTCGTTACGTTGCTTCTCGTTCCAGAGGCGTTTATCGAGTTCTTCTCCATTTGTTGTCTTTGGTGCTTCGAAACTAGATTTCAATATTAAAGAAATACCAAAATCTAAATTTAAATATACCTCCATTTTTTGTTTCGAAACAGCAAACTCCCCCTCAAATGCATGTGGGTAGACGCTATCTCCGGCCATTAGAGCTGTCAGACGGGCCAACCCGTGGCGGGGCGGCCCGTGGCGGGCTAACCATTTGGCGGGGCGGGGCGGGCCAACCCGCCAACTTGGCGGGTTGGAAAATTTCCAACCCAACCCATTCTAAGGCGGGTTGCGGGTTTGGCGGGCCAACCCGCGGGCCCATCAAAAATTTTTAAAAAAATTAAAAAATATTTCATATCTTCAACATTTTACTTCGAAAAAGTTTTCTACAATTAAATGTATACATAAACATGTATTTTAAATATAAATGAACACAAACAAGTACTTATGTTAGATGAAAAGTACTATTTTTATTTCAAAATTATAATAAAGAAAGATAATAAATTGGCATAAAACTTATCTTATATGTGCTTTTCAACCCGCGGGCCAACCCAAGCCCAAGCGGGCCGACCCGCGCGGGTCGCGGGCCTAGGCGGGTCGGCCCACGACGGACTTGGGTTGATAAAATTCCAACCCAACCCACTTAAATTGTTTGGCGGGACGGGCCAACCCGACGGGCCCAACCCAAATTGACGGCTCTACCGGCCATCGTTTTGTTGCTTCAGACGCCAGTTAGTCCTTCTTGAAGCGTCTCGGCTCTGATACCACTTGTAGGACCGTTGCGGCCGGCTAGAAGGGGGGTTGGATAGCCTGCAAACACAAAAACAAAACCAACCCTTCTCGAACTCTTAAACTAATACTTGTATAAAGAATAAACAAAAAGTAAATAGAACATTAAAAGACGAGACACAAGTATTTACTTGGTTACAACCGATGTGGTTGTTAATCCAAGGAAGTTGAATCATTAAATACTCCTTTAGGCGGAGAAGTCTCTTACAATGTTGAAGCGCAGAAACAGAAGTTTAACTCTAGACTAAAGCACACAAGCGTTGGAATTACAATTCATGAGTTCGTTATTAAGCTTCTGGACCAAGGCTATATTTATAGCCTTGGTCGGGGCGCCTGGAAGGGTTCCGGGCGCCCTGGGAGGGATAAAACTTTATCCCCCAACGTTCAGATCGAGATTGACTCGATCTGGTCAACCTTCACGGTCCGGGCGCCCGAAAGGGTTCCGGGTGCCCCGGGCTGGTCCGGGCGCCCCGGACCCCCAAGTCAACATATGTTGACTTTTCTCCGTTGGGACCTTTGTTCCGGTTCGGTCTGCCTCTGTTCGGGTGTTCTACTCCGGATCCACTCACTTGGGTGATTTCTGTCATTCGAAAAAGGTCTCACCCGAACCCAACTTCCGGTCTTTTCGAGCAGCCTTCCGCTCCAGCTTCTCGTCCCTCGGAATCGCCGCGTGTTTCTTTCTCGTCCACCAGTGTACTCATCCGCAGTCTTCGTCCCTCGGTCGAATCCCGTGTCGACCTTCTCGCTAGCTGCGTCTCTTGCTCCCCGAGCAATCTTCCGCTCTGGCTTTCGTCCCTCGGAACCACCGCACGGTTCCTTCTCGTCCACCGGGGTACTCTTCCGCACCACCTCGTCCCTCGAACGCACCACGTGCCGTCCTTCTCGCTAGTTGCGTCCGGGTAACTCCTCTGTAGACCAGGCGAAGACATCCCGGTTACGGATCAAGCATTGAACTAACTCTTCTTTGAGAGGAGAAGGAAGGTCACTTGCCAGGCCAGTTAGACTTTCAGGTCGTTCAACGTATAGTTGCACCTCCTCCCAGGGAATGGGTTCTTCAGCCATAGGCAAAGGCTCTTCATGGACAGCATGGACATCTTGCATCTTCTGATTTTTCCGAGCCTCCACTCAGACCATATCAATATAGGATCGGCGAGAGACCCTCTGCTCTCCTTTAACTTCTCCGACCTGCTCGCTAATGGGAAATTTGATTTTCTGATGGAAGGTCGAAACAGCAGCCCTAAATTCATGCAGGGCGGGCCTTCCCAAAATGACATTATAAGAGGAGGGGAGTCCACCACTATAAAAGTGCTCCTCCTTGTGTGAATCAATGGTTCGGTGCCCAGAGATATGGCCAGTTTAATCTGACCCATTGGCTTCATCTCATTGCCTGTAAATCCATATAGAAACGTAGCCACAGGCTGAAGTTCAGTGGCATCAATCTGCATTTCCTCGAATGCAGTTCTGAACAGAATATTAACCGAGCTCCCAGTGTCAACGAAAACCCGAGCCACTCGGCTATTGGCGATGATGGCTTTAATGATAAGAGCATCATCATGAGGTAGCTCCAGACCTTCCAGGTCTGCCGGCCCGAAGCTGATAACAGGGCCAGAAGCCTGCTCCTGGTTGCATCCAACAGTGTGAACCTCCAAGCGACGCACATGTGACTTGCGTGCTCTCCCCGAGTCTCCATCAGTTGGCCCTCCAGAGATCATGCCAATCTCTTGGACGGCGGCATTGCCTCTATTCTTGGCTTCCCGTGCTCCCTCTGGCTCTTTCCCCCGACCGGGTTGATGAGTACTGGGTCCTACTAGGTCGGGGCGGGGTTGCCCGGCCTGTCCAGTCGCGGATCATTGCTCTTCCATCATCTTGATTACTTGAGGGGCTAGCTCGGGCGGCGGTAAGTCTAACTCGGCAGCCCGCTTGGAATCCCGAGCGAACTAGAAACAATGATTAGTATCATGTGTACGAGACTGATGATAAGTGCAATACCGAGTGTTCCATAGTCCAGGTCGGAGAGCATGCATAGCTGCGACTCAGGGGGCTGGTCTAACCTCCGGCCTAGGATGGAAGGTAGGTCGGGCTTCCTGAGCGCGCGGTAGAGGTTGAGGAGGTGGTTGAGGCACCCTTCTTTCCGGCTTATTAGTAGAGGGAGGTGGTCTTTCGGCCTTCCTCCGGGCCGCCTGTGCTTCTTCTACTTTGATGTAGCAGACAACTTTTTCCACCATCTCATCAAAATTCCGAGCAGGATTTTTGATGAGATCTCTGAAGAATTCTCCTTCTCTTAATCCATGAGAGAAGACGCTCATAAGAATCTCCGAAGTGGCGGTGGGGACATCCTGGGCCACTTGATTGAAGCGGTTGATATAACTTCTTAAGGGCTCGGTCGACCCTTGCTTAAGAGCGAAAAGACAGTGATTTGTCTTCTGATATTTTTTACTACTAGCAAAACGACGCAGGAAGGCCGTCTTGAAGTCCAAGAAACAAGTGATGGATCCTTGTGGTAACCCATCAAACCATTTTAGTGCCGAACCAGCTAGAGTATTCAAGAAAACTCGACACTTGACAGCATCACTGTATTGGTGCAACAGGGCTACATTTTTAAACTTGCGTAAATGCTCCTCTGGGTCTTTGCTCCCGTCATACTCCCCGATCAACGGAGCCCTGTAGCCCTTAGATAACTTCTCGTTCAGAATCCTAGCTGAGAAAGGTACTCTCTCGTCCGAATCTTCTGGGAATACTTCTAGTATGATGAAAGTCTTCCCTTTCTTCGAGTCTCGGGGCAAAGAACTCTCAGCCATGGAGGCCTGAGGCTGCTCTTTCTTAAGGCTGAGGTCATGGGGTCCTGGCTGATAATATCCCATATCAGGCTCGCGATAAGGAACCTGAGGGAATCCCTCGGGCTTTTTTTCTCTTAGAACCCCAATCTGAAACAGGGATGGGTTCTTTAGAAGCTTCAATAGGAGCTTGGCGGGGTCGCGAGACAGTTGCTTGCTTCTCAGAGGCTGCTCACCTCTTGGCCTCCTTGAAGAGTTTGTATTCTCCAGCGGTCATGGTGACATTGATGCGGCCAGACTCCTCCATCTTCACGTTCCGGAATAGGTTGTTGTGTTCCCACAGACGACGCCAAATTTGATCCCGTCCGGAAGCTGAGTCGGATGAAGGCGGGCCTTGATGTACTAGAAGTTGATGGAAAGTCGCTGCAGCGTCGAATCTACCTGGCACCCCCCGGAAAGGTTCGCACGGGTGGCTGACAAAGGAAGATGACTGGGACGATGACACTGTGGCTCTACGCACACTCAGACGAGCCCATGAGTCGTTAGAGACCAGAAACCAGGGAAAATTCCCGGGTCAGACCCTCCGACGCTCAAGTCAAGTACTTTCCCCCCAGAAAGCACAGAAAAAGGATGAAAAGTAAAGACTAGCGAGAAATGACGAGTGAGCGTACCTGCATAAGGGATAAAGCATCCCTTTTTATACTGCAACGGATGTTTCTGGGACCTAGCGGGTGTCAGGGAATGTCGGCTATCAGGCTTTGTCTGACGGTGAATGACACGTGACTTCTCCTGATAGGCTGGCGACATAACCAAAGGGGGAATGAGCCCCAACTGTTAGCATATTCTCTGACACACTGATTATTCTCTGACATTCTCTGACGAGCAGTTACGATTCCCTGGCTTGTTTGTCCTGTAGTGCCTGGACGCTAGGTCTACATCCCGGCCTGCTTTGATCCGCTGCTATCCATGGCTTGTACGTTCCGACCTGCACGACCGGTCTGTATCCTGACCTGCTTCTGTCCGCTGTTATCCATGGTCTGTACGTTCCGACCTGCACAACCGATCTGTATCCTGACCTACTTCTGTCCGCTGTTATCCATGACCTGTACTTTCTGACCTGTACAACCGGTCTGTATCCTAACCTGCTTCTGTCTACTGTTATCCATGGCCTGTACGTTCCGACCTGCATGACCGGTCCGTATCCCGACCTACATCTATTTACTGTTATCCATGGCTTATACGTCCCGACCTGCGCGACCGGTCCGTATCCCGACCTGCATCTGTTTACTGTTATCCATGACTTGTACGTCCCAACCTGCGCGACTAGTCCATATCCCGACCTGCATCTGTTTACTGTTATCCATGGCTTGTACGTCCCGACCTGTATGCCAGGTCTATTTCCCGACCTGTTTATGTTCGCTCTTATCCATGGCATGTATGTCCCGACCTGTACGCTAGGTCTATTTCTCGACCTGTTTATGTTCGATGTTATCCATACCATGTACGTTCCGACCTACACTACCGGTCTGTTTCCCGACCTGCTTATGTTTACTGTTATCCATGGCATGTACGTTCCGACCTGCACAACCGGTCTGTTTCCTGACCTGCTTATGTTCGCTGTTATCCATGGCATATACGTTCCGACCTGCACGACTGGTCTATTTCCCGACCTGCTTATGTCTGTTATTATACATGGTATGTACGTTCTGACCTTCACGACCGGTCTGTTTCCTGGCCCATAGTGTTTCGCCCGAGGCCCTTCCTTTTGCGCCCTTACCTGGCCTGTGGGCCTTCTCATTAGCTGTATTTGTCCTGTGGACCCCGTTCTTGATTGCTATCGTGGCTGGATCTGGCTCAACTTGGAATCCTATCTTTTGATTGCCCTGTCAACTGGGACTCTGACCCCAGCCACGCAAGCTTGACTTTTGACTCTCACAGAGGCTAGACTTCTGACCTCCACGTATGCTTGACTACTGACCTCCTGTGATTTTGAATTCTGACTTCCACGTAAGCTTGACTTCTGACCTCCACGTAGGCTTGACTTCTGACCTCCACGTAGGCTTGACTTCTGACCTCCACGTAAGCTTGACTTCTGACCTCCATGTAGGCTTGACTTCTGACCTCCACGTAGGCTTGACTTATGACCTCCTGTGGTCTTGACTCTTAACCATATCATCTTACTGACCCCACGACCATGCACCGTATCACTATACATAGACTAAGGTAACTGTCTAGTAACAGTTTTTAGTCACCCGACGTGATAAAATTAGTATTAGTCATAAAGTATAAGCCACCATGAACTGATTACTGTGTAATTCAATCTCTTCATCTAAGCCTACATCCCAATTAATTCGGTATACTATGCATCATCACCAAATTAATTGTTTTACTTGATTTCTAATATATAATAGACTCCTCTTGAATGATAAAACATTCCTCCTATGACTATTGATTTCGAATCACTAATATCTTTATCAAGCGGTCAGGATGTTAACTCCTTATCCAAGAGATCTATGAATCCTCTATTGACTCAATATTATTCTCTCTAGCTTTGCCATACACGCAACTACCATATTAATCATAATCCAATTAAATATTTCTTTTAATGACATTAAAGTGCATAACTCCTCGTATAGAATAAATAAAGGTCTCAAGTCAAAAGATTAGTTACAGTCGTTCATCATAGAAATGACCAAAGATGCTTAATACGTGGTCTCCTCTTAAGCGGATCGTATGCAGTGTACCTCTAAACTCAAGACACCCCCAAGTATAACTTGGATATATACCCCTCGGTCTATCTCGATCTAGTCATACTCAGCGTTGATCTAAATATTCACGTTCCTTCTATATATTTATTCGATCAATGACTATTTACAGATTAATATATTCATTAATCCGTGGAACTTTATCATTAATCATATACGTATAGAAAAGTAAATGATTCATGATAAATACTTACCTTTATGAAATGATTATCCATAAAATATATAAGGAGTGTCTTTACAGATAAGTTCGTATATTAACAATCTCCCACTTGTACTATTACCAAACATTATAGACTTTCAGTCCTAGGCTCCTCACATGGGTCTCATGTTTATGCAGAAGTAAGGCCTTGTGAGTGGATTTGCGATGTTCTCGTTGGTATCTACTCTATTAACCAATATATCACCGCTTTGAACAATCTCTTTGAGGAGGTGATACTTCCTCAATACATGCTTGGATTGTTGGTGATACCTTGGCTCCTTTGCATGTTAGCATGTACTATGATTATTGTCATAGTATAGCACAACTAGATCAACAATGTTAGGAACCACTTCAAACTCCGTTATGAAGTTCTTGATCCATATAGCTTCCTTTGCTACTTCCGAAGTTGCTATGTACTCAGACTCAGTTGTTGAATCTGTAACTATCTCCTGCTTAGAACTCCTCTAATAAACAACTGTACCATTCAAACAAAACACATAACCTTACTACGATTTCATATCATTCTGATCTGTTTAAAAACTGGAATCAGTATATCCTCTAATAAACAATTCCTTGTCTCCTCCAAAAACTAAGAACATGTTCTTTGTTCTTTTAAGATACTTGAGGATATAGTCTTTACCGTAGTCCAATGTTTCTCTCCAGGATCTGACTGATATTTACTTGTCATGCTTAAAGCATATGAGACATATGGTCGAGTACATATCATAGCATACATGATGAACCCTATAGTTGAAGCATAAGGTATCTTATCCATTCTACTCCTCTTCTCTTGTGTCTTTGGACGCATAGCTTTGGAAAGATGTACACCATGTAACACTGGTAAGTATCCTCTTTTAGAGTCCTACATATCGAATCTATTCAGCATATTGTCAATGTATATACCTTGACTCAACTTTAGTAACATGCTTTGTCTATCTCGGTATATTCTAATACCTAAGACATAGGTTGCATCTTCAATATCTTTCATTGAGAAATATTCTCCCAACCAAGTCTTGGTAGATTCTAGGCTAGGGATATTATTGCCTATAAGAAGTATATCATCAACATACAACACTAGGAACGTAATCTTGCTTCCACTAACCTTCTTGTAAATACAAGGTTCTTCTAGATTCTTGACAAAGAAAAAGATCTTTAATGGTTTCTTCAAATCGCAAATTTTAATTCCGAGATGCTTGCTTTAGTCTATAAATTGACCTCTTAAGTTTACATAATTTATTGACTTTATTAGATATTATAAAACTAGAATGTTGTACCATATATACTTCCTCCTATAACTTTCCATTTAGGAATGCATTTTTAATATCCCTTTGCTAAATCTCATAGTCCTTATAAGTTGCTATAGCTAGCAAAATCCTAATAGACTTAAGCACTGCAACAGGCAAAAAAGTTTCATCATAGTCAATTCCTTGACATTGATTGAAACCTGTTGTCACAAGCCTTATTTTATAGGTACTTATGTTCCCATCCATGCCAATCTTTTTCTTAAAGATCCATTTGCACCCTATGAGTTTTACCCCAACTGTATATCAATCAACTCCCAAACTTGGTTGATGTACATAGAGTCTATTTAAGATTTTATGGCTTCTAGCCATTTCTCAGAATTGTTTGAAGCAACTGTTTCCTCGTAAGTTGATGATTCATCATCTTCGATGAGTAGTACTTCCTCATCTTGGGTTACCAACCAACAATATATGTTTGGCTCTTAGTGTAGTCTTGTAGACTTACATTGATCTCGTGTTTCATGAGCAGTCTCGGATGAAGAAGACACTTGTACTTGTGGCACTGTCTCATTGTCCAACTATTCATCATCCAACCTGTTTGTAGAGTCTGTAATTTTTTCAAGACTTACTTTACTCCCACTACTTTCTTTAGAAATAAACTCTCTTTCTAAGAAAGTAGCATATCAAGCAATAATAACTTTATGCACATTTGGAAGATAAAAATAGTATCCCATTATAACTTTGAGATAACCTACAAACGTATATTTTATGAATCTTGCTGCAAGCTTATTATAATTTTCATTCTTCACGTTAACATCACAATCTCATATCTTATGGTAAAACAAATTTGGTTTTTTTTTAAACCATAATTCATAAGAAGTCTTATTTATTGTCTTGGTTGGAACTCAGTTAAGAATGTGTGCTGATATTTCTAAGGCATAGCCCCAAAATGACATTGGAAGACTTACACGACTTATCATAAATCTAACCATATTTATGAGTATGCGATTTCTCCTTTTCGAAACACCATTCCACTCTGACATTCTAGGAGGTGTAAGTTGGGAAATTATTCGACACTCTTTTAGGTAATTAATGAACTCTTGGCTTAGATACTAGCCACCTTGATCACTCTGAAGGGCCTTAATCTTCTTACCACGTTGTTTCCTACCTCATTCTTGAACTCCTTAAAATTATCTAGAGTTTTAGATTTATGCTTCATTAAGTATATATATCTATATCTACTTAAATCGTCAATAAAAGTCACGAAATAGGTATACGCTCCTCTAGCCTGAACTTATAATGACCCACAAACATCACTATTCATGAGTTCTAGTGACTCCTTTGTCCATTCACCTATCTTGATGAAAGGCTTCTTCGTCATTTTGTCTTATAAACATGATTCATATATATTTATGGGCTTCAATTCAAAAGAGTCCAAATATCCATTATTGAGTAATCTAGCGATGCATTTTCGATTATATGACCAAGTCTACAGTGTCAGAGATATGTCAAGTTTGAGTCATACAATTTCTATTTCTTACTTTCAATACAATAAATCAGTTAATCTAAGTTAAAAACATAAGGATCATTATTCAATAAATCATTCTCATAGAACACATTGTTCAAGTAAAAGGAACATAACTTGTCATTGAATTGAAATACAAATCCCTTGACATCCAAACTCGACACCGAAATGATATTCTTTGAGAAACTAGGAATAAAATAATAGTTTTCTAAATTCAAAATAAGTCCACTAGGTAAATTTATTGAATAAATTCCTACCGCTAATGCAGCAACTCTTGCTCCATTAGCTACTTGTAGGTCTATCTATAGTCACTTAGATCCTACATGTTTGCACAAATGTGAGAATTACTTCTAGAATCTATGACCCATGATGAAGAAATAGAAAGATTGCACTCTATCATAAAGATGCTTAAAGCATCCGCTTCACTAGCATTATTCTTCATGAAAATGTAGCAGTTTGACTTCCAGTGACCTTTCTTGCTACAATGGAAGAATATGACCTTCTCATCAGATTAGGGTACCTGCATCCTTTTCTTAAGCTTCTTCTTAGCTTGATATTTGGGATTCGTCACTGCATTAGCCTTGGATTAAATTTCCCAGTGCTAGGTCGCTTGTTGATTTTTTTGACCATTATTGCATGCAATGAAGGAACCTAAGCTCTTATTAGTTTTCAGCATGTTCCCAGTGCTAGCCTTGGATTTACCTTCATATTCTTTTCAGCAGTTTTCAGCATTGTCATCAGATTAGTCAAACTCTTATCAATGTTGTTCATGTTGAAGTTCAACACAAATTGGAAAAATGATGGAGGTAGTGACGACAAGACTAGGTCAATAGCCAAGTCCTAGTTCAATTTGGAACCTAAACTCTTGAGCCTCTCTATGTATCCTATCATCTTGAGTACATGAGACCCAACTTGGTTTTCTTCCACTAGCATGGTATGAAATAATACTCGAGAGGTTTCATACCTCTCTACTCTCGCACTTTCTTGGAAGAGCTCACGCAAGTGCTGATCAATATCTCTAGCACTCATGTTCTCATGCTGTCACTATAACTAGGGAGACATAGAAGACAACCTAATGGATTACACATCCAGTGCATCTTCCATATACTGAGAATAATATGATTGATCTTCGTCTGAAGCGCCGGGCACAAACTCCGTCATTGATTCGTCTTCGAGCATGAAATTATTTTTTTTTGCGTCTTAGGACGATTTTTAGTTTCCTATACCAATCTAGTTAGTTGGAACCGAGGAGGGTATTATCTTTCTTGAGAATGCTTCACAGTGAAAAGGTAGTTGTGTTAGTTAGAGCCATAGAGCCAATCATTTGATGATTGTATGGACTCATTGTATCATATTCTTGTATATTAATAAAGGCATTTGGATTTTGGTTATTATATTTACTTGTATTGGTGCCAAATAAACTAAGTATAATAATATCCTTGAGTAGATGGTTCTCACCTATATCAATCGGTTAGTTGAACCGATAGTGAGATGATATAGGGAACACTACTCTTAATCATTCCTAGTCGAGTATTAACATTCATGGACAATGTTAATGCAATAAGACTAGCATGTAGGTCAACTCGATGACTTGATCTCACAAGTCATGGATATAGAGATATCAAGTTGACACATGGGTATACATGGAGAATGTATACTGAATGACCCGCCATGAGAAAGTATCATGGATCATTATATGAGTGTCATATACTTTCTCATGTGGCTATTAGTATGACTATTAGTCCTTAGACCTGAAGTCACCATGAATCCCTACATAAGGAGTTATGTACTTTGGTTTCGTCAAACGTCACCCGTAACTGGGTGGACTATAAAGGCGATTACTGGGTATGTAACAAATTATGCAGAGGGATGTGAGTGATGTAGATGGGATCTATCCCTCTCATATGACGGGAGCGACATCAATATTCTTGATAGAGTGAGACCACTAAGTGCATGACCATGCCCAAATGAGTCAACATGAGATGTTGAGCTCATTTGATCGAGTGAGTCTACTTAGAGTTCAAGATTTAGATTGATTAGAGGATGACACGGTCTATGCCTCACATTGATCAATCTAGATGTCTAGGATAGAAGGACAATGTCATATATTGTGAGGAGTCACAATTAGTAGTCACAAGGTGATGTCAGATCTCGACATTCTTGTAACTTGGGTAGTAATGATGTGTTGCTAGATACCGCTCATTACTTATGCTCCTAAATGGGTTTAGGGCATTGCCAACGTTACAAGAACTTATAGGGTCACACACTTAGGACAATTAGATGGAGATTAGGTTCATATGATGAACCAAGAGGATTAGATTCATTTGATGAATCAAATTGGATTAAGAGTAATCCTAATTGGGCTAACTTGAGTTCGACTCAAGTTGATTCATGTGTTCAATGAGTCTAATTTAGATTTTGACTCATTGAATCAATTTAATTAAATGAATTAGATTCATTATATTAAGTTGGCTTGAATCAAATGGTTAGATTAGATCAACCATGGAAGAGATTGGGTCAAGTTTGACTTGACTTAAGAAGGAAGACCAAAGGTTAATTTTGACTTGACCTTTTGCCACCTCATTAGTGAGTTGACATTAGGTGGACCAATGATGATGTTCCACATCATCATGGTGTGCCACCTCATGGGAGTTACTAGTGAGTGCCACCTCATGGAGGTTACATTCTCTCCTTGATGACAACTTAATGCATTAATGAGGGGAGTTACAATAGAGAGTGGCCGACCACTTTTGATTGAATGAGAAATTCAATTTGCTCATTCAAGTGATTACTCCTTCTTCTTCCTCAAGCTCTCCCTCTCCCTCTCCTCCTTGCTTGGCCGAATCTTAATTACCAAGGTGCTAGCACACCTTTGTGTAAGGTTTTCTCCACCTACGTGTCCGTGTGGATACTTCTAGAGGACCGACGCTTGACGGTCTTGAGATCCGGCAACTCCTTGGACGAGCGGGAACGCGAAAGGGCACGCAACAAGGGTAAAGCTCTCAACACATAGATCTAGGAGTAGATCTAAAGTTTTTGAAACTCGTATTTGTATTTCGTTCAGTTTTTCTTGCACGGATCTACGGCTTTGGGTGATTCGGGGTTTTCGCGACGCGAAAAGTGATTTTCGCGGCCCGAAAAACCCAACAGTGGTATCAGAGCCACGTGCAAGGCTAATACGAGTTTGTTTTTTTTGGTTTTATGAAAACTAAAGTTTCTGTAATTTTCTGTAAAATTATGTTTTTTGGGTTTTTTTATGAGTATTTTTCTCGAATAATCGAAGCACAAGTGTTTAGACGCTTGTAGGCTTTGACTACCGGGAAGATTTTTCCAAAACGGTGATGTTTTGACCCAAATCCGTTTGGGACAGCGAGCGAAGGCGCTGTAGGATCGCTTAGGAGCAACTCACGATGGTTAGATCGTGGGTAGGAGCACTCCCCTAACCCCGCAAGGGGATTCGCTTCGCGATTGCGCCCGAAATCGCTAATCGGGACCGCCGGGAAAATTCTTCTCAAAGGTTTCGTCCCAAATTGTTTTGGGACAGCGAGTTTAGGCACTGTTGGATCGCAAAGGAACCCTCGCGATGGTTAGATCGCGGGTAGGGGCGCTGCCCCTGGCCCCGCAAGGGGATCCGTTCCGCGATTGCGCCCGAAACCGCTAAACGGGATCGCCGGAAAATTTTACTCGTAAAATTGTAAAAAATTAATTTTAAAATTTTAGAAAATTATGAAAATATATAATTTTGAATTATATATTAATTTTGTGATAGTCATGGCCCAAAAACCCAATATGATTGGATTGTGTTGTAATTCATAATACGGCCTGCGTGCCGTTATGTGTTTGCGCGTGTTGTATGTTTTTATTTTTCCGCGACCTGCGCATCGTGCCTTTCTCATATATTCTGGTTGTAAATTAGATTTAGACTCGAATGTAACTCGAGTTTCAAATTGTAATGTACAAATTGGAGCAGTGGAGGGTCCACACGAGACGGAGTTTCGAGGCGGGCACGAGCAACACAAGGTGGTCAAAGGGAGAAGCTTGGAGAAGCTGTTGACCCTAGGTTGACCAGTCGATCTTCTCATTGGCTTGAGAAGATCGTAGTAGGGCCATGACTAAATCATAAATAGATTAATTAGTTAATTGCTTATGTATATGATGCATGTTTAATAAGTAATTAATTAATTAGTGCCTTACGATTAGATTAGATCTAAGTCGTGCACATGATGCACCCTTGCGATTAGATTAGATCTAAGTCGTGCACAAGATTCATCCTTTTCGATTAGATTAGATCTCGATCGAACCAACTCTAATGCCTAACCGTGCCGTGATACCTATCACTACCTCGATCACATGTATTGTTGAATCTGCCAAAACAGAGCAATACATATTATCTTGGTAGGGTACGGAGGGATAATCTTGGTCCCGCCTATCAACGCATGGGTGAATACAAACTCAATTAGATTGAGTATTCCTAGTTACTCGGTTGGATCGAGTCAACTATAGGCATTCTTCCAATAGTTGGAAAGGTAGGACAAAATCACGTTTATATTAACTCTCGGGCGTATTAGCCAAAGCTAACTCGAGTTTTAATATAAATATGGATCTTGATCCTATAAACAAGAGTTGCATAGAGATGTAATTGGTAATCGTTACCTACCGATCATACTAAGCCTTGGGCGTATTAGCCAAAGCTAACTCAAGGGTTAGTATGATATGGATCTTGTCCCACAAGAATTATAATATTTAGTGGGAGCATCATTTAGTTAAAGGCCTAATTAAATGATTTTAAAAGAATATGATATTTATTTCTGTAAATTTTCTGTTGTAGATAACCATGACGTCGAACACGAATTCCTTCTCCCTGTAATCTGTCCTTGAAAAGGACAAGCTCAACGGAGCGAATTTCCTGGACTGGTACAGGAACCTGAGAATAGTTCTCACTCAGGAGCAGCCTATTCCGGAGGCTCCTCCTGCCACTGCCACGTGAGCTGACCGGGATGCTTACAAGAAGCATCAAGATGACGCATTAGATGTGTCCTGTCTAATGCTCGCAACCATGAACTCTGAGCTTCAGAAGCAACATGAGTTGATGTGTGCTTACGATATGGTTGAACATCTTCGTCAACTATATCAAGGACAAGCAGGGCACTGGAAGAGGAACTTCACAGGATACCTGGAAGATCTTAACAAGAAGAGAAATAAGATTTCTACTTCAGGTATAAATGTTATAGAAGTCAACCTCTCTATTTCTTCGTCGTGGGTATTAGATACCGGATGTGCTTCGCACATTTGTACTAATGTACAAGCACTGAGAAATAGCAGAGCATTGACAAAGGGCGAGATAGACCTACGAGTAGGCAATGGAGCACGGGTTGCTGCTGACTTATTTTCTATCTCTGCCCTCTGGGCTTATACTAGAGTTAGACGATTGTTGTTATGTGCCTGCATTGACTAAGAACATTATATCAGTTTCTTGTTTGGACAAGAAAGGATTCTCGTTTATAATAAAGAACAAATGTTGTTCTGTCTATTTAAATGATATGTTCTATTGTAGTGCACCTCTGATGAACGGACTCTATATTCTAGACCTTGAGAGCTCTATCTATAACGTTAGTACCAAGAGATTCAAATCGAACGATATGAACCACACCTATCTCTGGCACTGTCGCTTATGTCATATAAATGACAAGCGCTTATCCCAGCTCTATAAGGATGGTTTGCTGGACTCATTTGATTTTGAATCATATGAGATATGCGAGTCATGCCTACGAGGCAAGATGACCAAGACTCCATTTAGTGGGCACAGCAAGAGAGCGACTGATTTGTTAGGACTCATACATAGTGATGTATGTGACCCTTTCAATGTCGCTGCTAGAGGCGGTTATAGATACTTCATCACATTTACTGATGACTTCAGTAGATATGGTTATGTGTACTTGATGACACATAAGTCCGAATCCTTTGAAAAGTTCAAAGAATTCAAGAATGAAGTACAGAACCAGCTTGGCAAGAGTATTAAAATACTTCGATCAGATCGAGGTGGTGAATACTTAAGCCATGAGTTTCGTGACTATTTAGCTGAGTGTGGGATTCTATCCCAACTCACTCCTCCTGGAACACCACAGTGGAATGGTGTATCCGAAAGGAGGAATCGTACCCTATTAGATATGGTACGATCAATGATGAGTCACACAGATCTTCCGACATACCTTTGGGGCTATGCTCTAGACACGGCAGCTTTCATTCTCAACCGAGTTCCATCCAAGGCCGTGATAAAGACACCATATAGGATATGGACTGAGAGAGATGCCCAAGTGTCTTTCATGAGGATTTGGGGTTGTGAGGCTTACGTTCGACGTCAAGTCTCAGACAAATTAGGACCCAAATCCGACAAGTGTTATTTCATCGGATATCCCAAGGAAACTAAGAGATATTACTTCTACATTCCCAGTCAGCACAAGGTAGTTGTGGCAAAGACTGGGGTCTTTCTAGAAAGGGACTTTGTTTCTAGAAAGACTAGTGGAAGTGCGTTCGATCTTGAAGAAGTTCAAGATGCGAACAATAGCACTGATGCCTCGATGAAAATTGAACTGGAACCACAAAGTGTTGTGGATGATGTTGTTCCACAAGGAGTTGAGGAACAACAACCGGTTCAAGTAAACATACCTCTTCGCAGGTCTGATAGGGTACGTCGTCAGCCTGAGAGATACTCATTTCTCTTGTCTGACCATGATGACGTTATGCTTATAGAGGATGAGCCTACCACCTATCAGGAAGCTGTGATGAGACCAGATTCCGAGAAATGGCTAGAGGCCATGAGATCCGAGATGGAATCCATGTACACCAACCAAGTTTGGACTTTGGTTGATCCACCTGAAGGGGTAAAACCCATAGGGTGTAAGTGGGTCTTTAAGAGAAAGACTGACATGGATGGACTTATCTATAAGGGTCGCTTGGTAGCTAAAGGTTTCAAGCAGATTCATGGTATTGACTATGATGAGACCTTTTCTCCAGTAGCGATGTTTAAGTCCATTCGGATCATGCTTGCTATTGCAGCTTACCACGATTACGAGATCTGGCAGATGGATGTCAAAACTGCGTTTCTGAATGGAAACCTACTCGAGGATGTGTACATGACACAACCTGAGGGTTTTGTCGATCCACAGCATACTAGTAGAGTATGCAAGCTGCATAGGTCCATTTATGGACTAAAGCAAGCTTCTCGGAGCTGGAATCTTCGATTCGATGATGCAATCAAATAGTTTGGTTTCATCAAGAACGAAGATGAACCTTGTGTCTATAAGAAGGTTGTAGGGGACATAGTTGTCTTCCTCATATTGTATGTGGATGACATACTACTCATTGGGAAGGACATCCCTATGCTTCAGTCTGTCAAGACCTGGCTAGGGAGTTGCTTCTCAATGAAGGACTTAGGTGAGGCATCCCGCATTCTAGGGATTCAGATATATAGAGATAGATCTAAGAGATTGCTTGGCCTAAGTCAGAGTACATACATTGACAAGGTACTCCTTCGGTTTGCCATGCAGAACTCCAAGAAGGGATTTCTGCCGATGTCACATGGCGTGAGTCTTTCGAAGACTCAAGGTCCCTCTTCTAGAGAGGAGAGAGACCGCATGGATCAGATCCCTTATGCCTCAGCTATAGGATCGATCATGTACGCCATGCTATGTACTCGACCTGATGTCTCGTATGCTTTGAGCATGACGAGCAGATACCAGTCGGTGAAAGTCATGGATAGCGGTCAAGAATATTCTTAAGTACTTAAGAAGGACTAAACAATATTTCTTGATATATGGAGGCAATGATGAGCTGTAAAGGGTTACATGATGCTAGCTTCCAAACGACCGGGATGACTATAGATCGCAATCGGGTTCGTATTTTGCATTAATGGTGGTGTTATGAGTTGAGCAGGATACAGTAGCTGATTCTACAACAGAAGCCGAGTATATTGCTGCATCAAAGGCAGCAAAGGAGGCAGTTTGGATCCGCAAGTTCATCACTAAACTTGGGGTGGTTCCTAGCATCGCTGACCCAGTTGAGCTCTATTGTGACAACAATGGAGCTATAGCACAGGCGAAGGAACCTCGCTCACACCAACGGACCAAGCACATACTACTGCGCTTCCATCTCATTCGAGAGATTATCGATAGAGGAGATGTGAAGATTTGCAGAGTACCTACAGAGGCTAACATCGCAGATCCCTTGACCAAGGCTTTGGCATAGAGAAAGCATAATGGTCACACTAGGTCATTAGGCCTTAGAGCCTATACTGATTGGCACTAGTGCTAGTGGGAGATTGTTAGTTAGAGCCCTAGAGCCAATCATTTGATGATTATATGGACTCATTGTATCATATTCTTGTATATTAATAAAGGCATTTGGATTTTGGTTATTATACTTACTTGTATTGGTGCCAAATAAACTAAGTATAATAATATCCTTGAGTAGATGGTTCTCACCTATATCAATCGGTTAGTTGAAC
Source organism: Zingiber officinale (assembly GCF_018446385.1). Taxonomy (NCBI): domain Eukaryota; kingdom Viridiplantae; phylum Streptophyta; class Magnoliopsida; order Zingiberales; family Zingiberaceae; genus Zingiber; species Zingiber officinale. The sequence continues at coordinate 145,668,069 of NC_055986.1, forward strand.
CGATAGTGAGATGATATAAGGAACACTACTCTTAATCATTCCTAGTCGAGTATTAACATTCAGGGACAATGTTAATGCAATAAGACTAGCATGTAGGTCAACTCGATGACTTGATCTCACAAGTCATGGATATAGAGATATTAAGTTGACACATGGGTATACATTGGAGAATGTATACTGAATGACCCGCCATGAGAAAGTATCATGGATCGTTATATGAGTGTCATATACTTTCTCATGTGGCTATTAGTATGACTATTAGTCCTTAGACCTGAAGTCACCATGGATCCCTACATAAGGAGCTATGTACTTTGGTTTCGTCAAACGTCACCCGTAACTGGGTGGACTATAAAGACGATTACCGGGTATGTAACAAATTATGCAGAGAGATGTGAGTGATGTAGATGGGATCTATCCCTCCCATATGACGGGAGCGACATCAATATTCTTGATAGAGTGAGACCACTAAGTGCATGGCCATGCCCAAATGAGTCAACATGAGATGTTGAGCTCATTTGATCGAGTGAGTCTACTTAGAGTTCAAGATTTAGATTGATTAGAGGATGACACGGTCTATGCCTCACATTGATCAATCTAGATGTCTAGGATAGAAGGACAATGTCATATATTGTGAGGAGTCACAATTAGTAGTCACAAGGTGATGTCGGATCTCGACATTCTTGTAACTTGGGTAGTAATGATGTGTTGCTAGATACCGCTCATTACTTATGCTCCTAAATGGGTTTAGGGCATTGCCAACGTTACAAGAACTTATAGGGTCACACACTTAGGACAATTAGATGGAGATTAGGTTCATATGATGAACCAAGAGGATTAGATTCATTTGATGAATCAAATTGGATTAAGAGTAATCCTAATTGGGCTAACTTGAGTTCGACTCAAGTTGATTCATGTGTTCAATGAGTCTAATTTAGATTTTGACTCATTGAATCAATTTAATTAAATGAATTAAATTCATTATATTAAGTTGGCTTGAATCAAATGGTTAGATTAGATCAACCATGGAAGAGATTGGGTCAAGTTTGACTTGACTTAAGAAGGAAGACCAAAGGTTAATTTTGACTTGACCTTTTGCCACCTCATTGGTGAGTTGGCATTAGGTGGACCAATGATGATGTTCCACATCATCATGGTGTGCCACCTCATGGGAGTTACTAGTGAGTGCCACCTCATGGAGGTTACATTCTCTCCTTGATGACAACTTAATGCATTAATGAGGGGAGTTACAATAGAGAGTGGCCGACCACTTTTGATTGAATGAGAAATTCAATTTGCTCATTCAAGTGATTACTCCTTCTTCTTCCTCAAGCTCTCCCTCTCCCTCTCCTCCTTGCTTGGCCGAATCTTACCAAGGTGCTAGCACACCTTTGTGTAAGGTTTTCTCCACCTACGTGTCCGTGTGGATACTTCTAGAGGACCGACGCTTGACGGTCTTGAGATCCGGCAACTCCTTGGACGAGCGGGAACGCGAAAGGGCACGCAACAAGGGTAAATCTCTCAACACATAGATCTAGGAGTAGATCTAAAGTTTTTGAAACTCGTATTTGTATTCGTTCGGTTTTCCTTGCACGGATCTATGGCTTTGGGCGATTCGGGGTTTCCGCGACGCGAAAAGAGGTTTTCGCGTCCCGAAAAACCCAACAAGTTGTAATTGCCATCTAAAATAAAATAATTTAAAGCAGAATTTTTGTATTTATAGAATATATTTAATAAAGTATTTTATAACTCCTATTATTTTATTCAAGTCCAACAACTCCCATTGTTAGAATCAGGAATTGGTTGGCAACAATTCCTAGAAGGGCTGAAACCCAGAATCATATAGTATGCAAATAGCTGAGTTGTACCTACATGCTACATTCATCAAGGTCTTAACTTGCCAATCACAAATCTATGTGACTTTCGGTATATTCTTGTCAAGTCTTATATTCTCAACACTTGCCCCTCAAATCAATTGACCTTAACGTAGTTAAACAAGTCAATGAATTCGAGTTAAGTCGACCCACTAATAATTATGATAAATTATAGATGTTTTGACACAAGCCTACGACTGAGTTATACCGACTTATGTAAAACTCTAACTATCATCATAGTTACTAATGGAGGACCTTTAACAAATCTTGACTTAATAAATTTAAGAGATTTTATAATTATTAAAAATGTCTCACCATTAATGACTTTTTGTGCATTCGCACAATTTCATTACGAGATTTATCTCCCTTAATATAAAAGTAATCACGTTCTTCGGCCATAACTTTTCATTGTGTCTTGATTCATTTTAAGACAAGTAGGTCTCGGGGATTTTAACATGTTAATATAATTATGCAATAAGGTATTTATATCTCAATCATAACATGTATTTATGTACAGGTTTGATAGACAAAAATTCATTTCTATCTTGAAATGTTAAGTCATATAACTTGAAATATAGAAATAAAAATTTCTATGAAATCTCACAAAACATTGATTTCACAATTTTTTAAAGAAGAGGTTTCATACTATATGATCCAACCATAACTTGACTTTGATACCACTGTTGAAATAGGAGCGTAGTGGAATGCATATATTAACATCATATTTTTCCTTAAATTATAGATCTCTTCGTGATATATATAGTTTTAAATAAAATCACATGAAATAAAACATACCTCGTAGTTTTCAATAGAGTGAATGATATCAAAAACAAATGAGAGTCTCACATGTGACTTCTCTAGCGATATCCACATGCACTAGATCACGAACTCGACACGATCCGTTAGCTGCTAGCCTCTTAGATCGACAAAACCTTTTGGAAGCAATATCGATATCTTTCGATGGAAGAAAGTGAAAATGAAGTTTTCAAGGGAGAAGTAGAGAGAGATCGTTAAAGAATCTTTCCAAGAATAACTACTTATAACCTCTAAGGAAGATGAAAAGGTATGACTATTCAAATTCTCCGTTAATCATCATGATTGTGACTATTCAAATTCTTTATTAATCATCATGATTGTGGATATTCGAATTTTACATTAATCATCATGATTATGGTTATTTGAATTCTTCATTAATCATCTTTGGATCAAATAAATTCATATTTAATCTCGATTTGTTATAGCTTCTGATATTTCAAAATTAATTAATAAGACAATTAATTCTAATTTAGAAATAATAAAATTAATTAATTTTAGTATCCACTAAAATAATCAATTATAAATAATGTTCATATCTACGTGCTATACGTATGACCCTTTAGGTTTTATACACGAAGATAGTACAAATTCATGCACTGACTAAGATAACCGTCTACTAATAGTTTTTAGTCACCCAACGTGATAAAATTAGTATTAGTCATAAACTATAGACCACCATAAACTGATTACTATGTAATTCAATCTCTTCATCTAAGTCTACTTCTCAATTAATTTGATGCACTATGTATCATCATCAAATTAATTGTTTTACTTGATTTCCAAAATATAATAGACTCCTCTTGAATGATAAATCATTCCTCCCATAACCATAGATTTTAAGTCACTAATATCTCTATCAAGCGGCCAGGATGTTAACTCCTTATCCAAGAGAGCAATGAATTTTTTATTAACTCAATAGTATTATCTCTATGCTTTGTCATACACCCAACTACCGTATTAATCACAATCTGATTAAAGATTGCTTTTAACAATGTCAAAGTATATAATTCCATGTATAGAATAAATAAAGGTCCCAAGTCAAAAAAATCAGTTACAGTCGTTCATCAGATAAATTATTAATGATGCTTAATATGTGGTCTCCTCTTAAGCGGGTCGTGTTCAATGCACCTTTAAACTCAAGACACCCCTAAATATAACTTGGATATTTATCTCTCGGTCTATCTCGATCTAGTCATACTCAGCGTTGATCTAAATATTCATGTTCCTTATGGATATCTATCCGATTAAGGACTGTTTTCAGATTAATATACTCATTAATATGTGAAATTTTATCATTAATCATATAAAAAGTAAATGATTAACGATAAATACTTACCTTTATAAAATAATTATCCACAAAATACATAAGGAGTATCTTGACACATAAATACACACACTAACAAAAATCAACAAGATCAAACATCAAAAAGTGTGAAAGATTATGCAGATTTCAGGAAACAAACCTAAAAGGATGAACTAGAAAATTAATGGGATCGATCTTGTATGGTTTAGGAGCTATTAACTAAAATGAATGGAATCAGTCCATAACAAGGACACAGTAAAACATTGGATAAAGACAATTGAGAAATAGAACAGTCATTGGTGCTTTAGTGATCACAATGGTTTAGATCTTCAATTTGGAGTCGATGTTAGTCGAATACAGCAAGAATAGAAACTATGATGTTAGGCTTCCATCCTACTTATTCATTTCAAGCAAGGAAGTATAGAATTACAAAAATCAAGCTGCAGACTTTCCGTCTGTGTACATTTACAATCTTAACAATGAACGAACAAAAATTATATGCACGCAACACTGAGAACCAGTTAGCAATGAGAAAACCAACCAGGAATGGATTCAATATTTTCTCGATACTCGTAATCAGATGAACAATATAGTTAGCTTTCCCTGTCACTGCCTTTTCTCTTTTCCTACCTTATTGACAGGGTACAAAGAATTTTGAGGGTAAAATTAGAGTTAAAGAAAGAATAAGAAAGGGACTGTGTTGAGGAAGGTAAAGAGAAAAAAAAAACAAGGTTCAGCTAGGGGAAGTGAAAAACAAAATTCGGTTGGTTTTAATTGGATTTTTGGAAAAAAGAATGTTGAAATTTTTCGTAGGTCAAACTAGTCCCTTTCAGAATTAACCCAAGGAGCAGCCGGGACTGGACAACATGCAGCTGGCCGTCGACTCCCTCCAAATTCCAGCACTTCGGTGGAGTCGACGTTATCTCCGTCGGTCTGTTGAAGTCCTCTTATTTGCTTCCTTCGCCACGGCCACAGTTCTAGCTAGAGACCTAGAGTACCCTTTCTTTAGGCTGGCGCCGGCGACTCATGCCGCCTGTGAATTCGCTTCTCAAACTCATTTTGAATCAAAGCACATGATTTTGTTAGACTGATTCAGGTGTTCAATACGAAAGAAGAAAAAATATCCATGAATAATAAGATTATCCAATAACTTGTGATAGATTATCCAATATCTTGAGATTTATCTGTAATTAAACAACCAAACTCTGAGTAGACTCGGGCAACCCGAGACTTGTCTTGGGGTAGCGATTGTTCCAGCCAGCCTCCACCAGCTTCTTCGCCTCCTCCACCCTCGAGTTCTTCACCAGCGCATCCACCACCGCTTGCAAAAATGACGCTCTCACATAGCACCGCCTGCTCATGCCATCGTTGCAGCACCTCACCGCCCAGTCGAGCTCACCGGCCTCGCAAAGGTATGAGATAAGAAACTCAAACGTCTGTTGATTCGGTGAGCACTCGTTCTTTGCGAAATCGAGGTACAGCTTCTTCGCCTCCTCCAAGTTTCCATCTTGGATGTAGCCTTTGAGCAAGGCATTGAAGGTGAAAGCATCAGGCTTCGGTCCGTTGCGCTTCATCTGGTCGACGAGCTCGATGACTTCGTGCGTTCTTCCTTCGGCGACCAGCCAACGCAGCTTAGCGTTGATGCTCCTTGAATTGGGTTCGATGTTGTTCTCTCGCATCATCGCCCAAATCTTCTCCGCTTCGGAAGGTTTGTTGTTGTAGAAAGAGTGTAGAAGGATGTTGCAGGTGATCAGATCAGGGGAGATTGCGTTCGTGTTCATTAGGTCGACCGTGCGCATAGCCGCCTCAAGGTCGCCCTTTTCGCAGAGAGCGCCGATGAGGATGTTGTAGGAGATGATATCAGGGGTGATCGAGTCGGGGACATCGCGGAAGGCCTCATCGAGGCCGTTGAGGTCGCCGGACTGGGCGTAGGCGGTGAGGAGGGCATTGAAGGACTTGACGGTGCGGGTGGAGCCCAGATCGGGGAGCTGCCGAAAGGTGGCGGCTGCGTGGGCGGGCATCGCGGCCTTTCCGTAGAGGGAGATGAGGCTGATGCCGAAGCCCTCGTGAGCGAGGTCAGAGGAGAAACTCTTGTGGTGCTCGAGGATGGCCTCCACGGCGTCGGGCCGGCCACACTTGGCGAGGCGGCGGATGGAGACCTCGTAGATGCGGTGGCGGCAGCGGAACCGGTAGGAGGAGGAGGAGGCGGCGATGAAGGCGGCGGTGAGCTTGTCAGGGTCCCGCTCGTTGAAGAGCTTGTTGAGGGTGAGGGAGAGCGGCTCGGAGTGCGTTGGAGGGTTAGGTTTATCGTTAGCTACCGGCGACGTAGCGATGACGGTGGTGGTGGAGGAGAGGCGGCGGTGGAGGAGGAACAGACAGCGAGTGCGATTGGTATCAGTTTTAGCAATCTTCTGCTGCCCGAACGGCGGCGAAGATAGGAGAGGGTTTTATTGAACCATTTGTTTTTGCAATTTGGTACCTTAATTTGTATAAATGATATAAGAGCATCCAAATGCATCTATATTATAACATTCATAATTTCATCAAAAAATATCGGATCCACTACTATATACGTATTATAACAATATATCTCTTTCATCCATATTTCTTTTAACATTAATACTCATTATTCATGGGTTCCACAGTCCACTCAATCATCTTAAAATTATATCATATTAAATAAATATATTTTAAAATATTTAAATTATTATTATTTTTAATAATAATCTAACTTTTAAAAAATAATTTTACTATTTTTCAAAAAAAAATATTAATTTTTTAAATTTATTTATTAAATAAAATAGATGTTTACAAGAAAACGAAATTATAAAGTTAGGAAAATGAAATTACAACTAAGCAGTTAAAATTATAAAATTAAAAAAAACAAAATTTATTTAAAATTACCATGTAATTATGAAATTAAAACGCAACAATAACTTATAGAATAAACCACACTATGATGAAATTAAAAATAATATATAAAATATTAATTCACGGATTGTTGTTATTTTGCCCCCAGATATGCTCAATTAAGTCAGCGCGAAGTTGATGATGAACATGAGTGTCACGTAGCTCATAATTTGTCTGAAGATAATCTTGAAATCCTTGGTTTGAGCCATGGATAGGTTGTGCAAGTTCGTCACTTTCATCGTTATACCAATTTATCACGTGACCTCCCTCATCCTCAATAATCATATTATATAAAATAATGCATGCTAACATGATTTGTTTTAACTTTTTCCTTTACCAATAACGAGCTGGATCTCTGACAATCGCCCATCGAGATTGGAGCACCCCAAATGCCCGTTCGACATCTTTTCTTGCAGACTCTTGTCTTTCCTTAAACAACTTCCTCTTGGGATCTTCCGGGAAAGGAAAAGCCTTAATGAAAGTAGTCCACTCAGGATATATTCCATTTGTTAGATAATAACCCTTCGTATATGTAATGTCGTTCACCGTGAAATTAATCACCAGTGTATTTCCTTATAAGACATTGTTGAATATGAGAGATTCATATAGCACGTTAATATCGTTGCGTGAACCGGTAACTCCAAAGAATGCATGTCATATCCATAAGTCATGAGACGCGACCGCTTCAAGTACGATTGTTGGTCATCCATGTCCCCTTATAAATTGACATTTCCAAGCAACTGGATAATTTTTTTATTTCTAATGCATACAATCAAGGCTACCCAACATGCCGGGAAGCCGTGTCTCTTATCATGCATTTGAAGAAAACGTTGAACATCATCAGCATTTGACCTTCTCAAGTACCTATTACTAAATATTTCAACCACATATTCACAGAACTTGAAAAGACACCTGATGGCGATTGATTTACCCATACGTAGGTACTCGTCAAGATGACCAGCGGGCACTCCGTAAGCCAGTTGACGAATCACAGCGGCACATTTTTGTAGTGGTGATAACCCTTTTCTTCGCACATCATCATCCCTATGTTGAAAAAACGCTGAATGATTCTCTAATGCATTTACTATGCGGAGGAATAACTCTCTTCACATTCGAAATCGTCTTCAAGATATTTCATCGTGATACACTAGGTTTATAGAGAAATAATCATTGACGAGCCTCTCATGCCTAGCTTCATGATTTCTTTGGATGAATCTTCTTCTTCTGTATGTGTCCCTCCTCTGATATGCTTCCATAAGTTGTTGGCGTTGTTGAAGAATCAATAATATCAGTTCTTTACTCGGATAATAAGCTTGCTCATCAATTTCAACATGAATTTCATCTTCGCTTGTTGAGCTGGAACTTGAGTTAGTGCTGCCTGTAGAATGAGACATTTTTGGAGGAAACACATTATAGTCGAATGAAAATCTCGTAGCACAATGTGTCTATATATATTGTTTTTCTCATGCAACAACTAGTTTGCAACAACAAGTTGCAACGGCTAGTTTACAATAGCTAGTTGTAATGATTAGTTTGCAACAACTAATTTGTAATTGATAGTTTGCAACGACTAGTTTGTAATGCCTAGTTTACAACAACTAGTTTCCAATGACTATTTTGTAAAATTATAATAATTGAAAATCACATTAATTAAAATGAGAAATACAATAATTAAAAATTACAATAACTCGAAAATACAATAATACTAGAAAATGAACATTGAGTAAACAATTTAGATATTCCATCTCGACCTAATATCCTAACATAGACATTCATGTATGATAAGCTGCTCCTTTGTCATCTGCGAGGTGTCTGTGTTCAATATTTTGTACTCCTTCAATTTCATGCGACAATTCTTAGCTTCAGATTTGGACAAGACAACTTTTGCCTTAATCTCCTCTATTTCGAGTTGTTTGTGTTTCAGATCGACTTCGGACTTCTTCACGCTTGTGTACTCAGTGAACTTTGCGAAAATATTGTTGTAGTTTAGTGTCAGATCCTCCATGGTCGATTTTACGTTGTCTTTTCCCTTTCTTTTTGTTGTTTTATATCCCATTGGACGAGTATCTTCATCATCCAGGTCTATACTCACATCTTGATTGGAGGAGGTGTTGCTTGCTCTTGACTCTGAGGTCTTTGTCTTCTTTGTGGTCACAAAGTAATCACATTGAACGGTCTTTGACAATTCTCCATGTTAGAATGTATACTAAAAGTCTAGCTTTTTGTATAAACATTTATTTTGAAATAAGAATCATATTTGTCAAATGTCTACATTTATATGCTAAATGTAGTTGTTCATTTAATTTATATTGAAGATAACATGGTGTGTGGTGTCACATAGAAGATCATGTTATCAGTTCCTTATAAATTATAAATAGTTACTCACAACCAAGATGGAATGAGACAAACCATTGGAATGATTGTAGTATAATTTGGTATTAATTTATCTTAACTATAAAATTATACTAGTACACTCTGAGTGTATTGAGCATGACCATTTGAGGTTGTTCTTTTTATACTAACTGTAAAAAAAACAGGACCTTTGTTATTATGGATGTGTGTACTCTTAATCATGATATAATAACAAACACGTATACTTAATATTTATTTTTTTAATTTATCAAAGAGTGAGATTTAGTTCGTTAAATCAATAGGTCCGATAAGTTGGGAAATGATATTATTTATATTGTGTGTTGTTGATTATAGAATGAAACTGTGTCCTAGTGATCTAGGTTGATGATGCCCCCCTTGAGGAGCTCATAAGGATTGTCATGTAAACCCTGTAGATGAACTTAGTTCGACATGACAATAAGGTTGAGTAATACTACTCTTGGAGCTAAATATTAATTAAGTGAGTTGTCAGTAACTCATTTAATTAGTGGTCATTCGATATCTTAAACACAGAGAGACTAACACACTCATAATAAGAAGGAGCCTATATTGTAATATAGGATTGATCCAGTAGTGCAATAATAACTCTTTAGTGGTATGAGTTATTATTGATGAACTTGAGTTAGGTGTTCGGGGCGAACATGGGAAGCTCAAGCTCATCGGGAGACCAAAACCAATTCCTCCTCTCGGTCCCTGTTGTAGCCTCTTATTTATAAAGCCTTATATCTACCAAAAACTCAACTTCTTAACCAAGCTTAAGGGCCGACCACATCCTTGCTTGAAGCCCAAGCAAGGGGCCGACCAAGCCAAGCTTGGAGCTTAAGCTAGGGTCGACCAAGCCTTGCTTGGTGCCCAAGCAAGGGGCTGACCAAGCCAAGCTTGGAGCTTAAGCTAGGGTCGACCAAGCCTTGCTTGGTGCCCAAGCAAGGGGCCGACCATATCATAAGAGAAAAGGAAGTTTTATTAAAAATAAAATTTTGATAAAGTCTTTCCTTTTATAATGCCACCCACATAGTTTTAAAAGAGAGTTTTAAATTTTAAAATCTTTCCTTTTATATCTTTTCTACAAAGGATTAAAAAAGAGATATTTGAAATCTTTCCTTATTTGTAGTTATCTATAATGTGAAAGAAAGATTTTAATTTTTTGATAAAACTTTCTTTTTTTGTAACCATGTTTTAAAATAAAAGTTTTATTTTAAATTTTTTTCTTTTATAGATATCCATAAAAGGATTTAAAAGAGAGATTTTAATTTATAAAACATTCCTTTTATAACTATCCACAAAAGGGATTTTAAAGGAGAGATTTTAATTTTGTTTAAAATCTTTCCTTGCTTGGAGCACAAGCCTGTGGCCGGCCATGCCATGATAGAAAAGGAAGTTTTATTTTTTTGTTATAAAACTTTCCTTTTTTGCAATCACCAAGGATTATAAAAGAAGAGGAGATGATGCCTTATGGTTGAATACATCTCTTATTCCTCTTCTCTATTCCTTGTGACCGACTCTCCCTCTTCTCCCTTTCCTCTTCTTTGTGGCCAGCGACATCAAGCCATAGAAAGACATTGATGGCCGGTTGCTTGGAGAAGAAGAAAAAGTGAAGGAGGTATTGCATCCTAGTATCCTTTGGTGGAAGGTGGTCGAAACTTGGAAGCAAAGGAAGAATCTTGGGTGGATTTCGTCTTGGTAGATCGTCGCCCACACGACGTCCAAGAGAAGGAGAGGAATATAACAGAAGATCAAGAGGTCTATAAGCTACAAAAGGTATAACTAGTTATTTATTTCCGCATCATGACTAGCTTATCCTTTTGTATAGATCTTGAAAAACCAAATACAAGAGGTTATCGGTTTTAGCTTATCGTTTTGTTATCGATTTAATTTTTCGATTTCATGTTTTCGATATTGTGATTCTATTGAGGTCTCTGTAGTTAAACCTAGTTTACTGTAAGAAGTTAAATATCCGATTTCTTTGAAAGGCTTTGTCTAGGAAGTGGTGGATGATCTCATACCTAAGAAGGCCTAGTGTCTCGCCATGTTTAACCTGGAAGCTGATCTTTGAAATAGATGTTTAATTAACTTGTGTAATATGGTTTAACTTATGAAGAATACATCGGTTAACCTTGGAGTAAAAATATTAAGTATCGTTTTCAATCCAAGTTTAACTTCTAAAGGATAATTTGGATGAATAATGTTAAGCATCGTTTGCAATCAAAATTTAACTTCAGTAGAGCATATGGGTAGCTAGGATATCTCTATGCTTGTACAAATTTTTGTACAGGGGAACTAGAACGGTATTCCGAGTAGCAACCAACACTCCACACATGCTCGAGATTGAATGCAACGCCATTATTTTCGGATCGATATTTTTCGTACGCAAACCTCAATATATCTTCGTCACTGTGACCACTTCGATATGAACTGTAAACACTATTGTAATTTGTGTTGAATTGATATATCTTTTTTTAGATTGTATTATGCCAATGTGATCGTATAACATTTGCACTTCTGATGTTTGAACTTGGGGGGCGATTCTCATTGTAGTAGCTTGCAACACGTTTCAAAAAAGCATCTGCCTTTTGATCATTGCCGATTATTGGATCATAACTAATAGTGACAAAACTTCTCGCTAAGACCTCGTCTTCAACCTTTGTCCAACTTGAACGTTTTCTTGTACCCTTAGTATTTGAAATCGCTTTATCTAAATTGACCACCTCAATTGGGGATTCACGGTTGGAAAATTGAGTCTCCGGGATAAAAGTGGGAGTTGCAAGTTCATTCGACATCGAAGGAGTGAAAGACATACCAGTTGTGTGCGGGGTAGCATATCCATGAGCAATCGACGGTGTGAAATACGAATGACTCATGTTTTGCCAATATTCGGCTGGAAGAGGTTGATATGGACCTCGAGGGGCATAATTAGGTTGATTCATAGAATTTCCAAAACCTTGGAAATTTTGAAGATTTTATAGAGGAAATGACATATTTGGAAATGGATGTGGACATTGATAATTTGGTGGAATTTATGGAAGATAAATATTCTTGCGAGTTGTTTGTAGAATTCAAGAAATTTGTAAAAAAATGCCCTGTTATTTTCATCCATTTCGGATAGAAAATAATATGGTAAAAACTTAAAAAATAGATGGAATGAATATTTAGAAAGTAGAATTGGAGAGTATAACGAATTGAAATGAAAATATGAGGTATTTATAGATGAAATTTTGAAATAACCGTTAAAATTAAGCGTTAAAAATATCCGTAAAAAATTAACCGTTTTATTTAATTATTAATTATAAAATTTTAATTTTTTAATAATTTTTTTTTTTAAAAAAAACATACACGTGGGGTGGGCGACTGGTCCACCCCCACATTGCTTGAACGCGTTAAAAGAATTAAATGCGTTCAAGTGGAGGGGTGTTATAACACCCCTCCACAACGTGTTTTAACACCATATGATGTTAATAACAAAGGCAACAACGAGCATTGCAGATGCTCTAAAGCACAAGGAGTTTTATATAAACGTTTGAAAAAAAGGTGGTAAAGATCATCCAAAAATAACTCTTCATTATCAAATTTGATCAAATATTATAATAACAATATCACAAACATAACTTCAATAATAATCAAAATTATTTTATTATTAATCAAATTTACTCTAATACTAATAAAAATTATTCTAGCACGAATTAAAATTACTCGTTAAAACTACTTTAAAACTGATTAAAATTACTATAATTTAAAATATTTTTGATCAAAATTATTTATAACGATGTTAAAATTGCTCTACTTCACTATTATAGTACTTTTGGCCTAAATCATTAAATATAAAACAATTTTAACTAAAATTATTTCAAATAATTTTAACTAAAACCATTCTAATATTAATTAAAATTTCTCTAATATTAATCAAAACTACTTCACACATTATTTCAATTTCCAACATACAGCTTCTTTTAACTATAAAATATTCTTTTGATTCTCTTGATTACCCTTTAAGTGATAATAAAAACAAAAGACATCCTTTTAAATGATAATAAATAGTAAATCTATTTCTTTTTAAAAAATTAATGTATTAAGAGATAAAACATCATATATAGTACAAGTGATAAAAGGCTAGGCATGTTTGTTCTAGGGAGTGAACTAATTATTTCCCAAAAGCAATATCTTCGGGCAATATGAACGATGCGCAAAGCATCCATTTTCCGGGCGCAACAAGGCGGACTCTGTGCATTTCTACATCGACAACTTCCGCACACAATGCGACATTAATCCTCTGCGAAAGAAAACCATTCGAGTTTTGATCAGCTTAATAATGACAATAATAGTTGGGTTATTAGCCGACAATAGATAAATAGTCGTGACAAATATGACTCGACGATAATGATTAGTCTGCAGCAAGATGAACTGACCTCTTGAAAATCATACTCAGGGTTTTGTGCCTTTGAGAATCCGTAGACATGAATCTTTGGAAGAGTGCGAGCGGACCTAGGAGTGTTTCTGAATACTCCTCTAAATGCATCTGTTTGAGAGTAGAAATTCAAGCCATTAAGTCTATCAAACAACCAACAGATTGAGCTAAAATTGTGCTGTGTGCTTTGTTTCACATCATTGTAGATTGCGATATAAAAATTCATACTCGGCGATACTTCAATATGCAAAATTCGTGAGGCAGTGTTTTTGAAAACCGAACTGCACTGGACCGACAAGTTCAACTGGTTAAACTGAGAACCAATATTATTTTACTCGTTGCCTTTTCACCCTAGTTTGGTTGTCAAAAATCCTTTCTAGTAGTTTATATCCAAACACAATTCTATATTCAGTCCAATTAGAATAGAAAGTGTGAAAATTGCAGTAATATGTTGAAGATTTGAAAAGAATATGAACGAACCTAGAAATTCGGTAGCATCATTTGGCAAATTCATAACCACTTGTGTAATAGAATATCTCAGTTGAGTAGTGAACATTGCAGAAATGAACCTACGGCCTTCCATGTTAAAAACCTGAGACGTAATAGTTGCCATTAAAATAACATTTGGAAAGTTAAACAATTGTCTCCGACATATAAACTACAAGAAAATCCAGAACACGTGAATGACAAACCAATAAACGAGACCAAAAGAAGTCCGTAGTTATGCTAAACTGTCGAAGACTCACTATGTCAAGCATAACAATAACAACTTCAAATGTATAGAGAAACAGCTTCATCATACCTCTACTTTCCTCTCGAGCTTGTTGAGGACAATGTTTCTTTCAAGATATTCAACAGCATTGGGGTTTAGGTCATTGGCAAATACACACTTCACTTTCCTTGCTGCAGAAATGGCTATTGGACCAACACCAGAGAATACGTCGCCTATTCATGATCATGTACAAACATGTTATTATGCTAGTATCAACTATTTCGATGTTAGCTTTCCTTGGTTGGCACCATGTTTGCACATCTAAAGAATTCACCAAATTTCATTCATTATAAAAAATATCATCTGTTTATGGTCAGTTGATACAAAGAAGCACATAATAGTGGCAGTGAATAATCATATCTGAAGTCTATACAAACTGAGAAAGGGGCTTACATACGACATCAGATCTTGTGAAACTGCAGATAAGTCGTTGTCTCTCAGTTGCCAACTTAGAATTCCAATAACTGCAGTCAAAACAAAAAAGAAACATTATTTGAACCCGTAGTCTTCATATTGCAAACTAACAAGCTAATGATGCCATCTCCTAATGCTTTAATTGATGAAACAAACAAGTCAAAGTCGAAAATGAGAATCTCAATACACACACATCAGAAGGGAATGCGAATCCTACACTTTTCCGAGATCAACTTGAAAACGAAATCCATTCTCCACCACAGTTGTTACAAGGGAATGATTGCCAACCAAGACTTCAAGTTGCATTGTCCTGTATTCATTTTGAATTGCATCCATCTTGTTAACCACTGTCTGTATTTTTGGTCTGTTCTTATCCAAGACTATCTGAACAATACGAGTACATCTAATATCAGGATAACACCCATAATTGAATATTAATTACAGAATCTATGTTGAAGAAATTGACCTGTGCGATAAGTTTTCTAAAAGGTAAGTGTTCATCTCGCAAATTCAAGTGTGCAATATGGCCAATTGTTTCAAATCCAGTTGGAACAATCAAGCCCTCGGGTAGCAAGGCCTCGAGGAGCTGAAAAAACAGCTAGACCATCAATTTACAGAAAACTAAAAGTTTTCACAAAAAGGTAAATGAAGAAATTAATAGGGCAATGAATATTGACATGTAGAAAAACATTGATTCACCTCACTCATTGACCAGTAATCATAGAATAAGGCCAGCTGGCATTGCACAAGCTCAAATGACGAGGATCTACTGTGGAATGTGTCGCCATTTAATACAGCCTGAGACAAAAAAAAATTCAATGAGTTGTTTCAATCATCCTCCATCCAAATGCAATAAAAGAAACATGGATTCAAATAATTGAATGGCATTCAAAAAAAGTGAATATGCAAATATTTCAAGCAACACAGAAATGAGTTCTCACACAAAAAGATTTCTTTTACGAAAAACTGGAAGCAAGTTAATTTTTATATATCTTTGCAACAGATGGTGCATCCCAACATCTTGAAATTCTTGCAATCTAAAAATTATCTTTCCTTCCACAGTACTTTGTCAATGTAAGTTATCCTTTGTTGTAGTATTCGCAAGATAAGAAGCATAATCATGCTATAGTATGAACAAATATGCAGAAATTGAGTGTCATATAAGCTGCACTAAAGAGTGTCCACTTGCTCTGAAGTCATTTTGATTTGTGTTTGCATGTCCCAAGTCCAAAAACTACAAAGTTAAAGTTAGTTCATTCGACTTCATGTTACATTGGAAGCAATTCCTAAATGCAACAGGATCTTCTTCTTTGGATATCAATTCTTTCCTTTTGAATTAGATGTGGTGGAAATTATTCACTAGAAATCAAATAAGTAGTCTCCACTTACATATAGAAAAGATAAGAATACAAAGGATAATTCAATTGGCAAACTCAAACGGAGAACTCACAAAGGAATCATAGGCACCTTGATGGCCTCTGGGAGCCCACTCACACCTTTCTTTGCATATTTCTCGTCCAATAGGAGCAGCCTGGTAGGACCTCTCCACCTCCGTCCTTTGAAGTCTTCGCCGAGCAAACCGCTTAAATCCACCTCGTCTTTTTCTTCTCCTATCACCTTGACGACATAAGAATCATTCTTTTCTAAGTTCTTGCTCGCTAGATCACCCCCATCTTTGCTGTTCAATTTCTTCTTCTTCTTCTTTGGCCGCGATAGCTTCGCCAGATTCCTAAACTTAAGAAACCCACTGCAATTGAATTCCTTCGCGAGTTTTTCCCTATACAGCACTGGACTCAGCGCCGCCGTCTCGACGTCAGCCCTCCCATCAACCCTGGCCGCGAGCGAGTCGAGCCTAGCCCCGCCATCCCCTTCGCCCTCTCGGAGCAGTCTTCGGATCTCAAGGTCCAGGTCGTCGCCGGGTACCCTGGCGATGTTGCGGACACGGGGCCAGTTGAGGAGGTGCCCGCGGAGGTGGCTCTCGAGGGCAGCGCACTCCTCCACGGGAACCCGGAGGGCGGCGACATCGAAGACGCGGCAAAACTTTGCCTTTTCGATAACGCCGCCGTCGCTGTCCTCACTGGAGTGGTTCAAAGAGAGAGGTGGCGGTTCCGGGAGGTGGCCACGGCGGAGGGATGGTCCAAAGTGGAAGGAGGAAGGGGGTCGGTAGTCATCCGCGGCTATGGATAGCACTGCGTTCAATGAGGAGGAGGGGGAGGACAAGGATTTGGAGAGGCATCGGCGAGGGGAGGCTGCGGCGACGACGGAGAGGGAGATGCAGACGGGGAAGGGCAAGGGTTTGTGGGTGCGCAGAGCAGCGAGAGAGCAGCAGCACATACTCTTCTTCATCATATGGAAGGGTAGGCGCCGCTCCTCAAGTGGCTGTTTATGTGCTTGTTACAATGCCACACTGAGTTTACTACTGCAAATAATTCGGAGCTTCCGGCAAGAGATCCGGTAAGAAATTGTATCAGCTACCGGACAATCTCACGCCTTATCGGATCTAATATCTAAATCCGTACGGATCTACCTCCACTTTATTAATTCGAGATCCTTAAATGACTATAATTGCCCTATCACAATCCACAAATTTCACTTGTCAATGCCTTGTGGCTCCGTAAATAGCGAGTCATTTCGAGGGCAATGAAAATCCATGTCCACACCTATCATTTTTCTCGCCCACCCAGCGCTCTCTCTCTCCCTCATAGTGATGAAACCTTCGTCGTTGGAACTAGGGTTGTAAATAAATCGAACTGAACCAAATTTTAGGATGTTCAAGTTTGTTTGATAAGATTACCGAGTCGAGCCGAGCTTAAAATGAACCAAGTTTTTGAAATGAGTGTTCAAGCTTGACTTTGTTTATTTTTTATAAGCTTGAGCTTATTTGAAACTTGGCTTGAGCTTGGTTCGTTTAGATGTTATGCATCAAGAGTGTCTTGGAGATCTTTCTTGTCTAGTTGCAGTTTAGATTCGGAGGCCAATCGGCCCGCCTGCTCAGCAGAAAGCAGATCGGCTAACTCCTTGACACGCTGCTCCAGCGCTCGGGCCTACACATTCTTGGCCTCTAAATCGAAGATGACTGTTTTTTTTCTATTGGTCGCCAGCTTCATCTCCCGGTTGTGAGACTTGACCTGGGCTTCAAGGCCCGCTACCCTGGTCTCCAGGCCAGAGGACTTGTGCCGTTCGACCGCCAGTAACTTCTCCGATTTGCTTAGCTCGGCTCGGAGCGTGGCATATGAGGGCCCCTGAGCTGGCGCCCCTCCGGAAATTTGAAGTTTTTTTAATTCTTCCTCCAATGCAGCCAGGTGGTGGCTGACTGCGATGTTCTCTACCCAAGTCTGCGCACAAAGGAAACAATATCACGGACCAAGTCAAATAGGGACGTATGGTGTTGAGAAACATACCCCGGTAGCTTGCTGCAAGTGGCTGTCGCCGAGCTGACCGGGAGTCATCAAGGCGACGCGGGCTCTCGCCTCCTCCCATATCCTGGCAAGCGGTCCGGGGATAGTAATCTGATGCTCAGGGGCGACTGGCCGATCAGCCGCCAGAAGAAATTCTTCCGTTGGGAGGTGGAGGATGGCCTTAACCACTCGACGGCCGCTCAGATCAGATTGAGCCGAGGTTGCGCGCCCGGATGACTCGCCGAGCGGGGCAGACACTATACCAGACCGCCTGAGCCGAATGGGAGCTTGTGGCTGGGAACTTACAAGCGGCGCTCCAAGGGAAGCCATCGGCAGATCAAGCTGGGAAGGAGTTCGGTTCGAAGAAAGGGCCTCGACTGGAGTAGGGGCCGGGGTGATTGCTACAGTAGGGGCACCGAGCGGCTCAGTCACTGGCTCCACAGATGTGGCTGACTGGGTGTGGAGGTTTGTCCAGCGCCGTTTGCGTATTATCAGTGGGGAGTCTTCGGTCGAGTGCCCCGCTTCTTCCGATGTCGGTTGTCTGGCGGACGAGATGGCATCACCGACCGGTGCAGTTGCAGAAGTCCGAGCGGCTGACTCTCCAACTGCAGGTGAAGCTTCTTCACTTTCCCCTTCGTGTGAGCCGACCGGTTCAATACCCAGATCAGCCATCTCCTTCGCGGCTGCCGCCTCCACCTCGACAACTTTCAGCTTTAGCCGATCGGCAACCTTGGCGCGCCACATGATGTCAGCTACATAAAAGAAGAATAAATCAGTTAGACCACAAGGAAGGGGGACAAGGAAAATGCTTACCCATGCTGCTCGGAAGCTTCATTCTGATCGAGCTCAGTCTGAATATATATAGCACCCTCTCGTAGAGCAGCTTGTTGATGTTGAATCTTTGCTCGGCTAGCAAGTTAGCTGCGTGAAGGTAGTCTTGCTGGCTCTTATATTTACCGAGATCCGGCGGGCTCGGCACAATGGTTTTCCATTTAGTGCGAAAGGATGGCCGCTCGGGAAAACGAAGATAAAAATAGTTTTCCTTCCAATGCTTGTTCGAGGTTGGCATCTTGTCGAAGAAGACTAGACCGATCCGAGATTGGAAGAGAAATGTTCCCCACTCGGACTGTTTGGGGTAGTAAAAGTAGTGGAAGGTCTTAGGGACTAAGGGGATGCCGTGCAGCCTAAAAAGGACAACCACCCCGCACAGCAACCTAAAGGAGTTGGGGACGAGTTGGCCGAGCGGAAATAGTTACACACCTCAAGGATGAACGGGTGAATGGGAAAGCGCAGACCGGCCACGAACTGGTCTCGAAAAAAAGTAAACAGTGCCAGTCGGAGGGTCGTGTGGCCGATCGGAGGGTGTGGCTAATATCAGTTCATGGTCAGATGGAAGTTCAAAGGTTCGGGTAAAGCTCAGCGCATCTTGCTCAGCGCATCCTGCTCATCGAACCGGCTCTTGGTGGTGGTATACCAGAGGCCAGGGGCGAGAGCGGATGGACGAGAAGAACTGGCCATTATCAAAGACAAGGAACAACACAGGGGAAATCGAAGTTTGACAAACAGAATGGTCGGAACAGTGTCCAAATGAGCACGAAAACACCGACAAGTGCGAAGAAAAGCACAAAGGAATTGAGAGGAAAAGGGCGAAAGGGCCTTACAAAGGATAGGACCGAAGGGGGCGGTGGTGGATCACCAGAGAGCAAAGCAGCGAGCTCGCCGGAGCGTTGGACGAGAAGAAGCAAAAACTTTCGGATGCGCACGCGATATCGTGAAGCGGCCGAAGAGGAAAGATGCTTATAAACATTGGGCTCGATCAACCGACGCCGTCCGATCCAGGTTACGGGATCCAAGGAGGGGATCTTACCATCAAATTCGAAAACGCCAAAGGTCACATTAGACCTGACGGCTTGAGTGAACGGTGACGAATGCGCGACCACGTGGCGCTCTCTCACAAGTCGCATTTAATGAGCACCATCATGCGGGCATGGCCGCGTGCTCAGCATTAATGACGGTGATTTACACAAATGCCAAGGAGTTTTCTAGGGATAATCAGCGTGATCAATGCCAGAACGGCGGGACAACGGCAGGCAAATGAAACTATCCAAGTACCAACCGGGGACACGCCGAGCGGCATTGCCTACTTACATAGTCCCCGGACGGCCGGACACTGATCTCGGTGGATGAGCGGTAGACACCACCCAGACGCAGTCCAGTCAGTCGGACTTAGCGCCTCCTTCGACTAGACTTGAGGGGGAGGCATATGATCCGGTGAGAAGGACGGGGGATCCTCATTGGCGGGAGGTCAACGACACGTGGAGGTCAATGGTCAAGAAGGTCAACCCCAAGGTCGTGCCGAACGGACGGAGGTCGTGCCGAGCGGAGTAGCGGGCCGACCGAGCATTCAGCCGACCGGGCAGCCGGCCAGAGGTCTCCCGGACTGAATGAAAGATAGCCCGACCAGGGGTCGGGTTTCTGATGCTCAAGTGGAGTCTATGGGCCGAGCGAAGCGCTCGGCCGAGCTGCACGACAATAAGGCACAATTCCATCTGAGCACATGAGCAGGGCTTCACCGCCCGGGCCAAGGTAGGAGCATTCCCGGAGGCCATGAACGCCGAGCGGCTGGTCCGCTCGGCCCGGGAGCAGGCAAAAGCGCTAGGAGACAAAAAGGACAGCTGGTAACTTCGTCCTCGAGACACCTGCCGCCGACAAACAGTATGGTCGGCGGCCGGATCGGATAGTATCGTACGGTGGAAGTTTCCACCGTCACATCCGGGATATGCTCGGACGATTGTGGAATGGCGTCAGACATGTTTTTCTGACACAACCCTACTGAGGTATGTTTGGGGAAGCGTGCACGCATCGAGAAGCATGCTCGCGCCTTCTCGGGGTCCTATATAAGGACCCCCAGACTTCGACGGAGGTATGCGATTCTCATCACTGTAGCCACAGTTACTTTGCCTCCACTCTTCTTCGTTGCCTGACTTGAGCGTCGGAGGGTTGTCGCTGGAAAAACCCCTCCCGGCTCGGCTTCTTTGCAGGTTCGCCGGAGGTCTACATCATCATCAAAGGACAGCGGAGAGTGCCACGTCCCCAGCGTCCATCGACCCATCGCTCGGACAGGATCATAAGATATAAAGCTCGTTTAGTGACACAAGGTTTTTCTTAAAAACCTGGTATTGATTATGAAGAAACATATTCCCCTGTAGTGGATGCAATCACATTTCGATATCTTCTTTGTATGACAGCACAATAAAAGCTTGAAATGTGTTTGATGGATGTAGTAGCAGCTTATTTGTATGGAAAACTTGATAATGATATTTATATGAAAATCCCTGAAGGGCTCACAATGCTAGAAGCATCAAGTTCAAATTTTAAAAATATTTATTCCATTAAATTACAAAGATATTTGTATAGATTGAAGAAATCTGGACGTATGTGATATAAACGTCTAAGTGATTATTTGGTGCAACATAAATATCAAAATGATCCAATATGTCCATGTGTTTTTATAAAAAAGGATGGACTAAAATTTATCATTATTTCTGTATATGTTGATGATTTGAATATCATTGGAAGTCATGAAGAAGTTATACATACAGTTGATATCTTAAAAAGAGAATTCGAGATGAAAGATCTAGGAAAAACAAAATTTTGTATTGGATTACAAATTGAACATTTTGCGGATGGAATTTTTATCCATCAATCATCTTATACACTAAAGGTTCTAAAACGATTTTATATGGATAAAGCTCATCCATTAAGTTCCCCAATGGTTGTTCGATCGCTTGATATGAACAAAGATCCTTTTTGGCCTAGTGAAAATGGTGAAGAACTGCTTGGTCCTGAAGTACCATATTTAAGTGCAATTGGTGCATTAATGTATCTTGCTAATAATACAAGACTAGATATAGCATTTGCTGTAAACTTATTAGCAAGATATAGTTCTTCTCCAACACGTAGACATTGGAATGGAATTAAACATATATTTAGGTATCTTCAAGGTACCATCGATTTGGGCTTATTTTATTCTAATATGTCTACTTCAGAGTTAATTGGTTATGCAGATGCAGGATATTTATCTGATCCACATAAATGTTGATCTCAGACTAGTTATTTATTTACATATGGTGGAACAGTCATATCTTGGAGATCTATCAAACAAACCATAGCCGCTACATCATCAAATCATTCTGAAATACTTGCAATACATGAAGCCAGTCGGGAATGTGTTTGGTTGAGATTAATGATTCAACATATCAAGGAAAAATGTGGTTTAACTACTAATAAGAAAATTCCAACAATATTATATGAAGACAATGTGACATGTATAGCTCAATGAAAGGAAAGGTACATCAAAGAGGATAGAATTAAACATATTTCACCAAAGTTCTTCTTCACTTAAGATCTACAAAAGAATGGTGATATTAAAGTTCAACAGATTCCCTGTAGCAATAATTTGGCAAATTTATTTACTAAACATTACCTACAACAACATTTAAGAAATTAGTACATGGTATTGGAATGCGGCGGTACAAAGATCTCAAATGAAATTTCAAATAGGGGGAGTAAATTTTCACTATACCATATTATGTTGTCTGGTAAATTTATAGTGATACAGTTACGGAATGACGTACTCTTTTTCCTTACTAAGCTTTTTCTCATTGGGTTTTTCCTAGTAAGGTTTTAATGAGGCGGATTCCTTAATTATGGGGATCCAAGGAGGAGTTTTGTAAAATAAAGTATGTGGATGCCCATAACCCCCAATGACTTCATAAACTCCCTCATCTACATAACCTATCATCTTTTAAACTCCTAAGTTATGTAAATTCATGAGGAGTTTCAATATGATTGTGTACCTATAAATACATATGTATTCATTTCAATAAGTAAGAAAAAGAGAGGAAAAAGAGAAAAGGTTAATAATATTTCCTTTTCATATGCAGTTGCTTATACAATTTTTTAACAATAATTAAATTGTCAAAGAAAGTAGCACGGCTAGGAAAAGAGCAATTAGTGATCGAAATTTGGATTGCTAAGTGCACTTAGCGATCGATTAGTAATAAAAATTTTAGTATCAATTTTTTTTGTTGCCGATATAATTTAGTGATGAAATTTAATTTCTATTTTTAATATTAGCGACGGAATTAAAAATTTGGAGTTAAAATTTACGGCAAAACAATTATTTCATCACTAAATTAGTGATAAAAAAATAATTCTGTCACTAAATCAGTGAAAAAATTAGCGACAAAAATAAAATTTTCATTGTTAATTTTAATTAACTTTTTTTTTTTTCAAAACCTTCCATAACTGAGAGATTTCAATTGTGTTTACATTCAAATTTACATGATACAACATTGAACATTATTATTGAGATATTTCAATTGTGTTTACATTCAACTATACATGATACAACATTGAACATTTAACTCAGCGATATACATGTTGGGATCTTAGATGGCTAGAGGGGGGGGTGAATAGCCTCTTAAAAACAAAAACAAAATTTCTACACAGAGATTTGTTAGCACAGCGGAAATAATCAAAACAAACACTTATGCAAAGAAGAAAAACACACCACCACTAACACAATGATGTATGAGGTTCGGGGATAACTTGCCCCTACTCCTCGGCGTGTCCGTAAGGTGGACGATCCCTTGATCTTTCGGTAGATCAACCCCCGGACAGATTCCGGCTAAGTATTTCTCCTTCTCGGTGGAGAAACCTCCCACAAAGTCTCAAAACAGATTTAGAATGAAGCACAAGACTTAGACTTACAGAATTTTGTGGCTACAATGAATGCACAATCAACTTACCGCCACAATGAATGCAGAGAGTGAAGAAGAAGTAGATTCACAGCCAAGAGCTTCACAGAACACCCTTGCTTGAACGTCGACAGAGAGTTTGCTACCAAAAGAAAGAATTCTTCCCAAACCTCTCTTCTACCTCCTTCTTATTTCTCTGCTCTCTTGCTGTCTTCAGCCAGAGCCAAACCACTGCATCGAATCACGTCAACCAGTAGCGTATCACTGTCGCCGAACCAGGCGTCGCCAATCACGCTTCTTCCTCATCTGATTATCTGAGCTCACACCAATACCATCCTTGGTCTTCACTGGTGTCTCTGAGCTCGAACCAATAAGGAAGAGTCAAGCTGATTGCAGCCAGTGAGCCAACTGAACAAGCCAGTGAACGTTGACGCTTCTTTTGCACAATTTGCAGCGATAACCAGTGGAAAAACCATTTTGTTTTATTCCTTTGATAGTCATTGATTTGAATTCAAGCATCACCATGGTACCTGCAACCTGTTACTCAAAAAGCTCACAAGCAGATGTTAGATCAGACGCATCAGAAACGAATCAGAAATCAGCAGAAACTGACAGTGTGTGCAGACAGTGTGGTGGATCGGTCAGCGGACCGATCCACACCTTTGGATTGATGTCTGATCGGTCGTGAAGACCGATCAGGGTATGGCCTGATCGGTCTGCAGACCGATCAGGGCTTAATGAGTGCGGTTCCTTATACTCCTGAGATCGTCACCTGATCGGTCTCAAGACCGATCAGGATATGACCTGATCGGTCCTACAGACCGATCAGGGTTCATATGGATCGGTCCACGGACCGATCCACTGCCTTTTTCCTTCTCGCGACATCATCTCCTGATCGGTCTACAGACCGATCAGATTACACTCAGTAGGCTACTGAGTGTTTCCTGATCGGTCGCCAGACCGATCAGCAAACATAGTTTCACCAGATCGGTCTGTGCACCGATCAGGCAATCAAAATCCCACTGGATCGGTCTGTTGACCGATCCAACGCCCATGTGATATTAGGATTGGTCTTGAGAACGAGCTACCGAGCCCTCTCTGACCTAGTCCAGAGAACGAGCTACCGAGCCCTCTCTGACCACTCCGTGCCAAGTCTCCTTCTTGGACTTTTCAACACCAGATGTCCGATCACCCTTGATCCATCTGGGTTTTCCCTTACCTGGCTTCACTCACCAAGACTTGCACCTAGCTTCACTCACTAGGGTTTTCACCTGGCTTCACTCACCAGGACTTTCCAACTGCCTAACATCCCAGTTAGGACTTTCTCAATCAGGTCAACCTAATCAACCTAGATTAGTAATTAATCTGAGTTAAATATCTGATACAAACTTAAATCAGTGTCAACAGTAAAACAACATCCAGGTCAGACTGTATCAACAATCTCCCCCTTTTTGTTGTTTGACAACACGATTTAAGTTTAGATCAGAAATGCTCATATACCCATAATTTTAGGGAAATCAGGATCCTCCCCCTAAGACGGATACACCACCAAGTCAATGACGGGAATCAAGATCCTTCCCGTTATCCTCTCCCCTAAAATCAAGCTTTCATACATTTCTAAACTTAGGTATCCTCTCCCCATTTGTCAAACACCGAAAAGGTGCAAATGAGGTGACAAAAACTCAAAGGGCTCCCCCTTAACCCATACTGCCTTCTCTTAACTGACCTAGAGTTCCCTCTAAGGTCACAATATGACAATAAGAAAGACATAAGATACAATCAAATCATGGCATAGGAACAGCATATTAAAAATCGATAGAAAATGAAGCATAATAAAGAGCAAGCAAATATAAAACTGAGTAGCATAAATACATGAGTAGCATCAGAAGTGCAAACATCCAGATAAAGACTAACAAATAACATCCAAAATACATACAGACAAGGTATATCAATCAATATCCTCACTGAGGAACATCACCATCATCGGCAGGAGGAGTGAAATCCTGAGGCGGCACGCTTGAGGATGGATAGCCTGGGTAAGACTGCGGAGGCGGGTAGCGTGCCATCCATCCGAGTAGCAACTGCTGTGTCACCACCTGATGACTGCGCATATCATCGAAGCGCTGGTCAATCTGCCCGCGCAGGTCATCGTAGCGTTGGTCTATCCGAATACGCAGGCCATCCAGCTCAGCAGATATCATCTCATCGTGCTGGTCAAAGCGGCTCTCCAGCTCGGCGATCTGCCAGCGCAGATCAGGATCGGCCTCTCCATCGTCAGCAGCAGGAGGAGCAGCAACAGGAGCAACCTGTCGTCGATGTAACTCACCTAGTGCCCTCCCATCCTTCCACCTAACCGCCCCGGCCTGTCCTAAGATTCCAGACTTGGAAAACGCACGTTTCCCAAGTCGACAATCCTGCCTAACCATCTTTACTATCTGTTGGTGCAACCTTAGGTCAAGGTTGACCTGGTTGACCTGACTCGAGTTGACCTGACTCGAGTTGTATTTTGATGTTTGACTTAGGAAGATTGTCGGTGCAACCTTAGGTCAAGGTTGACCTAGTTGAGTTGCATGTTGATGTTTGACACTCGTGGAAGAGTTGTATTCTTGATATGGGACAAGAATAGATGTTTGGGAGATTATTGGGGCAACCGTAGGTCAAGGTTGACCTGGTTGACCTGATTCGGGAAAAAGTCCAAGTATGGAGACTTGGCAACGGAAAAGTCCAAGCAGGGAGCTTGGCACTAGAAAAGTCAAGTATGGAGACTTGGCACTCGAAAAGTCCAAGCGGGGAGCTTGGCACGCGAAAAGTCCAAGTATGGAGACTTGGCAGGGAAAGTTCAAGTATGGAGACTTGGCAGGAAAAGTCAAGTATGGAGACTTGGCACGGAAAAGTCCTAACTGGGATGTTAGGCGGTGTGGAAAGTCCGGTGAGTGAAGCGAGGCGGTGGGAAAGTCCTAACTGGGATGTTAGGCGGTTGGAAAGTCTGGTGAGTGAAGCCAGCGGTGGGAAAGTCCTAACTGGATGTTAGGCGGTTGGAAAGTCCTGGTGAAGCCAGGCGGTGAGAAAGTCCTAACTGGGATGTTAGGCGGTGTAAAAACCCTAGTGAGTGAAGCTAGGTGAAAGTCCAGTGAGTGAAGCCGGGCAGGAAAATCCAGATGGATCGAGGGTGATCGGACATCTGTGATGGGAAGTCAAGTAGGTCATGGGGGACCGGATACTTGGCAAGAGGAAAGTCAAGTGGGTCAAAGGTTGACCGGACACTTGGTGGGGAGTCTTAGGTCAAGGGTGGCCGGATGCTAAGCATGATGTACCAATAGGTCAAGGTTGACGGATATTGGTTTGAAGGTTTGAGACTTGGTTTGGGCAAAAACCAAGCTCGGATCGGTCTGCAGACCGATCCAGTGATCGTTGTTATCCGATCGATCGGTGACCGATCGGATAACAAACAGAAGGCGATTGTGTGCCATCTGATCGGTCGGGGACCGATCAGGTAAGCCTGGACGTCTCTGATCGGTCTACAGACCAATCTTGGACCCCATGAGACCGATCAGGCATCCTCCCGATCGGTCCACGACCGATCGAACATAGCGAGACCCATACATGTCTTTTGGGACTCTTTTGAAAGTTTATCGTCCCTAACGACAAAGCATGTCCAGCCTCGGTCCACGATTCGACCGTTGAGTCACAACGGGTCGCTCCGTCTTCTCCGCTGGCTTCTATCTTCGCTGTGCAGGTTCGCAGGTCATAAAAGGAGATTAAGGCTTTGGTGCATTTTCTTCTTCCTTCTTTCTACTCTTCTGCTGAAGATTTGTGGGCTGCGATAAGAGCTCTGTTGAGTTCCTCCCGAAAGCTTCGCGTGAGCTTCCCTGACTGGAACAGCTGCTGCTGTTAGGGTTTTTGAAGCTGCTGCTTCATCCGGACTCCAGTCGACGAGAAAGCAAGATTGGTAGAGTGCTTGTGTATTCTTATTGTATTTCTTGCTTATTCTTTGTATTTGTACTCCTGTTTGCTGTTGCAAACAAGTGTGGCGAGGTTTCTCCACCCAGAAGGAGTTTTTATTAGCCGATTTTTCGGGGACTCATCCACCGACGGATTGATTGGGTTCGTCCACCTTACGGACATGCCGAGGAGTAGGAGCATCATCTCCGAACCTCGTACATCGCTGTGTTAAGGTTTGATATTCTTCCTTTCGTTTCTAGTTTATTTTTCCGCTGCGCTAACGAATTGTAGGAAGAAACGAGTGATTTGGGGCGGTTATTCATACCCCCCCTCTCTAGCCGCGTACGAAGAGATCCTAACAAGTGGTATCAGAGCGAGGCCGCTCTTCGACGGATCAACACCCGGGGGAGCACGGGCTAGAGATGGATCTCTATGGAGAAGATGTCACGATTCAACCCTTCTACGAGTCTCACGACAACTTCACATATTGGAAGGTAAGGATGATGTATTTTCTTAGAACTAATATGTTACATTGGTTTTGTGTACAAGAAGGGTTTTCCCCTCCGATGGATGAGGAAGGAAAACCTATCAAGAAGAAGGAGTGGACGAAAGAGCAAATCCGACAATCCGAAATCAATGACGAGGTAACAAAAATTATTGAATTTGCTTTGCCTAATAATGTTTTGTGCAAGATAGATAGGTACAACAACGCCAAGGAATTGTGGAACAATTAGGCAAAATTCCATGAAAAGGAGCCTAGTGAGCCAAGTAGCTCACATCATGGAGGAAGCGAATTGGAAGTTGAGGGCTACTCAACATCCAAGGAAGAAGAGGAGGAGAGCTCTTGTTCAAGATCGGAGCAAGAAGAGGCATCTACCTCCGGAAGGGATGAAGAAGAAAGCTCATCTCCATCATCAACCCTAGGTAACTCAAACACTTTAAGTTCAAGTAAATTGCATATAATGTGTTTTGAGTGTAGGGAATTTGGACATTACAAGAGTAAATGTCCAAAGAAGATTAAGAAGACTCCACCGGCGCCAAAGATCAAGGAAGCCGGAGGCCCGATACGCAAAGGCAAGGAGCACGTGGTGTGCTTCCAATGCAAGCGAAGGGGACACTATAGGAGCCAATGTCCGAGGGGGAGGCAACCTCACAAGGACAAGAAACCAAGCACATCAATAGGGGGGGCTAAGGCAAACCCTAAGGTAATCTCTAAGGTTCATTATTGCAATTCTAATAAAACTCATGCTAGTAGTTTTGTTGCAATTGTTAATAATGATAAGTATGTTAACTTTAGGAACCAATACATGTGCTTAGGAGCTAAACATGTTAGCCTAGGTAAGGATAACACTAGAAATACCAACCCTAGGATTAACGCTTCTAAAGTTAAGGAAAACCTAGGTAGAAATCCCAAGAAGACTAGACACATGCCTAGGAATATCTCAAGAGAAAATGACAAATTAACACTTGAGGTATTAGAGAGGGAAAATCAAGTCTTGAGGTCAAGACTTGATAATTTAGAAAAGGCTCTTAAAAACATGGAGAAGTCATCTCTAGGGTTTAAGAGACAAAACAAGTCCAAGGACAAGAAAGGTTTGGGTCACAAACCTAAGTCCCAAGTGGTCAAGCCCACTTATCATAGTGTTCCATTCGATTATGGAACAAAACCTAGGGCTAGGAAGACCACCACCAAGGTCACAAGGGGAGTCACCCCTAGAGTTGATCTTGATGAGTCCCAAATGACCAAGGCTTCAAAGCCTAAGAGGGTCATTAGGAGGGTTGCTAGGGAAGTCATCCCTAGTGAATATTTAGTGAACCCAATGAGCTCTAATAGGTATTGGGTTCCTAGGAGCATCTTCTCTATCCCATAGATGGGTTAGAGAGTGTCAACTCCAATTAGAAGGGTAGTTAACCCAACTTTGAGGAAATTGACACTCAAGGAGCATTTTCAAGGTTTTGATAACCTTTGAAAATGAAAAAGAATTATTATTTACTCCTTGAAGAGTAAATTGTGCCATATTTGAAAAATATCGATTTTAATCTTATTTGGCACAATTCAAGAAAACCTAGAGAAATACCATAATTGGGATTTTGGTTTTCTCTTAGGGATATATGGGCAATCTAGGGTTAGATTTTAAGTTAGCTAAGGCTAAGGATACTTAGATAGGGAATTTAGGTATTTTATTTGTGCTAACTTGCCATGATTGGTTGCCATATGCCATGCCATGACATCATATTTAGTTTATTATCATTTGAAATGTCATGATAATGCTTAGGCTAGTTTATATGTCATGCTTTATTTAAGTTTTCAAACTTTATGCCATGACATCATGACATTGGCACATATTTTTACTTATGATATCATTATATGCCATGTCATCATCTCTTGCATTATAATCAATGAAATTGATTTAAGGACAAACATATAATTTGATATTGAGATCAAATTGGTGTTTAGAAAATGCATGAGAACTTAGCCTAAGTTGACCTTAACCCATATCTCACATCAAATTGACTTGAATGTGGTTTGATACACCTTAGATGTGTGTGAGATATTAGGATCATGAGTTAGGATCAAGGTGCATTGTCCTTGTACCTAGATGACCCTAATTCAAGAAATTAAGGATCATAGGGAAAGCTTGTGTACAAGTCATGTACATCTAGCCCTAAGATTATGGTCCTAAATTCAAATGGTTTTAAAAGCATTTTAAAATTGATTTGAAAAACCTTGATGAAGCTTTCCTAGTGATAGCATTCATCATTGAACATTGTGATACAAAGTTGAGTTAAACTTGAACTATTTCAAAGTTTTTGAACTTTGTATCAAGATTGAAAAATGGAAGTTATTTTCATAGAAAACTATTTTTCCTTGATAGTGTATGTTATGAGGAATGTATCCTCAAAATTTTATAATTTTTGAAATTTTCTGTGATTTTCTAGAGGTTTCTGAATTTCGAGAAAAGAAATCAGAAATCTGATATCAGACTTGTGGACCGATCAGGAGGTGGCCTGATCGGTCCAGGGGGTGCTGGATCGGTCACTGTGACCGATCCAGGGAATCCCTGATCGGTCTGGTGACCGATCAGGGCGTGCCAAATGCTGATTTTTCGACTGTTTTGTCTGAAATTTCAGCTGGGAGTTGGTGTTTTGGATTTCTAAAGGTTTGAAACTCACCAAGACATTGTTGGTGCAATGGTCAAGGGGGAGTTAACCTTTAGGGGGAGTTTTACCTATTAGTCAAGGGGGAGTTTTTACTCCTAAAAGACTTGAGTGATATGGGATTATCACTAAGTTAATTATTAACTCTAGTGTCAAGGGGGAAATTAAGAGTTTCAATGAAAGATATGAGACTTTCATTAGGAAGAAACTTTTGACCTTGATACCCTCCTTTTTCTTTTTGATGTGTGTCAAAAAGGGGAGAGTGTTCATTGGAGAATTATTGGAGAACCCAAGTTAGGTTATCGGGTTAACCTAAGCTAGGGGAAGAATGTCAAGGAATGTTCGAGGAAGAACATTGGCATTCTTTTTGATGTGTGTCAAAAAGGGGGAGAATTATTGGAGAACCCAAGTTAGGTTATCGGGTTAACCTAAGGGGAGAATGTTCAGAGAATGTTCAAAGAAAGAACATTGGAACATTGGACATTAGAAGATGGTTGGAAAACCTAAGTTAGGTTATCGGGTTAACCTAACTTGATTATGGGTTTTGTCAAACATCAAAAAGGGGGAGATTGTTGGTGCAACCTTAGGTCAAGGTTGACCTGGTTGACCTGACTCGAGTTGACCTGACTCGAGTTGTATTTTGATGTTTGACTTAGGAAGATTGTCGGTGCAACCTTAGGTCAAGGTTGACCTAGTTGAGTTGCATGTTGATGTTTGACACTCGTGGAAGAGTTGTATTCTTGATATGGGACAAGAATAGATGTTTGGGAGATTATTGGGGCAACCAGTAGGTCAAGGTTGACTGGTTGACTGATTCGGAAAAAGTCCAAGTATGGAGACTTGGCAGCGGAAAAGTCCAAGCAGGAGCTTGGCACTAGAAAAGTCAAGTATGGAGACTTGGCATGGAAAAGTCCAAGCAGGGAGCTCGGGAAAAGTCAAGTATGGAGACTTGGCAGGGAAAGTCCAAGTATGGAGACTTGGCAGGAAAAGTCCAAGTATGGAGACTTGGCGGAAAAGTCCTAACTGGGATGTTAGGCGGTGTGGAAAGTCCGGTGAGTGAAGCCGGGCAGTGGAAAAGTCCTAACTGGGATGTTAGGCGGTTGGAAAGTCCGGTGAGTGAAGCCGGCAGGAAAATCCAGATGGATCAAGGGTGATCGGACATCTGGTGATGGGAAGTCCAAGTAGGTCATAGGAGTAACGGATACTTGCACGAGAGGAAAGTCAAGTGGGTCAAAGGTTGACCGGACACTAGGTGGGGAGTCTTAGCAGGTCAGAGTGACCGGATGCTAAGCATGATGTACCAATAGGTCAAGGTTGACGGATATTGGTTTGAAGGTTTGGGACTTGGTTTGGGCAAAAAAGCTGCGGATCGATCTGCAGACCGATCAGTGACTCGTTGTGTATCGATCGATCGGTGACCGTCGGATAACAAGCAAAGCGATTACGTGAGCTTCGATCGGTCTCCACGACCGATCAGACAAGAGGTGGGATCGATCAGGATCAGCATTGTGCCTGATCGGTCCACACGATCGATCAGAACAGCTTGATCTGTCAGGGCGGATCTGATCGGTCTAGGGACCGATCAGGATCGGTCCCCAGACCGATCAGAAGGGTTCTGGACCGATCAGGGTGGAGCCTGATCGGTCCACGATTCGACCGTTGAGTCACAACGGGTCGCTCCGTCTTCTCCGCTGGCTTCTATCTTCGCTGTGCAGGTTCGCAGGTTATAAAAGGAGATCAAGGCTTTGGTGCATTTTCTTCTTCCCGCTTACTACTCTTCTGCTGAAGATTTGTGGGCTGCGATAAGAGCTCTGTTGAGTTCCTCCCGAAAGCTTCGCGTGAGCTTCCCCGACTGGAACAGCTGCTGCTGTTAGGGTTTTTGAAGCTGCTGCTTCATCCGGACTCCAGTCGACGAGAAAGCAAGATTGGTAGAGTGCTTGTGTATTCTTATTGTATTTCTTGCTTATTCTTTGTATTTGTACTCCTGTTTGCTGTTGCAAACAAGTGTGGCGAGGTTTCTCCACCCAGAAGGAGTTTTTATTAGCCGGTTTTCCGGGGACTCATCCACCGACGGATTGATTGGGTTCGTCCACCTTACGGACACGCCGAGGAGTAGGAGCATCATCTCCGAACCTCGTACATCGCTGTGTTAAGGTTTGATATTCTTCCTTTCGTTTCTAGTTTATTTTTCCGCTGCGCTAACGAATTGTAGGAAGAAACGAATGATTTGGGGCGGCTATTCACACCCCCCCTCTCTAGCCGCGTACGAAGAGATCCTAACACTATCCTCCCCTTAGAGACATCAATACCCAGGGTCTCAAGCCAGTCAGTAATTACATGCCCATAAGGCATATAGATGGTGTAACCGCTTGGCTCGCTATGGGATATGATAGAAGTATAGACACTCGACATGACATCAAAGTCAAGACGCCTACGCAACCCGTAAAGCATCAGACAATGATACGGTCGAATCTCTGCCAATGGTTTAGAGGTAATAGGTAGAAGACAGTTTGTGACAATTTTGAAAAGAATGTAATCAGGAGCAGAAAGGCCAAGGGCTGCAAATGTAGGAAAGTCGACATCTAACTCATCTAATCCATCCGGTCTCGGATGTCCAAAGAAGTACTCATAAATCGAGTCAGATGAGACATCAAGAGGATGAGGCACGGGTTCAGGCAAAGAAGGATAGAATGAGAACACCGTCCCCGAACACATACGACAGCCTAAATAACCAAAGAAGGCAATTAAGCTGAAATCAACGTTTTGCTTAGCCACTCTTGATCTATAACTACCATCAATAGTCTGATGAAGGTTGTTATAGAATTCAGAAACTAGGTCAAGGTTGATATCCCTCTCTAAATATACCAAGGAATCAAGTTTATAGTAGGCTATGGTCTCCGTAATCGCTGGACAAAACTCATTCATGTAGTTTTTATCGACTGATCTACATGGAAGCAACTTGAAGGTCCTTTCCTTAAAGGATTTTTCAAACTGTTGGTTGGGGAATCTCCCCGAACTGGACGGTTGAGGTCGAGAGGGAGCAGGAGCTTTGGATTTATCTTTGGACTTGGAAGTACCCTCACCTACTGGTTTCTTTCTAATGGGACACAATGGGAAAAAGAAGAGCACAGGAGCCACCCGAAACACAAAGCCACAGATATGTGAGAAATGAAATCGAAATGCCAAAGTTCTAGAGAAATAGGAGTTACCTTGGTGCCATTGAACTCTTGGCTAGAGCTTCGGAGGGCTAGAACTGCGTCTAGTGTTCCGGCGTGCAAAGAGAAGAGAAAGGGTGAGCTGGTGGGAAGAGTCGGCTAGGGTTTCGCGTGAATGAGGAAAAGAAGGGATCGGGAGGTTTTAAGGGTTTAGATGGGTGTACAGTGAAGAAATGATCGGACGGTTGTCCGATCAGAAGGTATCAGAAGCCTCCTGATCGGTCCCTGGACCGATCCAGGAACATCCTGATCGGTCCACGGACCGATCAGGAGACGATCAGTATGCCGAATTGATCGGTCTCCGGACCGATCCAGGAACATCCTGATCGGTCCACGGACCGATCAGGAGACGATCAGTGGCTTTTCTGCCGAATTGATCTGATCGGTCTCCGGACCGATCAGGGAACTCTCTGATCGGTCTGTAGACCGATCAGAAAGGGATCAGTAGCGGGCTCGAGCGTTCCAGGCTGACCTGATCGGTCCGTAGACCGATCAGTGTCTGATACTAAGTATCTCCCGTAATTTCAGTAACTGAAAATAGTAATTTCAGTAACTCGTGTTCGATAATTCGTGGAAGTTTCTCTAGGAAAACTTCCAAGTTCAGAGCCTATAACCTGGAGGATCTACAAGTATAACTCTTACCTAAAAGTTATGGTCTGAACTTGTTTATAGCCTTAAGGTTGCAGATATTAGAAAACAAACAACTTAAGGCCTGAAAATTGAAAATTTTCACCTTTGTTATGTACAGTTTCAAGTTTGTCAAAATATATTCAAAATGCTAGAATTACTTCAATAGCCTGTCTTATTTTTCATTCAAAATCATGAACAGCCATATCAAACAACCCATTAATCAAAATCAGATCAAATCTAGGCAAAGGCCCAACCAAGTTTCCTTGGTTGGAATATATGAGTAAGATCTAGGAGCCAAATACACATGAATTATGTAATGGCCTTCCCCATACTCAATTTATGTCTCTTCAACCTAATTATTCAAGGGATGCATGATACATTTTGAATAATTTGGTTGTTCCTAGCATCTCACCCCATTTCTAGCAAACAAAAATATTTTGTTAAACCTTATAGTTTGTGTGAGATGTTCCCAAGTTGCCCAAATTATTGTCCCAATTACTCTTGTCATTTTACTAGTCCTTATTGATCATGGTGAAGTTCTAATGACCTAAGGAGCCAAACACATTCCCAACTCCCTCCTTAAATGACTAAATTCATTTTCCGGAAGGGGTTTGGTGAAAATGTCGGCTAGGTTTGACTTTGACTCCACATATGTGAGCACAATGTCACCCCTAGCTACGTGATCTCTAATGAAGTGATGACGCACTTCAATGTGCTTGGTCCTTGAATGATGGACTGGATTTTTAGTTAGGTTGATCGTGCTAATGTTGTCACATAGCACTTGTACACCCTTATAAGAAAGTCCATAATCCTCTAGGGTGTGTATCATCCACAACAATTGTGATACACTCTCTCCCATGGCAATATATTCGGCCTCGGTCGTGGAGAGAGCAACACAATGTTGCTTCCGACTTGACCAACTAACTAATGATGAACCTAAGAATTGACAACCCCCACTAGTGCTTTTCCGATCCAATTTGCACCCAGCATAATCGGAATCGGTATAGCCTACCAAGTCAAAAGACTCTGTACGAGGGTACCATAGACCTACTCGAATTGTGCCCTTAAGGTATCTCAATATTCTCTTAACTGCAATTAAATGAGATTCCTTGGCACAGACTTGATATCTAGCGCACATGCCCACAGCAAAAAGTATGTCAGGCCTACTAGCTGTGAGATATAGAAGACTACCAATCATGCTTCTATACTGCGTTAGATCAACTGGTTTTCCACTCTCATCATTGTCAAGGCGAGTGTTTGTCGCCATAGGAGTGGATACTTCCTTAGAGTCACTCATGTTGAATTTCTTGAGCATCTCTTGAGTGTATTTCGTCTGATGGACATAAATGCCATCTCGAGTTTGTTTGATTTCAAGCCCAAGGAAGAATGTCAATTCTCCTACTAGATGTTGATACAGTCTGACCTGGATGTTGTTTTGATGTTGACACTGATTTAAGTTTGAATCAGATACTAAATTAACTCAGATTAATTACTAATCAAGGTTGACTTGGTTAAACCTGATTGACCTGATTGGGAAAAGTCCAAGCGAGGAGCTTGGCACGGGAAAGTCCTGGTGAGTGTCCTGGTGAGTGAAACCAGGCAATTGGGAAGTCCAAGTGTGGAAGCTTGGCATGTATGGTCGGAGAGGGTTCGGTAGCACGCTCTCTGGACCGTCAGGGGTGAGGGCAGCAAGCTTGGAAGCTTGACTCGAGACTCACGGCTTTGGATCGGTCGCCGATCCGATGGCCTGATGTACGGTGATCGGTGCAGACCGATCCGATGGCACGGCTGATCGATACGTAGGCCGATCCGTTACTGATCGATCTGCGGACCGATCGGCAACACTGCAACAGCTCAGACCTTGATCGGTCGGGGACCGATCGGCACAAAGCCTGATCGGAGTGTATACTGATCGGTCCGGGACCGATCAGATAACACTCGATAGCACATCGAGTGGATCTTGATCGGTCGGGGACCGATCGGATGATCCTCGATGGCGGTGGATCTTGTCGGTCTTACGGACCGATCCGGTGAAATCTGATCGGTCCACGGGCCGATCGGCCGATTCGGCGTGAAGGGTGGATCGGTCTTGGGACCGATCAGAACGCCTGATCGGTCACCGGACCGATCGGGATAAATCGTGGATCTCTGCTGACCGATCCACAGTATGGCTTGTTTGCATGCGCTTTCTCTTATTGTTTCGATTCGCAATTGCTTTTACCTATTTCGTTTCTAACCATCTGCCGTAAGCTTTCTCAAGTTACAGATTACTTGATGTTGGGTGAATTCAAATTAAGGATCATTAGTAGAAGGCGAAAAAGCTTTTCTTTGTGTCTCATTGCGGACAAACCAGTTTGGTAGCAACGTCTCGTTGCGATCTGCTGGCGGTAGTTTGGTGAAATCGACTTGACTTGTCTGATAGGTTCAAGCTCGGAGGTACCGGTGGAAACGAGGATGCCATTGGTGGAGCTGAGACAATCAGACAAGGAAGAAGCGTGATTGGCGACGTCGTGGACGGTTGCAGGGATTTGCAGGGATTTGCTGCAGGTTTGGCGGAGATCCGTTACAGAGCAGAGAGGCATATGAAGGTGGAGAGGAGAGGCTCTCGCAACAATGCTTTTTGTGCTCTTGCTGTGAAAAACACTGTGGAGAAAAACTCTCTGGAAGATTGAAGCAGTGTGCTTGTTCTTCGCTGATTGTGGCTGTGAGCTTCCTTTGATCATTTCACTTGAGCCACTACTGTAAGTCTTGTGCTTAATTTCTTACTGCTGTTAAAGACTTTGTGGAGAGGTTACTCCACCGAGAAGGAGAATCCTTTAGCCGGATAGCTTCCGGTGTGATCTACCGGAAGATCAAGGGATCGTCCACCTTACAGACACGCCGAGGAGTAGGGTCAAGTTATCCCCGAACCTCGTAAATCTCTGAGTTAGTGTGCTTTGTGCTCTTCTTGTTTTAGTTTTCTAATTCCGCTGTGCTAACAAAGTTCTTGAAGAAATTTGTGTTTAGTGTTTTTCAAAGAGGCTATTCACCCCCCTCTAGCCATCTAAGGTCCCAACAAGTGGTATCAGAGCCTGGTGCTCTTCATTTCGGCTTAACAACCCGAAGAGCAAAACAATGGCCATGAAGGAGGGATTTAGCACCAACCGTCCACCTTACTTCGAAGGAGCAGATTTTCAATATTGGAAGGGCCGCATGGAGTACTACCTCAAAACCGACATAGCCATGTGGTTCTCAGTCAAGGAAGGTTTCACACCACCAAAGGATGAAGAAGGTAAGGAACTCGAGTCGTCAAAGTGGTCTACCACAACTCCGCAAAGCACAAGCCGATGCCAAGGCTATGGTCACCTTGCAATGTGGAATCGCCAAGGACCAACTCGTCAAGGTAGGTCCGTTCTCAAGTGCAAGAGACCTATGGAACAAACTCATCGAGCTCCAAGAGGGAACTCGAGATTCTCGGATTGCCAAGAGGGACCTATTCTTGAATCAGCTCCAAAATCTAACCATGAAGGACAATGAAACGGTGAGTGAACTTCATGGGAGATTCAAGGAGATCATCAATGGTCTCCACTCCGTGGATGAACGGGTAGAAAACCGTGACCTAGTAAGGTACGCTCTTAAATCTTTTCCTAGGAATGCCTTGTGGTCATCCATGGTAGATGCCTACAAGGTATCCAAGGATCTTTCCATTGTTAAACTAGATGAATTTTTACGTGAGATGGAACTTCATGAGCTTGCTAACAAAGGTCAAAAAGAGAAGGGTATTGCTTTATTTGCAAGACCAAAGAGCAAGGATGGAAGAAGGAAGAAGGAAAAGAAGAAAGAAAAGGAGATTTCCTCATCCACCTCTTCTTCCGAATCCGATGATGAAAGTGGATCATCATCAAGCGAGATGGCGAACTTTGTAAGGAGGATTATGAGAAGAGGCCGAAGATACAAAGGAAAAGGTAAAACTAATGATCAAAATTTTGATAAATCTAATGTTACATGTTATGAGTGTAGCAAGAAAGGACACATTCGGAGCGAGTGTCCGAAACTAAAGAGGAAGGAGGAGCGAGCCAAAAGGAAGGAGGAAAGAGCCAAGAAGAAGAAGGCTCTCAAGGCCACTTGGGATGAGTCCTCATCAAGCTCATCGGAGGAAGAAGAGAAGATGGAAAAGAGCACTCGGCAATTGGCACTCATGGCAAGGGAAGAGTCAGAATCCGAGAGTGATGACTCAAGCGCTTCAACCACGGCTTCATCATCTTCGGATGATGAAGAGGTAACCTCTTCTCATATAGAAAAGTGTTATAAAACTATCACTCACTTATCTACATTGCTTAAAAAGTCAAAAACAGAAAATAAATTGTTGAAAGAAGAAGTAAACCCTTAAGGACCCTTAGGGAAGATGAGGTCGATGACCTACATCTAGAAGTCCTTGAGGATGAGAACAAGGCCTTAAAGGGTGAGGTTGAGAAACTCAAGAAAATGCTTGAGAAATTCTCAACTAGCTCTAAGACTCTAGACATGATTCTAAATGCCCAAAGGGCAGTTTACAACAAAGCCGGGTTAGGATATCAACCCAAGGAGTCGAGTTTCATTTCTCTAATGTCTAGAACTCAAAATAGTAGATCACATGTTTCTAGAGTTCATGGAACTAGGAAAGGTATGACCAAGGCATGGGTTCCTAGGTCTTTCGTTGTAGAAGCATTAGGTCCCAAGATTTGGGTACCTAAAACCTCTATTTTTCGTGTATTGTAGGCATTGGTCGAGGGGGAGCATCTATCAACTTGGTTTGTTGATAGTGGATGCTCCAAGCACATGACTGGGAACAAATCACTGTTTACTACCATTCAAAACAAAAGTAGAGGTAATGTGTCTTTTGGTAATAATGGTAGCCTTAAGGTTGTAGGAATTGGAGACATTCATATATCCGAATGTCTTCATATCAAGAATGTCCTTCTAGTCAAGGGATGACTTTTAATCTCCTAAGTGTCATCAATTGTGTGATACGGGTTACACAATTGAATTTCATTCAAGTCAATGTTTGGTTAAACACATTGACACACTTGACACTGTACTAGTAGGCACAAGGGTTGACAATATTTATCAAATATCATTTAAAAGTGCTACTAATGCTTTGATTAAGTGTTTCATGTCGAAAGAAGAAGAGTCTTGGTTATGGCATAGAAGATTGGCACATGTAAACATGAAGAACATCTGGAAGTTGGCCAACCAAGGATTAGTGCGAGGCTTACCAAGCATCAAGTTCCACAAGACCAAACTATGTGATGCATGTCAAAAGGGTAAGCAAACAAAAGCTGTCCATAAAGGTAAAAGCAATGTAAGTACATCTACTGCTTTAGATTTATTGCACATGGACCTATTTGATTGCAGCAGTGTAATATCATTGAATGGAAGTAGATATTGTTTGGTAATCGTTGATGATTTTACTAGATACACATGGACTTTCTTCTTGAAACATAAGGACCAAACTATAGATATTTATTTCCTTTTGTAGAAGAACTGAAAATGAAAAATCGACAACAATTAAAACCATTAGAAGTGATCATGGTGGGGAATTTCAAAATCATAGGTTTTTAGAGTTTTGTCAAGAAAAGGGATATAGGCATGAGTTCTCTACTCCAAGGACCCCACAGCAAAATGGGGTTGTGGAGAGAAAGAACCGAGTCCTACAAGCCGCACGAAGCATGCTTCATGAGTACTCACTACCGAGCTACTTATGGGCTGAAGCTGTGAATACAGCTTGCTATGTGCAAAATCGAGTTTTAATACATAGGTTTTTAGGAAAGACTCCCCATGAACTTTGGTTTGGGAAACCGCCTACAATTAAACATCTTAGGGTGTTTGGTTGTAAAGTGTTTATCTTAAACACCAAGGACCATCTTGGGAAGTTCACGGCTAAGGCTGATCAAGGGATACTGGTCGGGTACTCTCTTACCAGAAAGCCTATCGAGTCTACAATGAGAGGACTAAATTGATTGAAGAGTCCTCAGACGTAGCATTTGAAGAAATCCCTAAATCAAATGATCAATCAAGGGATGTAGGAGAAATTCAATTCGAACTTAGAAATCTAAGTTTGAATGATCAAAACATTGGAAGAGTCGAAGTTGACTATGAAGATGATGAGCAAAGGCAAGAAAGGGCTCAATCTGATCTCTTGCCTGTGCCGAGTGAGACCACTCATGAGGCACCGCCAACTCCAAGGCAATCTAGGATAGTCTCTAGTCATCCACAAGACCAGATTGTGGGAGACATCCAACAAGGGGTTAGGACTAGATCATTCTTCAGAAATGAGTCGAATGAGGTTGCTTTGATCTCAGAAATCGAACCTAAACTAGTTGATGAGGCATTGCATGATCCTGATTGGGTCATAGCTATGCAAGATGAGTTAGGTCAATTTGAAAGAAGCCAAGTGTGGGACTTGGTTCCTAGACCTAAGAAGACCACCATTATTGGAACTAAATGGGTCTTCAAAAATAAGTTAAACCAAAAGGGAGAGGTAGTAAGAAACAAGGCAAGACTAGTAGCCAAGGGCTATAGTCAAGTTGAAGGCCTCGATTATGATGAGACCTATGCTCCTGTGGCACGATTGGAGTCCATTCGTTCAATGCTAGCTTTTGCACATAGAGGTTTCAAGCTCTATCAAATGGACGTTAAATCGGCCTTCTTAAATGGTTTCATTAAAGAAGAAGTCTACGTTGAACAACCACCGGGGTTTGTGAATACCGAAGCTCCAAACCACGTGTTCAAGCTCAAGAAAGCTCTTTATGGGCTAAAACAAGCACCTCGAGCTTGGTACGAAAGGTTGTCGACTTATCTATTAGAAAAGAGTTTTGTAAGGGGTCAAATAGACCCAACACTATTTCTTCGTCGAGATGGTGAAAATATTTTTGTAGCCCAAGTATATGTCGATGACATAATTTGTGGCTCAAATAACAAGGGCTATTTAAATAAATTTATCACTCACATGAAAAGTGAGTTTGAAATGAGTCTTGTGGGAGAATTGACATTCTTCCTTGGACTAGAAATCAAACAAACTAGAGATGGCATTTATGTCCATCAAGCAAAATACACTCAAGAGATGCTTAAGAAATTCAAAATGAGTGATTCTAAGGAAGTATCCACTCCTATGGCGACGAGCACTCGTCTTGACAATGATGAGAGTGGAAAATCAGTTGATCTAACGCAATATAGAAGCATGATCGGTAGTCTTCTATATCTCACAGCTAGTCGACCGGACATACTCTTTGCTGTGGGCATGTGCGCTAGGTATCAAGTCTGTGCCAAGGAATCTCACTTAATTGCAATTAAGAGAATTCTGAGATACCTTAAAGGCACAATTAGAGTAGGTCTTTGGTACCCTCGTACTGAATCATTTGACTTGATAGGTTATACCGACTCCGATTATGCTGGGTGCAAATTGGATCAGAAAAGTACGAGTGGGGGTTACCAATTTTTAGGTTCATGTTTAGTTAGTTGATCAAGTCGGAAGCAACATTGTGTTGCTCTCTCCACGACCGAGGCTGAATATATTGCCATGGGAGAGAGTGTATCACAGTTGTTGTGGATGATACACACCCTAGAGGAT
Source organism: Zingiber officinale (assembly GCF_018446385.1). NCBI lineage: Eukaryota > Viridiplantae > Streptophyta > Magnoliopsida > Zingiberales > Zingiberaceae > Zingiber > Zingiber officinale. Next base: position 145,710,639 of record NC_055986.1, read on the forward strand.
TATGGACTCTCTTATAAGGGTGTACAAGTGCTATGCGACAACATTAGCACAATCAACCTAACTAAAAATCTAGTCCATCATTCGAGGACCAAACACATTGAAGTGCGTCATCACTTCATAAGAGATCACGTAGCTAGGGGAGACATTGTGCTCACATATGTTGAGTCAAAGTCAAACCTAGCCGATATCTTCACAAAACCCCTTCCGGAGAATGAATTTAGTCATTTAAGGAGGGAGTTGGGAATGTGTTTGGCTCCTTAGGTCATTAGAACTTCACCATGATCAATAAGGACTATTAAAATGACAAGAGTAATTGGGAAACTGATTTGGGCAATTTGGGGACATCTCACACAAACGATAAGGTTTAACAAATTGTTTTTGTTTGCTAGAAATGGGGTGAGATGCTAGGAACAACCAATTTATTCAAAATGTACTATGCATCCCTTGAATAAGTAGGTTGAAGAGACATAAATTGAGTATGGGGAAGGTCATTACATAATTCATGTGTATTTGACTCCTAGATCTTACTCATATATTCCAACCAAGGAATCTTGGTTGGACTTTTGTCTAGAAATTATCTAATCATGATTGATGTGTTGATTGATACTTTGGATTGGTATCTTTAATGATAAGATGAGTTGATAATGTAAGAATAGTAATTTAGGATATATTTTGACAAATTTAAAACTAAACATGACAGGGTTGGATATTTCAGGTTTTGAAACTCTGAAATGTCTGAAACTAACTTGTAACTTAATAAAAAAAAAAAACCTAGAATGTTAGGACTTTCAGAGCTTGCAATTAGGAAATGTTCTTGTTCGTAGATGTTTAAGTTCTGTGTTCTGAATTTGAGAAGTTCTGAATTTTCAGAATTCTCGAGAGAAACGACTGCGAAATCAGTTGCTCGAATTCAGATATCAGAAATCTGAATTATCAGACACTGATCGGTCTCACGACCGATCAGGAGACTCTCTGATCGGTCCACAGTCCTGGGAGGCTTCAACCTCTCGATCGACAAATGATCGGTCCGGGGACCGATCAGGCGATACTGATCGGTCGGTCGACCGATCGAGAAGAATCTCTTCAACTCTCTGTTCACTCTGATCGGTCCAAGGACCGATCAGCTCTCTATGGTTCGCAGGAAGGCCCCCTGATCGATCCGAGCACCGATCGAGGGTTTCCTGATCGGTCCAGGGGACCGATCGGACCCCTTTGTGCGTTAAAATCGATCCTGATCGGACAGCCGTCCGATCATATTACACTGTGCGCTACCCCTCATTAAATCCTCCCGACCTCCTCTCTTCCCGATCTTCTTCTTTTTCACAACCCGCCCCGACGCCCCTTTCTTCCTCCCGTATTCTCGACCCATCGTCTTCTAAAAGCCGAAGGTCAAAATGGCACCGAGGTAATCTCTCGATCTCTAATCTCTACTGTTATTGTCTTTGGCAGTTCACGTTATCATGTTTCTTACGGTGACTGTGGTTTGTGTTTGGTGGTTTGCCCATGGCCGGTGCTCTCTCTTTGTTTCCCATTGTCCAAATGGTTAGGAAGAAACCCACTAGTGGTGAGGGTACCTCTAAGGAACCAACCGAGAAATCCAAATCCAAGTCCAAAGCTCCTGCTACCTCCCGACCTCAACCGGCTAGTTCGGGGAGATTCCCCAACCAACAATTTGAAAAATCATTTAAGGAGAGGACTTTCAAATTACTCCCTTGTCGATCCGTTGATAAGAAGTTCATGCAGGAATCTTGTCCCTCTATTTTAGAAACCATTGCCTACTACAAGCTCGATTCTTTGGTTTTTCTAGAAAGGGACATCAACTTTGATCTAGTATCTGAATTCTATAACAACCTTCATCGGACTCCTGATGGTAGTTATAGAACAAGAGTGGCTAAGCAAAACGTTGATCTCAACATAATTGCCTTCTTTGAGTATTTAGGTTGTCGTTTGTGTTCGGGGACGGTGTTCTCCATCTATCCTGTTTTGCCTGAACCCGTACCTCATCCTCTTAATGTCTCTTCTGACTCAATCTATGAGTACTTCTTTGGTCATCCAAGACTGGATGGTTTAGATGAGTTAGATGACGACTTTCCTACATTTGCAGCCCTTAGACTCTCTGCTCCTGACTACATCCTTTTCAAAGTTGTCACACAATGTCTTCTACCTATCACCTCTAAACCGTTGGCAGAAATTCGACCATATCACTATCTGATGCTTTATGGGTTACGTCGACGTCTAGATTTTGATATTATGTCGAGTGTCTATATGTCTATCATATCCCATAGCGAACCGAGCGGCGACAACATCTATATGCCTTTTGGGCATATAATTACTGGTTGGCTCGAGTCCATGGGTATTGACGTCTCTAGGGGGAGGATAGTGAAGATGGTCAGGCAGGATTGTCGACTTGGGAAACGTGCGTTTTCCAAGTCCGGAATCCTAAGTCAGGATGGGCAGGTTAGGTGGAAGGATGGGAGGGCACTGGGTGAGCTACCACTTCCACGACAGGTTGCTCGTCCTCCTGCTGCTGCTGCATATGGCGAGGAGGATCCAGATCTGCGCTGGCAGATCGCTGAGCTGGAGAGCCGGTTTGACCGCCACGAGGAGATGGTGGCTGCAGAGTTCGATGGCCTGCGCCTCCAGATTGATCAGCGCTTCGATACTCTACAGAGACAGCAGTTGGCGACACATCAGGCATTTCTAGGATGGATGGCCGGCCATCCACCTCCTCAGCACTCCGCGGGCGAGCTACCCTCAGGCAGCAGCATGCCTCTTCAGGATTCCACTCTTCCAGCTGATGCTGCGGATGATCCTCTTGATGAGGATGTTGGCTGACATTCTCTATGTTTTGATTGTTTTGTTGATACTATGTCTTTGATACATTTATCTGAACTGGATGTTAGCTGTGTTTCTTATATTCATGCTATTTATGATGCTTCACTATTCATGATACACTTATGATGTTTCATATGCCATTGTTTTTCATATACCGTATTTTTTTATGTGGATTAAGATTGAGGCGTTATTGGTTAAAAGAGGGAAGTGTTTGTCAGTCTTATTCATTATTTTACACCTTTTCGGTGTTTGACAAAGGGGGAGAGAATAATTAAGTTTAGAGACGATTTGACCTCTTTGAATCAATATCAACAAAAGAGGAGAAGGTAACTGAGTTATATCCATCTTAGGGGGAGATCTTAATTTCCCTGAAATTATGGATATGAGCGTTTTTCTGATCTAAACTTAAATTGTGTTGTCAAACAACAAAAAGGGGGAGATTGTTGATACAGTCTGACCTGGATGTTGTTTTGATGTTGACACTGATTTAAGTTTGAATCAGATATTAAATTAACTCAGATTAATTACTAATCAAGGTTGACTTGGTTAACCTGATTGACTGATTGGAAAGTCCAAGCGAGGTAGAGGAAAGTCTGGTGAGTGAAGCCAGCGGTGGGAAAGTCCTAACTGGGATGTTAGGCGGTTGGAAAGTCCTGGTGAGTGAAGCCAGCGGTGGGAAAGTCCTAACTGGGATGTTAGGCGGTTGGAAAGTCCTGGTGAGTGAAGCCGGGCAATTGGAAAGTCCTGGTGAGTGAAACCAGCAATTGGGAAGTCCAAGTGTGGAAGCTTGGCATGTATGGTCGGAGAGGGTTCGTAGCACGCTCTCTGGACCGTCAGGTGAGGCGCAAGCTTGGAAGCTTGACTCGAGACTCACAGCTTTGGATCGGTCTGCAAACCGATCCTGATGTACGGTGATCGGTGCAGACCGATCCGGTGCTGATTGATCGATACGTAGGCCGATCCGGTTACTGATCGATCTGCGATCGATCGGGCAACACTCAATGCGAGTGTATCTTGATCGATCGGGGACCGATCGAACTTCGAGCACATCGAGTGTATCTGTCGATCGGTCCGGACCGATCAGATAACACTCAGTACAGATATTGATCGGTCAGGGGACCGATCGGATCTCAAAGGGGTGGATACCGATCGGTCTTACGGACCGATCCAGTGTCCTGATCGGACCGATCAGGCTTCGGTGCCAGATTCGCGTGAAGGGGTGGATCGGTCTTGGGACCGATCAGACAAGCACCTGATCGGTCACCAGACCGATCAGTGACGATAAATAGAAGCGTGGATCGGTCTGCTGACCGATCCACAGTATGGCTTGTTTTGCATGCGCTTTCTCTTATTGTTTCTGATTTGCAATTGCTTTTACCTATTTCGTTTCTAACCATCTGCTGTAAGCTTTCTCGAAGTTACAGGTTACAGATTACTTGATGTTGGGTGAATTCAAATTAAGGATCATTAGTAGAAGGCGACGAAAAAGCTTTTGCTGTGTCTCGCTGCGGACAAACCAGTTTTGGTAGCAACGTCTCGTTTGCGATCTGCTGGCAGCCGTTTGGTCGAAATCAGCTTGACTTGTGCTGATAGGTTCAAGCTCAGAGGTACCAGTGGAAACGAGGATGCCATTGGTGGGAGCTGAGACAATCAGACAAGGAAGAAGCGTGATTGGCGACGTCGTGGACGGTTGCAGGGATTTGCAGGGATTTGCTGCAGGTTTGGCAGAGATCCGTTACAGAGCAGAGAGGCATATGAAGGTGGAGAGGAGAGGCTCTCGTGATAATGCTTTTTGTGCTCTTGCTGTGAAAAACACTGTGGAGAAAAACTCTCTGGAAGATTGAAGCAGTGTGCTTGTTCTTCGCTGATTGTGGCTGTGAGCTTCCTTTGATCATTTCACTTGAGCCACTACTGTAAGTCTTGTGCTTAATTTCTTACTGCTGTTAAAGACTTTGTGGAGAGGTTCATCCACCGAGAAGGAGAATCCTTTAGCCGGATAGCTTCCGGGGTGTGATCTACCGAAAGATCAAGAGGATTCGTCCACCTTACGGACACGCCGAGGAGTAGGGGCAAGTTATCCCCGAACCTCGTAAATCTCTGAGTTAGTGTGCTGTGCTTTCTTGTTTTAGTTTTCTAATTCCGCTGTGCTAACAAAGTTCTTGAAGAAATTTGTGTTTAGTGTTTTTCAAAGAGGCTATTCACCCCCCCTCTAGCCATCTAAGGTCCCAACACTAGACTCATCTCAAACTCACTCTCCATGTGAGAAATAAATTCATTCAAATAGCCCTTGTTATTTGAGCCACAAATTATGTCATCGACATATACTTGGGCTACAAAAATATTTTCACCATCTCTACGCAGAAATAGTGTTGGGTCTATTTGGCCTCTCACAAAACCCTTTTCTAGTAAATATGTTGACAACCTTTCGTACCAAGCTCGTGGTGCTTGTTTAAGCCCATAAAGTGCTTTCTTGAGCTTGTACACGTGGTTTGGAGCTTCGTTATTCACAAACCCCGGTGGTTGTTCAACATAGACTTCTTCTTTAATAAAACCATTTAAGAAGGCAGATTTAACATCCATTTGATAGAGTTTGAAACCTCTATGTGCAGCAAAAGCTAGCATCAAACGAATGGACTCTAATCTTGCCACGGGAGCATAAGTCTCATCATAATCGAGACCTTCGACTTGACTATAGCCCTTGGCTACAAGTCTTGCCTTGTTTCTTGCAACTTCTCCCTTTTGATTTAACTTATTTTTGAAGACCCATTTAGTTCCAATAATGGTGGTCTTTTTCGGTCTAGGAACCAAGTCCCACACTTGGCTCCTTTCAAATTGACCTAATTCGTCTTGCATAGCTATGATCCAATCAGGATCGTGCAATGCTTCATCAACTAGTCTTGGTTTAATCTCTGAAATCAATGCGACTTCATTAGACTCATTTCTAAAGAATGACCTAGTCCTAACCCCTTGTTGGATATCTCCCATAATTTGGTCTTGGGGATGACTAGTGGTTATCCTAGATTGTCTTGGTGTTGGTGGTGCCTCATGAATGGTCTCACTAGGCACAGGCAAGGACTCAATATCAGGCAAGGGATCAACCGGAGCCCTTTGTTGCCTTTGCTCATCGTCATCAGAGTCAACCTCGACTCTTTCTTCATTTTGATCATTCAAACTTAGATTTCTAAGTTCAAATTGAATTTCTCCTACATCCCTTGATTGATCATTTGAGTTGGGGATTTCTTCAAACGCTACATCTGAGGACTCCTCAATCAATTTGGTCCTATTGTTGTAGACTCGATAGGCTTTGCTGGTGAGAGAGTACCCGACCAGTATCCCTTCATCAGCCTTAGCCGTGAACTTCCCAAGATGATCCTTTGTGTTCAAGATAAACACCTTACAACCAAACACCCTAAGATGTTTAATTGTAGGAGGTCTCCCAAACCAAAGTTCATGGGGGGTCTTTCCTAAAAACCTATGTATCAATATTCGGTTTTGCACATAGCACGCTGTATTTACAGCTTCAGCCCACAAGTAACTCGGTAGTGAGTACTCATTAAGCATGCTTCGTGCAGCCTCTTGCAAGACTCGGTTCTTTCTCTCCACAACCCCATTTTGCTGTGGGGTCCTTGGAGTTGAGAACTCATGTCTATACCCTTTTGCTTGACAAAATTCTAAGAACCTATGGTTTTGAAATTCACCACCATGATCACTTCTAATGGTTTTAATTGTTGTTGATTTTTCATTTTCAGTTCTTCTACAAAAAGAAATAAAAATATCTATGGTTTGATCCTTAGTTTTCAAAAAGAAAGTCCATGTGTATCTAGTAAAATCATCAATAATTACTAAACAATATCTACTACCATTCAATGAAATAACATTGTTACAATCAAACAAGTCCATATGTAATAAGTCTAAGGCAGTAGATGTACTCACAGTGCTTTTACCTTTATGAGGTGCTTTTGTTTGCTTACCCATTTGACATGCATCACATAGTTTGTTCTTTTGGTACTTGATGCTTGGTAAGCCTCGTACTAGTCCTTTGTTGGCCAACTTCCGAATGTTCTTCATGTTTACATGTGCCAACCTTCTATGCCAAAGCCAAGACTCTTCTTCTTTTGACATGAAACACTTAATCAAAGCATTAGTAGCACTTTTAAACGATACTTGATAAATATTATCAACCCTTGTGCCTACTAGTACCGTGTCAAGTATGTCAATGTGTTTAACCAAACATTGACTTGAATGAAATTCAATTGTGTAACCCGTATCACACAATTGACTGACACTTAGGAGATTAAAAGTCATCCCCTTGACTAGAAGGACATTCTTGATATGGAGACATTCGGATATATGAATGTCTCCAACTCCTACAACCTTAAGGCTACCATTGTTACCAAAAGACACATTACCTCTACTTTTATTTTGAATGGTTGTAAACAGTGATTTGTTCCCGGTCATGTGCTTGGAGCATCCACTATCAACAAACCAAGTTGATAGATGCTCCCCCTCGACCAATGCCTACAAGACACGGAAGATAGAGGTTTTAGGTACCCAAATCTTGGGACATAATGCTTCTACAACGAAAGACCTAGGAACTCATGCCTTGGTCATACATTTCCTAGTTCCATGAGTCCTAGAAACATGTAATCTACTATCTTGAGTTCTAGACATTAGAGAAATGAAACTCGACTCCTTGGGTTGATACCCTAGCCCGGCCTTGTTGTAGACTGCCCTTTGGGCATTTAGAATCATGTCTAGAGTCTTAGAGCTAGTTGAGAACTTCTCAAGCATTTTCTTGAGTTTCTCAACCTCACCCTTTAAAGCCTTGTTCTCATCCTCAAGGACTTCTAGATGTAGGTCATCGACCTCATCTTCCCTAAGGGTCCTTAAGGTTTTTACTTCTTCTTTTAACAATTTATTTTCTGTTTTTGACTTTTTAAGCAATGTAGATAAATGAGTGATAGTCTTATAACACTTTTCTATATGAGAAGAGGTTACCTCTTCATCATCCGACGATGATGAAGCCGCGGTTGAGGCATCGCTCGAATCTCCCTCACTTCCGGAGTCCGAAACCTCCCTTGCCATGAGTGCTAATTGTCGCGTGCTCTTTTCCATCTTCTCTTCTTCCTCCGATGAGCTTGATGAGGACTCATCCCAAGTGGCCTTGAGAGCCTTCTTCTTCTTGGCTCTTTCCTCCTTCCTTTTGGCTCGTTCCTCCTTCTTCTTAAGTTTTGGACACTCACTTTGATAGTGTCCCTTCTTGCTGCACTCATAACATGTAACATTAGTTTTGTCAATATTTTGTTCACTAGGTTTACCTTTTCCTTTGTATCTCCTGCTCCTTCTCATGATTCTTCTTACGAAATTCGCCATCTCACTTGATGATGATCCACTTTCATCATCGGATTCTGAGGAAGAGGTGGATGAGGAAATCTCCTTTTCTTTCTTCTTTTCCTTCTTCCTTCTTCCATCCTTGCTCTTTGGTCCTGCAAACAAAGCAATACCCTTCTCTTTTTGACCTTTGTTAGCAAGCTCATGAAGTTCCATCTCACAGAAAAATTTATCTAATTTAACAATGGAAAGATCCTTGGATACCTTGTAGGCATCTACCATAGATGACCACAAGACATTCCTAGGAAAAGCTTTTAGAGCATACCTTACTAGATCGCGATTCTCCACTCGTTCGTCCACAGAGTGTAGACCGTTGATGATCTCCTTGAATCTCCCATGAAGTTCACTTACCGTTTCACTATCCTTCATGGTTAGATTTTGAAGTTGATTCAAGAATAGGTCCCTCTTGGCAATCCGAGAATCTCGAGTTCCCTCTTGGAGCTCGATGAGTTTGTTTCATAGGTCTCTTGCACTCGAGAACGGACCTACCTTGACGAGTTGGTCCTTGGCGATTCCACATTGCAAGGTGACCATAGCCTTGGCATCGGCTTGTGCTTTGCGGAGTTGTTCGGTTGACCACCTTGACGAATCAAGTTCCTTACCTTCTTCATCTTTTGGTGGTGTAAAACTCTCCTTGACGGAAAACCACATGGAGATATCGGTCTTGAGGTAATACTCCATGCGGCTTTTCCAGTATTGGAAATCTGCTCCCTCGAAATAAGGTGGACGGTTGGTGCTGAATCCCTCCTTCATGGCCATTGTTTAGCTCTTTGGGTTGTTAAGCCGAAATGAAGAGCACCAGGCTCTGATACCACTTGTTGGGATCTTAGATGGCTAGAGGGGGGGGGGTGAATAGCCTCTTAAAAATAAAAACAAAATTTCTACACAGAGATTTGTTAGCACAGCGGAAATAATCAATACAAACACTTATGCAAAGAAGAAAAACACACCACCACTAACACAATGATGTACGAGGTTCGGGGATAACTTGCCCCTACTCCTCGGCGTGTCCGTAAGGTGGACGATCCCTTGATCTTTCGGTAGATCAACCCCCGGACAGATTCCGGCTAAGTATTTCTCCTTCTCGGTGGAGAAACCTCCCACAAAGTCTCAAAATAGATTTAGAATGAAGCACAAGACTTAGACTTACAGAATTTTGTGGCTACAATGAATGCACAATCAACTTACCGCCACAATGAATGCAGAGAGTGAAGAAGAAGTAGATTCACAGCCAAGAGCTTCACAGAACACCCTTGCTTGAACGTCGACAGAGAGTTTGCTACCAAAAGAAAGAATTCTTCCCAAACCTCTCTTCTACCTCCTTCTTATTGTTGATACAGTCTGACCTGGATGTTGTTTTGATGTTGACACTGATTTAAGTTTCAATCAGATATTGAATTAACTCAGACAAATCAGGGTTGACTTGGTTGACCTGATTAATCTGATTGGGAAAAGTCCGAGCAAGGAGCTTGGCATTGGAGAAGTCCTGGTGAAGCTGGGCAATTGGAGAAGTCCGGTGAGTGAAGTGCAATGGAAAAGTCCGGTGAGTGAAGCCAGCAATGAGAAGTCCCTGGTGAGTGAAGCCGTGCAATTGGAAAGTCCCGTGAGTGAAGCCGTGCAATTGGAAAGTCCCGTGAGTGAAACCAGCAATGGAAAGTCCGGTGAGTGAAACCAGCAATTGGAAAGTCCCGTGAGTGAAGCAGGGAAAATCCAGATGGATCAAGGGTGATCGGACATCTGGTATTGGGAAGTCCAAGTATGGAAACTTGGCATGTATAGTCGGAGAAGAGCTCGGTAGCTCGGTCTCTGGACTGTCAGGATTAAGGGTAGCAAGCTTGGAAGCTTGCCTCTTAAATCACAGCCTTGGATCGGTCTGATGACCGATCCAGTGGCACAAGTGGCACGGGTGATCGGTCGGCAGACTGATCCAGTGACACTAAGTGTGCCCTGATCGGTCTACGGACCGATCAGTAAACACTCAGTAGCATACTGTGTTGTTACTGATCGGTCCGCCGACCGATCAGTGAGAACTCAGTATGCTACTGTATCGATACTGACCGGTCTCGGGACCGGTCAGATTGATGCCTGATCGGTCCGGAGACCGATCAGGCTTGTGCGCGCGACACCTGATCGGTCTGAGGACCGATCAGGTTAGTTCCTGATCGGTCCGCAGACCGATCAGTAACGATCGAAAAAGAGATTTGAACGTATGGATCGGTCTGCAGACCGATCCATACTATAGTCTGTTTTGCATGCACTTTCTCTGATTCTTTCTGATTCAAAGTTGCTTTTGCCTAAATATTTCTAACCATCTGCTGCAAGATTTTGAGGTGCAGGTTACTGGTAATTTGCAATTGGTTGATTTCAAATTGAGCTTCATTAGTAGAGGATACCAGAGAGACTTTTGCTATGTTCCACTGTAAACCTGTTAAAGCAGCAAAGTCGTGGCTGCGATCTGGCGGTGATCTGGCATCGATCAGCTCAACTCATGGTGATTGGGTGGAGCTCAGAGACACCAGTGAAGACCAGAATTCCATTGGTGTGAGCTCAGATGATCAGATGAGAAAGAAGCGTGATTGGCGATGCTATGGCTGGATGCAGAGATTTGCTGCAGTTTGACAGGGATCCGTTGCGGGCGAAAGGCAGAGATGGCAGAGACATAAAAGGCTGGTTGAAGAGAGGGTTAAGGAGAAGTTCTTTTGGGGAAGAAAAAGAAAAACACTCTCTGTCGATCAGTGCAAAAGCTTTGACGCTCGGGGCTGTCTCGACTTGCTCTCTGTTTCACTGACCTTCGCGTGACTGTAAGCTTAATTTTCATTCTCCTAAGTCACCAAGCTCAGTAAGTCTTGTGCTATATTCTACATACCTGTTGAGATTTTGTTGAGAGGTCACTCCACCGAGAAGGAGAAAGTTCATAGCCGGGTGTTCACCGGGGTTGATCTACCGAAGATCGGCTTGTCCACCTTACGGACACCGAGGAGTAGGGGCAAGTTATCCCCGAACCTCGTAAACACTTGAGTCACTGTGGTTTGCTTTGTTTCTTCTCTTATTCTGTTCTTAACTTATTTTCCGCTGCGCTAACCACTCGTGTGAGTTTTATCTTTAAGTTTTAGCTTTTGAAGAGGCTATTCACCCCCCTCTAGCCATCCAAGATCCTAACACTTATTTCTCTGCTCTCTTGCTGTCTTCAGCCAGAGCCAAACCACTGCATCGAATCACGTCAACCAGTAGCGTATCACTGTCGCCGAACCAGGCGTCGCCAATCACGCTTCTTCCTCATCTGATTATCTGAGCTCACACCAATACCATCCTTGGTCTTCACTGGTGTCTCTGAGCTCGAACCAATAAGGAAGAGTCAAGCTGATTGCAGCCAGTGAGCCAACTGAACAAGCCAGTGAACGTTGACGCTTCTTTTGCACAATTTGCAGCGATAACCAGTGGAAAAACCATTTTGTTTTATTCCTTTGATAGTCATTGATTTGAATTCAAGCATCACCATGGTACCTGCAACCTGTTACTCAAAAAGCTCACAAGCAGATGTTAGATCAGATGCATCAGAAACGAATCAGAAATCTCAGAGAAGTAGCAGGAGACGTGCGACATCCACTGTTTCTGCTGACCGATCAGGGTATGGCCTGATCGGTCTGCGGACCGATCAGGGCTTAATGAGCGCGGTTCCTCGCACTCCGAGATCGCCACCGATCGGTCTCAAGACCGATCAGATATGACCAGTCCGCAGACCGATCAGGGTTCATATGGATCGGTCCACGGACCGATCCAACGCCTTTTCCTTCTCGCGACATCATCTCCCGATCGGTCTACGAAGGCGGAAATCAGGGATCGGCCCTTGCTGATCGGTCTGGGCCGATCAGTTACTCGATGTGCTCTGGTGTTTCACGATCGATCGCCGCCGATCAAGAACATAGTTTCACCGGACGGTGCGCACCGATCGTGCAATCAAATCCACCGGATCGGTGCTGACCGATCCAACGCCCATGTGATATTAGGATTGGTCTTGAGAACGAGCTACCGAGCCCTCTCTGACCTAGTCCGGAGAACGAGCTATCGAGCCCTCTCCGACTTCGTCCGGTCCAGAGAACGAGCTACCGAGCCCTCTCTGACCACTCCGTGCCAAGTCTCCTTCTTGGACTTTTCAACACCAGATGTCCGATCACCGTTGATCCATCTGGATTTTCCCTTGCCTGGCTTCACTCACCAGGACTTGCACCTAGCTTCACTCACTAGGGTTTTCACCTGGCTTCACTCACCAGGACTTTCCAACTGCCTAACATACCAGTTAGGACTTTCTCAATCAGGTCAACCTAGTCAACCTAGATTAGTAATTAATCTGAGTTAAATATCTGATACAAACTTAAATCAGTGTCAACAGCAAAACAACATCCAGGTCAGACTGTATCAACAATACATTCACATTCAAATTCATTACATTCAACATTCACAAACATATTCAAATCCATTACTATTCACACTATCAACAAAACAACATTCATGTTTAACAAAAAAAAATATTTAAAGCATTATACATGGTTCAAAAATAATATAATTCAAATTCATCACATCCCAATTCAAATTTCAAAAACAAATACATAGTCATTATCATATTTTTTCATCCCATCTTGTAGCAAATATAAAATGATAATTTATTAAAAAAAAAAAAAAGCATATCCTACTCATATATGATTCAAACTACACTATATTTTCAATTTTGAAATAATTCTATTCATATATGAATCTAAAGTTAAAACTACTTATTAGAAAATGCAAAAAATTGATCTACACAAATTTAACATACTTTAAAAGAATTAATACATACCATAATGATAGAATATAATATCAAATCTAGTTCTTCATGTGCTAATTTTTTATCTACATTGCTCTTGAAGAGCTCTAATACAATTAGAATTGCATATAATATAAAAATTAACCGAATCATTTTTCATGTTTTATGAGTAATAAATAAAAAAATTAAGTTGAAAATCAACATACCTTAGAAGAATTGCTGTTATATTGAACTAATTATCAGAATCATTCAGATCTTGAGTCTCTTGTGAGCCAAAATTATGCAACGTTTGAAAATTTGAACTTCATCAAGATATGAATTCTTGTATTTGCCGCTCTATTAACATCTTGACATGATCTTGAATCGACTGCTCACTACTGATCCAAGACTGTTCTTATGCTATGACCCGATCTCTCAGTTCTTGATTTTCTTGTGTTAACGTTTCCATTCAAGTTGATGAAAAACTAGGATGACCCTTGAGCCTAGGAGCGATAACATTATCATATACAACTTTTGCCTGGGAGCCAAGGTGATAGAAGGAGTTGTTTTTTCTTCCACCGATAACGTCATAATATATAATCATTTCATACATCGTCTGATAGAGTATGTAACTCAATTACATTTATAGCAGTCCCAGACACCTAAGCAACTCGATCAATAAAAATATCCCATGTAAAAAAATATTATTAATATCTAATATATAATTAATAATGCTAGTCATTGTTAAATGTGAGCGGCAAGAAAGTTTATATTCTTACGTCTATGATTTTTGATCAAGTATCGACAAAAGCATCATCCTTTATTTTTATGTGTATTGTGAAATACCTCCCAATAAGTGAGAGGTATTTGTAAAGTATCTGTTTATATATATATATATATATATATATATATATATATATATATATATATATATATAATAAGTACATTAATAATTAAAAAAATTCTTATATATATATAGTAAACTTACCAAATCTATTGTATATTCTATAATAGATCATGATTCAACTATATACTTGGTGCATCATGTACTTAGGTTAGTGAGCTCAATATTTTATTGTTTGAAGCAGTTGATGAATTTTGATGCTATTTTTCTATAACCCAAGTATTCTTTCATATGTCCCAAATCTCTTCTAGTACATGGGATGACATTGTTCCTTTCCTTCTCCACTTGTATAATTTTGTTTACATAAGTAGCTACACTATGGAAAGAGAGCCTTGACACAATGGTAAAATTGTTATTTTATGATCTAAAGGTCATGATTTTAAATCATGGAAACAACTTCTTGCAAAAAGTAAGGTTATAAGGTGGCGTACAATGAATTCTTCCCAGGGACTCCGCATGATGGGAGATTTGTATACCGGACTGTCCTTTTTAAATAGCTACACTTTGACTATCAAGAGTAAAACTACATAAAAAAAAACTTTTATTTTTTAAAATAATAAATAAAAAATTAAATAAATTAAAATTATTAATAACATCAATATTTACTAATCCCCAGCCATCATGGACTGCTGCAATATAACATTATAGTGCATATACATTTTAAATAATAATTAATTAAATTAGAACAGTAAGAATTTATTTAGTTGAACTAGTGAGATGAAAAGTAAACTAGAACAATAATATTATGAAAGAACTCATAATATATATATATATAGTGAGACGAAAAGCAAACTAGAACAATAATATTATGAATGAACTCATAAAATATATATAGAGAGAGAGTAGAGAATACTGGTTCTTGATGATCATAATATTCATTCAACTTCCTATAATCAAATATAAAATCTTAAATTTGTATCATTCTTTTTAACAAAATGGATCGACACGTCTCAGTGAGAAATACAATGATTTAGTTCTTCTCAAGGCCGATCTTAGATTTTAAAGGACCAGTAAAAAAAACAAATTAAGTAAGAAAATTTTATTTAAATCAAAGGATTTACATATATGTATTATTACTGTGTAGTATCGGTGGGCTAGGACGGTGACGTAATGATACGTCAATGGCGATGCTAGACGATGACTATTGGTGTGGACGAAGAGTTTGTGGGTGAACAAAAATGGATTCCGAAAGATTAAAGTTTAGGGAAATAGAAATAGGAAAAAACTCGTCTATTCTCGTACAATTTTTTTTTTCTTTTTTAAAGGGTACCTTTATAAAAAATTCCATAGTATTTTAAAATTTATAATTACATCTTTTAATTTCTTTTTTAATGAATATATTTTATTAGCTTTTATTTAAAAATATATGTATATAAAAATATATTTTACAATAAAAAGGGGCACACCTTGACAGTCCTGGGCCGGCTCTGGTTCTTCTATAGTCGAACATTTAGTTCTTCTAACTCTCTTAGTTGCATCCGATACTATGCTTTTGATATTGGAGTTGTGACATAAAGCAACTCAATAGTAAATTCACCAATTACTCTGAAAATAAGCCTAGGAGTTCCTCTAAAAATTCATGTGGATAATTATAGATTATGTGCATATGATAAAGTTTACAACGTATACTAATAAAAGGGGATTCGCTCGTTTCTAACATCTCTATCAATCTATCTTTAGATCAATACAGAGAAGATAAATTACAAATGACTATTAATTATTAGTATAAATGATTAAAACATAAAGAGGACATGCTCAGACGCACAAATAACTAAGATCTCAGAACTCACTGAGGATAGAAGATATCTATCTAGTAACAATTATTTATTGATTTCTTTAACAGACTCCTTCGTCATTTACCCATAGAATGATACATAAATCAGTTGAAATACATTTATCCAAAATTATCTCGTCCTATGTCCTGACAAAATAATAATAATAATAATAATAATAATAATAATAATACATTGATTCTCCTTGTATGCCTATGAATGTTCATTGAAAGAGTTTCATAGACAAACTATTTTTTTTTTTTAAAAAAAAAAGCAATACTACTGTAAGAGCAGATCTAATAGGTATCTATAAATGGTGGGTGTGAGAGTAGTCTAATTCTTCTAAAACTTCATTCAATTATCACACAAAGTGAGGATGACATTCATAAAGACACTAGTAAACTTAGGTTTCCTAGAGAAAAAGGTACCTTCCAGTCAAAATTTTATAGGATCATTGATACGGCGTGGATGGCCAGGAATAGGGTGAGATCATGATACGATGGTCAAAATTTAAGAGAAGGTAATAGTCAAGAATGGGAGTATGTGTCCAAGTGGACAGTTGTCTTTTGAATGGGGCATGACTCCTAGTCTACTTTTGGTCGACTTTCAGCATAGGCTGGATCTTTGGGCTCAGTACTCCATCTCTCTTGAGCATGACTCCCAGCCAATCCCAATGCCGGTCGGACATCTAGGGCTCAGTTCCTCACTTCTCATGGGTATGACTCTCAGTCTACTCCCGACCAGCCCCAGCGCCAGTCAAACTCCTATAGCTCAGATTCTCACTTCTCATGAGCATGCCTCTCATTATACTCCCGGTCGATTTCAGTGCCAGTCGGACCTCAAGGCTCAGTTTCCTACTTCTCATGAGCATGACTCCCAATCTACTCCCGGCTGACCCGAGCGTCGGTCGGTCCTCCATGACTCAGTCCCCCACTTCTCATGGGCATGATTTCCAATCTACTCTCGGTCAGCCCCAGCGTCGGCCAGACCTTAGGGCTCAATCCCCCACCTCTCATGGGCATGACTCCCAGTCAACTACCGGCCGACCCCAACGTCGGTCAGACCCTTAGGTCTCAGTCCCTTACTTCTCATGTACATGACTCTTAGTCTACTCTCAACCGGCACCAGCATTGGTTAGACCCCTAGGGCTCTCAGTCTCTCATTTTTCATAGGCATGACTCCATGTCTATTCCCTGTCAACTCCAGTGCAAGTCGGCCCCCCAGGGTTCAACCTTCACTTTTCATGATAATGCCTCACAGCCTACTCCCGATCAACCCCAGACCCAATTAGACCCCAGGGCTTAGTCCCCCACTTGTCATGGGTATGCCTCCCAATCTACTCCCGGCCGGCTCCAGCGTCGGTCGGTCCCCTAGGACTCAGTCCCCCACTTCTCATGGGCACGATTCCTATTTTACTCCCGGTTGGCCCAAGTGTCGATCAGTCCATCGCCAGGGAATAACATTGTCAGAGAATCACAACCACCTGTTAGAGAATAACAGTCATTTGTCAGAGAGATACTCTGCCACATGCATGTTGCAGAACCTTTCTTTACACAATAGAAGTCTGTCGTGCATCCTCTATCATCTGACATACCCTGATATCCGACATTCCCTGATGCCTCATTATTGTGGAGGTTATGAGAGGCAGTATAAAAAGGCGGGTCCTCTTCGTTGGCTAAGTACGCACGCACACGCACATCTACTATAGTTCTACTTTTTCCTGCACTTTTCAATCAGTATTCTGTCTGACTTCAGTATCGGAGGGCCTATGCCTAAGATCCATTCCCTGGTTCTCGCCATAACGCTCCCATGGAATCTCTCCGGTGTGCGCAGGTTAGTGGGTACCCTTATCAGCCACCTCCCCCTGCTCTATTCACAGATCTAAAGCCTGTGGCGCATCTTCAGGTCTTGAAGCCCAGTCCTCTTTCCGTCAACGTTTTCGCCCTTATCCCCAGCCCCCAGTCTATCTCAGCTTCCAGATATGATTAAATTTGATGCTGTCTGTGGAAACTTCTCTGCCTAATTTGGAAAGTAAAGATGGAGGATACTGAAAAAATCATCGTGACTATGACACTAGAGGAATATTAGCTGTTTAAGGTCGCTAAGGCATGGGCCACGTCGAAAAGATGAACTGTAGATTCTCACTTGAGTCGAACACCTGCAGCTTCAATGAACGAACTCCCTGCCTCGGAGGGAAAATCCAAGAGGAAGCAGTACAACATCCCCCGGGCATTTTTCGAGCGTCGAGAGAAGGATTGCAGGCTTCATCGGCTGAAAATTCACCCCTAAGGGGCTCGAAGAGAGGGAAAGCTATGACCATTCGGGAGATGCCTCAGTAACCCAGCGTGCCCTTCTCTCAGAAGGTGTTGGATGAAAAACTTCCAGGGGTTTTAAACCCCCATATATTGGAGAGTATAGAGGTAACAATGACCTGGAGGACCACCTCCAAAAATTCCAGAATGTTGCCATGTTACACCAGTACAGTGACACAATAAAATG
This sequence comes from Zingiber officinale, assembly GCF_018446385.1. Classification (NCBI taxonomy): domain Eukaryota; kingdom Viridiplantae; phylum Streptophyta; class Magnoliopsida; order Zingiberales; family Zingiberaceae; genus Zingiber; species Zingiber officinale. Next base: position 145,728,820 of record NC_055986.1, read on the forward strand.
CTGAGTGTTTCTAATCACTCTCTCGGACTCAGCGCAAAGATGGTTGGACAAATTGTCGATCGAATCTATTATTTGTTTCAAAGAGTTCAAAAATGCCTTCCTGCACTATTTTGCCAGTAGTAGGAGATACTAGAAGACTAACTATAATCTGTTCGCACTCAAACAAAGAGCCACAGAGTCTTTGAGAGTATACATTAAGCATTTCAACCAGGTGGCATTGGACTGTTGGTTGCTACTCGGAAAACCTATAGGTTCCACTGTACAAAAATTTTGTACAAAGGTCTGAACCTTTTCCTAGCTACCATGTGTTCTTTTAAATTAAATTTTGGATCGCCTGCGGAACTTAACACGTTTGATCCAAAACTTAATCTATTTGTTCTTTTAGGTTTTGACTTGGATCTCCTGCGGAACTTAACACGTTCGACCCAAGTCTCCTTAAGTTATTAATTCCATTAAATATTAATTTCCATAAAAGGTTCCCAGTACTGACGTGGCGAGGCACATGGCCTTCTTGGATATGGGAGCAACCACCACCGACTAGACAAAACCTTTAATAGAAAGCTAATATTTAATTTCCTAAAATAACTTTAGGTTAACCAAAGAGAGCAATCAAATCACAAGGAAAAGAAAGAAACAAAAGAACACAACTTCGAAAAAACATATTCGAAATTCTAGAACGTAAGCCTCTTGTATTTGGTATTATTTTCATAAATAACTAGCATGATGCGGAAATAGAAATTACTAGTTATACCTTGTAGAAAAACCTCTTGATCTTCTACCGTATTCCTCTTCTAACCTCAGACGTTGTGTGGGCAACGATCTTCCGAGACGAGAAACCACCAACCACCTTCTTCTCCTCCAAGCAAGGTTCGGCCACAAAGGAAGAACTTTACCAAAGAAGAAAATCAAAATACTAACCAAGCTCCAAGAGATGCTAGCTTTCTCCTTCTTCTTCTTCTTCTCCAAGTAGTATCCGCCACCACAAGAACTCCAAGAAGATGAAGTATTCGGCCACCACAAGAGGAAGAGAGGGAGAGGGTAATGGCCACACCACCAAGGAAAAAAGGAGAGAAAACAATAGAGGTTGTGTCTCATGAAGGCACCCCTACCCCTTCTTTTATATTCCTTGCCCTAGGCAAATTAGGAAATTTATTTACAATAAAATTTCCTTAATTTCCTTGACATGATTTATTTGAGAAAAATAAAATAAAATTTCCCAAATAAACTCTAATGGTCCACATCAAGAGGAAGCAAATTGGACAAGTTTCAATCAACAATTAAAACTTTCCTTATTTGTTTCGGAAATTTTAAAAAATAAAATTTCTTTTTAAAATCTCTTCATGGTTAATAAAAGGAAATATCTATAATTTTAATTTTATTAACATGTGAATAATTTTAAAGAGAAAATAAAATCTCTCCAATCTACAAATAAGGAAAGAGATCTAATCTCTTTCTTTAATCTTTTGTAAATCTTTTACAAGAGAGATATTTTAATTTTAATTCTCTTTAAATTATATCTACCACATAATAAAAATTAAAATTAAATTTCTTTTTTAATTTATTTTGGCCGGCCCTACTAGCTTGGGTTCAAGCTAGGGCCGGCCACCCAATTTTATACCTAGGCCGGCCCTAGCTTGATCCCAAGCTAGCTTGGCCGGCCCCTATTGGGTGGGTATAGAAGGTGGGTATAGATGGGTATAGAACTCTATAAATAAGAGGCTACGATAGGGACCGAGAGGAGGAATTGGTTTTGGTCTCCTGATAAAATTAAGCATCCCGTGTTCGCCCCGAACACACAACTTAATTTTATCAATGATAATTCATTCCACTAGAGAACTATCATTGAACTACCACACCAATCCCAAATTACATTTTTGGGCTCTTTCTTATTATGAGTGTGTTAGTCTCCCTGTGTTTAAGATATCGAATGCCCACTAATTAAGTGAGTTACTGACAACTCATTTAATTAATATCTAAGTCCAAGAGTAGTACCACTCAACCTTATTATCATGTCGGACTAAGTCCACCTGCAGGGTTTAACATGACAATCTTTATGAGCTCCTCTTGAGGACATTATCAACGTAGTATCTCTAGGACACAGTTTCCTTCTATAATCAACAACACACACTATAAGTGATACAATTTCCCAACTTATCGAGTTTATTGATTCATCGAACTAAATCTCACCCATTGATAAATTAAAGAAATAAATATCAAACATATGTGCTTGTTATTATATTAGGATTAAGAGCACACACTTCCATAATAACTGAGGTCTTTGTTCCTTCATAAAGTCAGTATAAAAGAAACGACCTCTAATGGTCCTACTCAATACACTCTGAGTGTACTAGTGTAATTGTATAGTCAAGATAAACTAATACCTAATTACACTACGATCTTCTAATGGTTTGTTCCTTTCCATTTTAGTCGTGAGCTACTGTTTATAAGGTACTGATAACATCATCTTCTGTATGTGACACCACATACTATGTTATCTACAATATAAATTAAATGAACAACTACAAACAAATGTAGACAATTAGACCAAATGTGATTCTTTATTCATAATGAATGTTTACAAAGCTTAGGCTTTCAGTATACACTCCAACAATCTCCCACTTATACTAATGACTAAGCTGCCATATCTTCTACCATACATCTGATTCCCATTCCCTCCACATGCCGATCGAAAGCTTTCGCCGGAAGGGCCTTAGTGAAAGGATCTACCAGGTTATCCGCTGATGCAATCTTGGCGATGACAACTTCTCCTCGCTTCACGATATCTCGTATCAGGTGGTACTTGCGCTCTATATGTTTACTTGCCTTATGAGCTCGTGGTTCCTTCGAGTTTGCAATCACCACTATTATCACAATAAATTGTGATGATTTTGGGCAAACCAGAATCACATCTAAGTCCATTAGAAAGTTCCCGAGCCATACTGCTTCTTTAGTGCCTCAGAGGTGCTACATACTCGACTTCCATGGTTGAGTCCAAACGCATTTTCGCTTAACACTCCTCCATGAAATGGCTCCACCTCCTAAAGTAAACACATAGCCGATGTAGACTTACTATTATCCTTATCTGATTGAAAATCAAAACCCAGGGAGCAGATCGTCCGCTTGGTAAACTAGCATATAATCTCTAGTCCTTCTCGGTACTTTAATATATGTTTTACCGCACCAATGTCCTTGTCCAGGTTACTCTGATATCTACTGACCATGCCGACAAAACAGATATCCGGTTTCGTACATAGCATTGCATACATTAGGCTTCCTACACTGAAGCAGAACCGCTTTCATGTCCTCTATCTCTTTCGATGTCTTTGGAGACATCTCTTTAGATAGAGCTACTCCATGTCTAAAAGGTAAGAAACCTTTCTTGGAATCCTGCATGCTAAAACGAGCAAGGATTGTATCTATATATGAAGCTTGGGACAGACACAACATTCTTTTCTTACGATCCCTTATAACTTTGATCCCAAGAATGTGTGCACAATCTCCTAAGTCCTTCATATCAAATTGTTTGGACAACCATACCCTTACATCTGATAATACCTTGACATTGTTGCCAATTAACAAAATATCATCTACGTATAGTACAAGAAATACCACCACGTTTCCGTTACACTTCTTATACACACAAGACTCATCCGGACTTTGAATAAATCCATATGACTGGATTACTTCATTAAACCGGATGTTCCAAGACCTTGAAGCTTGCTTCAGTCCATAAATGGACCGATTAAGCTTGCACACTAGATGCTCTTTGCCTTTTTCAATGAACCCTTCTGGTTGCTTCATATGGATGTTCTCTTCAAGACTTCCATTAAGGAAAGCTGTCTTGACATCCATTTGCCAAATCTCATAATCCATATGAGCAGCAATGGATAAGAGTATCCGGATAGACTTAAGCATGGCTACCGGTGAAAAAGTTTCCTCATAATCGATTCCCTCTTTCTGAGTGTACCCTTTCGCAACAAGCCTAGCTTTGAAGGTTTCTACCTTCCCGTCTGTCCCTCTTTTCCTTTTGTAGATCCACTTGCATCCAACGGCTTTTACACCATCAGGTGGTTCTACAAGCTCCCAGACCTTATTAGAATACATGGACTCTATTTCAGAATTCATTGCCTTTTGCCAAGATGCTGCATCTATATCTTGGAGTGCTTCGTCATATGACCGGGGATCAGGTTCATGTTTACCCGGGATCAAGTCCGAAGACTCTCCCAAAAACATGAATCTTTCAGGCTGCCTCACAACCCTCCCACTACGACGAGGTACTGTTTGTGGTTGTGCATCATGTGTGACACGTGTTGCAGTCTCTTGTGGTACTTCATCTTGTCCCTGTTGGTATTGAAGTAGACATGTCCTCTCTAAGTTCTTCTAAAACAACTTTACTACTGGGCTTGTGATCCATTATATAGTCTTCTTCTAAAAACTGGGCATTGGTGCTAACAATGACCTTCTGGTCTTTAGGACTATAAAATAAACCACCTTTCGTTCCTTTAGGATATCCTACAAACACGCGAACTTCTGTACGAGATTCTAACTTATCAGCATCTGGTTTCAGCACATGTGCTGGACTACCCCAAATCCGAATATGTCTTAGACTGGGTTTTCGCCATTCCACAATTCTATGGGAGTAGAAGAAACTGATTTAGAAGGTACTAAGTTCGAGCATACACTCTTGTTTCCAGAGCATATCCCCAAAACGAATTTGGTAATTCTCAATAACTCATCATCGATCTAACCATCTCCATAAGAGTCCTATTCCTTCGTTCTGCTACACCATTCTGCTGGGGTGTTCCAGTGCAGATGGGATTGAATCCCACCTCGATAAGTAATTCCTAAACTCTCCTAAGAGGTATTCGCCACCACGATCAGATCGTAGTGTCTTGATACTTTACCTAATCGTTTCTCCACATCAGCCTTGTATTCTTTGAACTTGTCAAAGGACTTGCTGCGCATTAGGTAAATGTATCCATATCTTGAATAATCGTCTATGAAAGAGACAAAATATTCAAACCTCCTCTTGCCTGGACAGACATAGGACCACACAAATCAGAGTGAACCAACTCTAACACTTCTTTGGCTCTATACCCTTGGCCTTGAACGACCTCTTGGTCATTTTACCTTCTAAGCAAGATTCACAAGTTGGAAAATTTTCCAACTCTAATGAACTCAAAGTCCATCGGCTATAAGCCTCGAATCCTACTTAAATTAATATGACCAAGTCTTAGATGCCAAAGATATGCTTGGTTCATTTCAAGGTTCTTTTCTCTTATTAGAATTAGAAGATGAGTTATAAATTTCCATGTTTTGCTTTGTGGAAGAAATTGGATTTAAAATATACAAATTGCCAACTAATGCACCGAACAGATAATCACTTTATTTCTTTTAATAACTACATCGTTACTGAAAGAAACTGAATATCCATCTAAAAACAGTTTAGAACCTGAAATTAAATTCTTTCTAAAACTGGGTACATAAAGACAATTTCTTAAAACCAAATTTTTATTTCTACTAAAAGATAAGTAGACGCCTCCCACTGCAACACCGCCACCTTAGTAGCATTGCCCATGTAGACGGTAATCTCCCTTCAGATATTCTGGAACCCCTGCAAGGAATTGCAGACATGATCATGGCTCCCTTATCTACACACCAGGTGCCGGTAGATAACACCGCTAAACATGTTTCAACAACTAGAGCATGAGATATACCTTTGTTTTGGTTCTTACGAGGACATCCGCCTTCCAATGTCCTGTCTGCTTGCAGATGAAGCACTTGCCCTTCCGCTTGCTTTAAATCCCGTACTCTGAGATTTATTCACTTTCTTTGCTGAACCGGCTTGTTTCTTCTTCTTCTTTCCTCTCGGTTTAGAAGTAGAACAATTTTCAGATAGTGAATTTGAGAATTTTGACGAAATAATCCTTCTGCAGCTTGAAGTTCTGTCAGTGGTTCCCTAATGAATAAATCCTCTTATTCATATTATAGTTCGGGCGGAACTGCTCAAAACTTCTAGGTAGCGTTTGGAGGATCATATCGATCCGGGTTTCCCATCAATTTCTCCTCCAAGGATCCGTATCTCGTTCGGATAAGCCATCATGTTTAGGATATGATCCCTTACGAGTACCCTCTTGCATGGTGGTCATTATCTTTCTCATAGCTTCTTGTCTAGAAGCCCTATCCACGATGACCAAAGAGTTCCTTGAGATTGTTCATAATATCATAAGTCGTTGGTAAATCTTTATCGATGTTGCAATACATTTGACATTGAAGCCAAAATGTAACACCGCGCCATCTCATCCGCCTTTACCCATCTCTTATGATATTCAATCTCCTCTTGGGTAGATTCACCATGGGTGCATCAGGACAAGGTTCATCAAGACAAATTTATAGCTTTCAGCAGTCGAACAATATCCAGGTTTCTTTTCCAATCTATGTAATTTGGTCCAATAAGTCTATTTTGTTGAAGTATGATGGACAGTGGGTTGAAAGTCATCCTAAGATCACAAATAACTTTTGGTCAGAACTCTAAATTTAGAATAATATTGATTCCTCAAACAATACTATTTTAAATTAACCAACACTCATAACACCGTGAATTTTGTATGCCACGTTAGTGTGGACGTATACAATTTCAACATTTGTAAAAGGAGGTTTTAACCCATTAATTTTATTATTTTGTCAACCTAACTTTTGACAAATAAAATTAATAGTTGGTATTATTTGGTCTCACAAATAATAATAGTCCGATTGGGAGGATACTATTAGATGTGTCTAAGTGTTCACCATTACTTGACACTAAGTCCATTAATAAGATTATGCCCTTCCGTTGGGGAAGATCACACGCTCTTGATTAACTTCCTATAGTCATCCGAAATGGAAGTCTATTCTAGTGATCCGCAAACAAGCTCATCCGTTATGGAGGAAGGCACTCGAGCCAACGCAAGCTTGTTTGCATCACTTACAAACCAGTAATGGAGACCATGGGATTTACTTAAAAAACCCTCTCCCACTTAGTTATTTACAAATGAGGAATTTTAACTATGCTAGCCTACTAAACTTGTAAACTAACATGCACACACAGCACAATATAAAAGCAATAAATAGAAAATCTAATTTTCAACTATTATGGCTTTTATCTTTAATTGTCCTCCGTGTGTTGTCATCCGAAGCTGCTGCCATATTTGGCCACCGCCACCGGGTCTAACTGTCGCATCCATCTTGCTCCGAGTTTCGCTGCGCCTCTGGTCCTTAGAAGGTTCCACGCTTTGCAAGATTCGATCCGCGACATAAATAGAATTTTACATTTTGATCCTATATTCCATAAAAGGAATGTACATGTATCTAGATCAAAAATAAAATCCTAATAAAACTAAATACAGCTCCTGCTGTATTTTAATACAATCATGCACACACATATAAATTGCCCTTGACATGTCCAAGGGTCCAATCACACACATAATTAACTAAAAGCCATAATAGTTGGATCCTGCATCCATAGAGTTAGCACATCCTACTATTAACCAGCCTAAATTATGTATGACATGTGCATAATTAAACTAAATACCAAATACACAGAGGCAAAACCCTAGCTCTGATACCAATTGTTGGTTGCTACTCGGAAAACCTATAGGTTCCACTGTACAAAAATTTTGTACAAAGGTCTGAACCTTTTCCTAGCTACCATGTGTTCTTTTAAATTAAATTTTGGATCGCCTGCGGAACTTAACACGTTTGATCCAAAACTTAATCTATTTGTTCTTTTGGGTTTTGACTTGGATCTCCTGCGGAACTTAACACGCTCGACCCAAGTCTCCTTAAGTTATTAATTCCATTAAATATTAATTTCCATAAAAGGTTCCCAGTACTGACGTGGCGAGGCACATGGCCTTCTTGGATATGGGAGCAACCACCACCGACTAGACAAAACCTTTAATAGAAAGCTAATATTTAATTTCCTAAAATAACTTTAGGTTAACCAAAGAGAGCAATCAAATCACAAGGAAAAGAAAGAAACAAAAGAACACAACTTCGAAAAAACATATTCGAAATTCTAGAACGTAAGCCTCTTGTATTTGGTATTATTTCCATAAATAACTAGCATGATGCGGAAATAGAAATTACTAGTTATACCTTGTAGAAAAACCTCTTGATCTTCTACCGTATTCCTCTTCTAACCTCAGACGTTGTGTGGGCAACGATCTTCCGAGACGAGAAACCACCAACCACCTTCTTCTCCTCCAAGCAAGGTTCGGCCACAAAGGAAGAACTTTACCAAAGAAGAAAATCAAAATACTAACCAAGCTCCAAGAGATGCTAGCTTTCTCTCCTTCTTCTTCTTCTCCAAGTAGTATCCGGCCACCACAAGAACTCCAAGAAAGATGAAGTATTCGGCCACCACAAGAGGAAGAGAGGGAGAGGGTAATGGCCGGCCACAACACCAAGGAAAAAGGGAGAGAAAACAATAGAGGTTGTGTCTCATGAAGGCACCCCTACCCCTTCTTTTATATTCCTTGCCTAGGCAAATTAGGAAATTTATTTACAATAAAATTTCCTTAATTTCCTTGACATGATTTATTTGAGAAAAATAAAATAAAATTTCCCAAATAAACTCTAATGGCCGGCCACATCAAGAGGAAGCAAATTGGACAAGTTTCAATCAACAATTAAAACTTTCCTTATTTGTTTCCGAAATTTAAAAATAAAATTTCTCTTTAAAATCTCTTCATGGTTAATAAAAGGAAATATCTATAATTTTAATTTTATTAACATGTGAATAATTTTAAAGAGAAAATAAAATCTCTCCAATCTATAAATAAGGAAAGAGATCTAATCTCTTTCTTTAATCTTTGTAAATCTTTTACAAGAGAGATATTTTAATTTTAATTCTCTTTAAATTATATCTACCACATAATAAAAATTAAAATTAAATTTATTTTTTAATTTATTTTGGCAGGCCCTACTAGCTTGGGTTCAAGCTAGGGCCGGCCACCCAATTTTATACCTAGGCCGGCCCTAGCTTGATCCCAAGCTAGCTTGGCCGGCCCCTATTGGGTGGGTATAGAAGGTGGGTATAGATGGGTATAGAACTCTATAAATAAGAGGCTACGATAGGGACCGAGAGGAGGAATTGATTTTAGTCTCCTGATAAAATTAAGCATCCCGTGTTCGCCCCGAACACACAACTTAATTTTATCAATGATAATTCATTCCACTAGAGAACTATCATTGAACTACCGCACCAATCCCAAATTACATTTTTGGGCTCCTTCTTATTATGAGTGTGTTAGTCTCCCTGTGTTTAAGATATCGAATGTCCACTAATTAAGTGAGTTACTGACAACTCATTTAATTAATATCTAAGTCCAAGAGTAGTACCACTCAATCTTATTATCATGTCGGACTAAGTCCACCTGCAGGGTTTAACATGACAATCTTTATGAGCTCCTCTTGAGGACATTATCAACCTAGTATCTCTAGGACACGGTTCTTCTATAATCAACAACACACACTATAAGTGATACCATTTCCCAACTTATCGAGTTTATTGATTCATCGAACTAAATCTCACTCATTGATAAATTAAAGAAATAAATATCAAACATATGTGCTTGTTATTATATTAGGATTAAGAGCACACACTTCCATAATAACTGAGGTCTTTGTTCCTTCATAAAGTCAGTATAAAAGAAACGACCTCTAATGGTCCTACTCAATACACTCTGAGTGTACTAGTGTAATTGTATAGTCAAGATAAACTAATACCTAATTACACTACGATCTTCTAATGGTTTGTTCCTTTCCATTTTAGTCGTGAGCTACTGTTTATAATTTATAAGGTACTGATAACATCATCTTCTGTATGTGACACCACATACTATGTTATCTACAATATAAATTAAATGAACAACTACAAACAAATGTAGACAATTAGACCAAATGTGATTCTTTATTCATAATGAATGTTTACAAAGCTTAGGCTTTCAGTATACACTCCAACATGGACGTCCCATCTACCATCTTTGAGATATTAATAAGCGTCTTCTCTTAAGGCTTGTTGGAAGGGAATTTCTTCTGAGCCCTCATCAGGAAGCCCGCAAAGGACTTCGACAACATGCTGGGGAAAACATCCAAATACATTAATATGGAGGAGGCTTAGACTGCCCGGAAAAAGGAAGTGAAGGGACTTGCTCCGATCGAGAAGGTCGATCGGAGGCCGCCATCACCTCTAGTCCGACCCAGAGAGCCCCAGCCCAACCTTCCACCAGTTCGAGAAGCGGGAGTAGTGTAGCAGGTCGAAGCTGTCAGCAAGCCCCCCTCGTGGGAAGCCCAGTACCGCACTTACCATCGTTCTCATTCCCACAACACAAAAAATTATTTCCAGTTTGCTTGGAACGCCGGTTGAGCAGCTGAACTAGGAATGCCTTTGCCCTAAATCACGCATCAACTTTTGAGGCAGTAGGTCAATAACCCTGGCACCTCAGGTCGCCTGGCCAACCCACCTCAGGGAAGAGAAATTCAAGATAGTCGATTAGCTAGCGAAGGAAAAGAGCCAATGGAGATCTGGGAGGAAGAAAACCGGGAAATGCCGCTCTATGGGACATCGGTATTATTTTAGGAGGCCCCACTGATGGGGATTCTACCAAAGCCAGAAAGGCTCGTAAGCGCCTACTAGAGATCTATGTAGTCGACTACAATCAAGAGCAAGCGACGAGGCCCCAAATCAGTTTTGGACCTCAAGACTTGGAGGGGGTGGAGCTCCCTCATGATGATGCCCTTATCATCAAGGAGGTCATCACCAACAGCCAAGTAGCCAGAGTTTTCATTGACACCGAAAGCTCTGTCAATGTACTGTTCAAAAGTGTATTCAACAATATGTAGCTTGACGCAAGTGAGTTCTAGTCGGTGGCCACCGCTCTATATGGGTTCATCAGGAATTAAGTGTAACCAATGAGCCAGATCAAACTAGCCGTCTCTCTGGGTACTGAACCCTTAATGAGGACTCGGAGGAGCACATTTATCGTGGTGGATTCTTCATCCTCCTACAACGTTATCTTAGGGAGACCCACCCTATATGAATTCGAGCGACTGTCTCTACCTTTCACCAAAAAATAAAATTCCAGTGAGGAGTCAAGTCGGTGATGTAAGGGGTGAGCAGCTGACCGTTTAGAGGTGTTATGTAGATGTAATAAAAACTGAAGCGCCAAGGCCCAAAATATCCAAGATGGAGGGATGTGCGCTATCCAAGAAGAGCCTCTTCTTCTGGCCGAGGAGTCAGTTCAACAAGAGAAAGTATAGCTATACCCTGACCGACCCATGACTATTACCAAGATAGTGACCGACCTACCACCAGAAACTAAGAAGAGTCTAGTGGATTGTCTAGAATGGAACCGGAATATTTTTTCCTGGTCTCCTAAGGAATTGACAGGAGTGGCTCCGGCAATGGCAGAACACAAGCTCTACCTTATGCCTGACTCCCGATCGGTCAAGTAGAGGAAAAGAGATTTCTCAGTCCCCCACTTCTCATGGGCACGACTCCCATTCTACTTTCGGCCGGTTCCAGTACCGGTCGAGCCCCTAGGACTTAGTCCTCCATTTCTCATGGGCATGACTCCCAGTTTACTCCCGGTCGACCCCAACGCCGATATGTCCCACAGAACTCAGCCCCCCACTTCTTATACGCACGACTCCCAGTCTACTTCCGATCGCCCCCAGCGCCAGCTGGACTCCCACGGCTCAGTCCCCCACCTCTCATGGGCATGACTCACAGTTTACTCCCGGCCAGCCCCAGCGTCGAGCGGACCCATAGAGGTCAATCCCTCACTTTTCATGGACACGACTCCCAGTCTACTCCCATCCAGCCCTAGCATTGGTCAACCCCCTAGGGCTCAGTCCCTCCTCATAGGAACGACTCCTAGTCTACTCCCGATCGGCTAGTTAGTCCCCATGGATTTAACCCATCATTTTTTATGGTTATGATTCCCAGTCTACTCCCGGCCGACCTAGAGCAGTCGGACTCTCAAAGCTCAGTTCCCCACTTCTCATAGGCATGACTCCCAGTCTGCTCCTGGTCGGCCCCAGCATCAGTCGATCCCCAGGACTTAGTCCTCCACTTCTCATGGGCACGACCCCCAGTCTACTCCCGGTCGACCGAAGTGTCGGTCGGTCCAGTACCATGGAACAACATTACCTGGGAATCACAACCATCTATTAGAGAATAATGGTCATTTGTCGAGGAATATTCTAACACTCTGTCATATGCATGTTGCAGAACCTTTCTTCATCCAATGGAAGTCCGTCGTACATCCTCTGTCAACCGACATATTCTGACACCTGACATTCCCTGATGTCTCATTATTACGGAGGTTACGAGAAACAGTATAAAAAGGGTCCTTTCCATTGACCATGTACGCGTGCATATGTACATCTACTACAGTTCTACTTTTTCTTGTATTTTTCACTCAGTATTTTGTTTGACTTGAGCATTGGAGAGCATGCGTGTCAGGGACTCCTTCCCTAGTTCTCGCCCTAATGCTCTCGTGGAATCTCTCTAGTGTGTGCAGGTTCGTGAGTACCCTTGTCGGCCGCCTCCCCTTGCTTTGTTCACATATCTAAAGCTTGTAAGCGCATCTTCGGGTCTTAAAGTCTAGTCCTCTTTCTGTCAACATTCTCATTCTCATCACTGACCCTCTTGTCTGACTCAATTTCTAAATCAATCATAATCCAGAGAAAATAAACATCAGAAAGAAGCTTAATGTAGCAGTGAGATAATGAAATTAATGATAGGGATAATTTAGCTCAGTGAATGCAATATTGCAAAATGCACCACCATTTGAACGAGTTATATCTCATAAAAAAGAAACAATCATCTCGACTAATGAGGTGAATAAATAAACAAATAGTTATGTATTTGAGCCACGGATGCCCAGCCTCTCGGTCGTTCGGCCACACAAGGCTGTCCACGCCTTCTCGGCCACATAGCCAGGGCTGAGCTCGGAGTCAGCCAAGGGTGAGAGGCCGGGTCAGCGTTGCAAGCATAGGGCGAGGCCTCGGCCAGCTCACGAGCACAGTGCAAGGCCACGGCTGGCCTTGCGAGCACATTGTGAGGCCATGGGGGGCCTCGAGAGCATAGCGCTGGAGAAGAGATCATGTCAAACTGGAGATCAGGATTTGGTCGGAGGAAGAGGATCGAGAGAGCAGAAGGAGAGAAAAAAAAAATCAAGAAACTCTTCTAACTTAGTGACGAAATTAAATATTCAGTAAATCAGCGATAGAAATTAATTCCCTTGATAATTTAAGGATGAAAATTTAAATTTATTATTAATTAAATAAGTAAATTATTATTAATTATTAGTGATGGAATTAGTCGTTAAATTAATGACAATAATTTCATCTTCAATTAGACATTATTTATTATTAATATAGCGATGAATTTATATTAACTAGTTTTCTTATATAGCGTAGATGGTATAATTTATTTTCCAGCATCACCGCATAACCATCACCCTATCACTATATGTCTGCATTTAAAATTTTTATATCTATTTTATTTTATTGCATGTGATTTAAAAGGGGTTTAAAAATTTATTTAACTATTTATGCATGCTTGGATAATTAGATTATTTAAAATTAAAAGTTAAAAATTAAAAAATATTTTTTAGACTTATAATTAATATGTATAATAAATTTTAAGGATCTGTGAGTCGGAGGACTCTTGGTTCTTTAGGTCCGACCCTACACAGACCTCTTCTTAAGTCCGACCTTTGGTTCTTTAGGTCCGGCCCTACACAGGCCTCTTCTTAAGTCCGACCTTCGTCATATAGCTATTTATAAGGGATAATTATTATAATAGTCCTTAATTAGATTTTTTTTTTAATGTAAAATATTAAGAAACTTATTGTCTTACTATTACTATTTTCTTAAGAATCTAAATATTTTTTAATTAATTTTGATAAAATCTAAAATAAAATTATGCTAATAATTTTTTATACTAAAAATATTTTTATAATTTTCTTTACTTATCTTTATATAAAAATATACACTGACATGATTTTCTTTAATTTCACATCTTAGGATCGTAAGTGGAGAAATTTTTATAAATATTTTGGATAGACGATGTTAGAAAATATATTTTTCTTAGCCTTTTGATTAAGATCAAATGTAATATTTATTTTGATATAAATAAATAAATAAATTTTTTTATAAAGAAGAATTTATTTGAACATCGTTTTTGCATTGCATTATTTCATGAACTTAATGTATTCTTATGAAGTTTAATTTATGAGCTTAAGTATTAATTTATGTGTATTTATCTATTATATTATACATGGAATGTTTATGTACGATGATTAGTTATTATTATTTTTTTTTACAACTATCTTAAATTTTTAAAATTGATAATAAAGGGCGCTGTTTTAATTTTAGTTAGGATGGAGGGGCAAAATTGTAATCTTAACTTTATAACACAATATTGATAATGGTGATAATTCCATATGTTCTTCACCGTCCTCTCGTGTCATTGTGGATTTTAAAGAATTTCCATGGTGACTCTTTTTCATTATTTATTTCGTCAGCATATAGCATAGGTTGTTTATCTTTCTTCTGTATTTAGCTATTATCAAATAATGAACTGATTCGTGGATTATTTTTTTTTTATCTGTCGGAATTTAATTAAACGAATTTTTCTTCCTCCTTAGTAAGGGTGTAATCGAGTCAAGTTAAATCGAACTCTTAAATATTTAAGTTTGATTCATTTATAATCGAACCGAGCTCCAGTTTTATTTAACGAGTATATTTATGACTCACAAACTTATTCGATCTTTTATCGAGCTTAAACAAATTTAATAAATATAAATTATAAATTTAAATATTCATTTAAAACTAAATTATATATTTAGTGAAAATTATAATATTTTTATTAAAATCTATAATTTTAATCTAATAAAGAAACTTAATATATTTATTTATATGTTTCATAAGTAACGTGTAAAATCTATAAATTCAATATTAAAATTATTATTTTTTTATTTAAAAGTTGATTCATGAGTTTAACGAATTAACCAGTTAAATGTTGTGAAGTTTGAGCTTGATTTGTTTATCTTAACGAACCATATTAAACGAACTCAAACAAATTTTTATTGAATCGAGTTTCGAATAATTCATGAGTGGTTTGATTTATTTACACCCCTATCCTCTCGCTTGAATTCGAGTGTGGGCCCAACTGTTATCACAAAGATTCTATTGAGCAAAATGCATGACAGAGAGAAATTTTGGATATGAAGATGGAAGAATTTCTTGGCTATTGCTTCTTCTTTTCGAAGTGTGTGCTTTGCTTATGGTAGTAGACTCCTTATATAGGAGTTCGGACTCATAAGAACGTTCAATGACTAATTAATGACTATTTATCATCATTATTCGATGAGTTCGAAATGCTAGTGTTTCACACAGTTAGTTGCAGATTCTTCCATTTCACACATAAGCAATTAGCAAAAAGGTTAATATGGTAAAACATAGATTGATTTGCTCGGGTAAATTTTTACCTCGACTAATTCGATATTCGATATGAGAATGTCATGCTCATACATAAGTCAATTTGGTTTAATATAATTCGAATCCTAAATTTGCATCCTTTATGGGTCCACATGTGTGAGAGAATTTCTCCTCATATATATGTTCATAACATCAATACTTGTGACAAAATGTAAATCAACCTTTCAAGCCATAAACTCTCAATATGGGACTCTAGTTCTTATTCACAATAAACTCTCTTTCATCCATTATTCTTTTTTATTCACATTTTCAATAATTTCTTGCATGAATGAAAACATGATATGTTATTGTATTCAACAGTTGAATCTAATATAAGACAAAAAAAAAACACATTTCAATGGTATTCTTAACCATCAATAGCACAAAAATTGAAAAACAAATATAAAGGAAGAGACAAAGAGCATTTAAGATCTATAACATGTTACATATGATATAACAATAAAAAGAAGAAACTTTATCTCAAGTATAAGATGGACTTTCACATAAAAAAAGCAGGAGTAGACATGTAAGAGCAAGACCAAAAAATTAATACAAAAGGGTACTAAAAGATAATGCAATCAAAACCAACAATGCGATTAAATATAGGGGGAGTATTTAGTTAATTCAGTGCATAAATTAATCGAATTAATTGAAAATCGATTTAATGTTGACTAATCGAATCAAATCAAAGTTTTACTAAAACTGAATTAACCGAATTAGTTATTTCAATTAATACCGAATTAATTAAATTTGTTTAACATAATAATAAAAAGAATTTATACCAAATTAATATCAAATTAATTGAATGCTCATCCCTAATTAAATATTTCACAAAAACTGAAACAAATTAATATTTTAAAAATATTAACATTTTAGCATTATATAGATAAAAAAAATCTCTAATTTAAGTTCTTATCCAGGAAGGAGAAGAAAGATTACCGATGGGGAAGGAAAAAAGAGTCTTTTATGAGTATTATCGGTGAGGGAAGAGAGAAGTATGGAATCGCTGATAAGGATAGAAAAGGGAACAAAGCACTAACAAGAGAGATGGAAAAATTATGAGATGATCGACGGCTAAGATTTTTTTTTGTTGAGAGACATTAAAAAGGAAAGTTAATTAGGTCATATAGAATATAATTAAAAATAGTCATTAAAAAATCTATGAAATAATTTAATATTAAAAGTGAACGGGTACCAATAATTGAATAAATATGAACAACCCTAATAACTTATTATTAAAAATTGATATTGTTATTCTGTTAAAAATAAATAAATTAAAATAAAATTAAAATATTAAAAATTATGGGCTCCAATAATTTTGAGGCCTTAGGCATAGATCTTAATGGTCTATGCCTTAAGTCAGCTCTGTTACGGACTTGTGCACACTATAGATGGAGTCAACGGGAACGTTAGAACGAGAATTAGGGGCGGAGACCCTGGCACAGGCACTCCAACTCTCAAGTCAGAATAATATCTGAGCGAAATAGAGAAGAATATTAACAGAAGAGTAACCACATAGATGTGTGTTTGCTTTTACATGAGTGAGCAACTTGGCCAACATAAAGGACTCCTTTTTATATCGTCTCTCATAACTTCTGATATTAATGAGACGATAGAGAATATATGGTGTCAGAGTATGTTAGGTAGTGAAATATGTATGACAACAATCCCATAGGCGGAGGAAGACTCCATTGTATGTATATGTTAGAGTAATGACATATTCCCTGACATGTTATTATAATTTTCTGACAATGTTATCTCTTAGAAGGAGTTCGACCGGCTCTCTAGCCGATTGGGAATATAGTGGGAGTCGTGCTCCAGAGAAGTGGGGAGTTGAGCTCCTAAGATCCGACCGAAGTTGGGACCTACCGACTGTATGTTGGGAGTCATCCTCATGAGAAATGAGGAGCTGGGCCCCATAAGACTAACCAAGGCTAGGACCGAGCGGATGTAAGTTGATAGCCTTGCATTTGGAGAAGTGAGGAGCTGGGTCCCGTAAGTTCGACCGGCTTTAAGTTCGACGGGATTTGTTCTGTGTATCTGGCCATTGAGGAATAGAGTGCTAAGTCCCTTGAGTTCGACCTACTATAGGGATGACTGGCTTCATATTGAATGTCTTAGTGCTAAGGAGTTGAGCTCTTTGAGTCCAACCGGGTTTATGTTGGGGATTCAACATCCGCTCGGACAAGATGTCTGGTCGGACTTCATGTTGGGAATTGATCTTGCACTCGGCCAATAGCATTGAATATAGAGTTCGATCTAGCCAAGCAATGTGCCTAGCGTGTCCGATCGGACAGAGCACTTGACGGTGACACTTGACTTATTTCGGAATGGCACCAATACGACTCGAGAATTAACTCTTTCTTGACTTTGACTGCCACATCAACTGACTTTCTTAATTTCCACCCCAACTTCAGGATTCTCACTTTACTCGCTGTATCACTAGCCACCTCTTTAAGTCTAGTCGAAGGAGGTTACAAGCTCGACTGACTAGACACTTGTGTCCTTTAGTGTCATTGGCTTGGATGCTCGATCCTAGTTCTTCTAGTCGAGTTTATTTTGGGAGCTCTACCCATTTGAATTAGATGGCGCTAAGCGATTCTGGAGCTAGGAGCTATCAGTCTGGGCACACCTAAGATAGAGTCAACGATAATGTTAGAGCGAGAACCAAGGAAGAGGTCCATGACGCAGGCACTCCGACGCTTAAGTTAAAATAGTAGTCGACCAAAATGGAGAAGAATATGAATAGTAGAGTAGCTGCATAGATGCGTGTTTGCTTTTGCGTGAATGAGCATACCTGGTCAACGAACCCCTTTTTTATACTACCTCTCATATATAACTTCTGCAATTAATGAGACGACAGAGAATATTTGGTGTCAGAGTATGTTGGTTAATGGATTATATATGGCAACCTTCCTACAAGATGAGGAAGACTCCATTGCATATGTATGTCAGAGTAATGGCACATTTCCTGACAGATTGTTGCGATTCTTTGACAATGTTGTCTCCTAGAAGGAGTCTAACTGGCTCTCTAGCCAATCATGAATATACTGAGAGTCGTGCTCCAGAGACAACGCTAAGGCTAACTGGCTATATGCTAAGAGTCATGCTCATGGGAATTGAGGAGTTGGGCCCAGTAAGTTTGACCAGCGTTGGGGTCGGATAGATGCATGTTGATAGTCTTACATTTAGAGAAGTGGGGAGCTAGGCCTCGTAAGTTCACCTGGCTTTAAATCTGACCAGGTTTCTTCTGTGTATCTGGGCATTGATGAGTAGAGCACTAAGTCCCTTAAGTCTGACCAACTACAGGGCCGACTAGCTTTATATTGAATGTCTTAGTGCTAAGAAGCTCTCTTTGAGTCCGACCGGGTTTATGTTGGGATTTGGCATCCGTTCGGATAAGATGTCCGATCGGACTTTATGTTGGGAATTCATCTTGCACTCGGCCGCTAGCCTTAAATATAGGAGTTCGGTCCAGTTGAATGATGTGCCTAGCGTATCCGATCGGATAGAGCACTTGGCGATGCCACTTGACTTATTTCAGCATGACACTAATATGACCCGAGAGTTGACCCCTTCTTGACTTTAGCTGTCACATCAACCGACTTTCTTGATTTTGATCCCAACTTCGAGAGTCCCACCTTACTCGGTATATCACTACCCTCGCCATTAAGTCTAGTTGAAGGAGGTAGCAAGCTCGACTGATTAGAAACTTATGTCCTTTAGTGTCATTGGCTTGGATGCTCGACCCTTATTCTGCCGGACGGGTTTATTATAGGAGATTTACCCATTTGAAAATTCGTAGCATACTAGCTAGTCGTTGGGCGCAAGGGCAAGCTCGCTTATAACTCAGTCGGGCGGCACGAGAGTCTAGGACAGGAGTGAGGGAAGACTCACTTATAACTCGATCAAGAGGCCTAAGAGTCTGAAACATATGCGAGGGTAGACTCACCTATAACCCTACCGAATTGCATGAGAGTCTGGAATAGGCGGGATGACAAGTGATAACTAATATTTTGATGTAATATTTTAGCTCTTATGCTTAGCAATTTGTATCCTCTCATTTTCTTAAATCTTGCTTAATATCATGATTTATGAGTTAGGATATACTTATGAGCTTACTATAATTTCTCCCTAATTTTGAATATTATTTCATGAGTTTGTAGGGAATTAAAGAAGTGTCATGGACCTAAAGCCATTTCAATTCGAGAATAGTTGGTTCAATTGGAAGCTTGGTTCATCCAACCAAATGAAGATGCTTATGTTGGACCCTTGGCGGCCAGCTAGAGGGGGTGCAGTGATTAGGAGGGGCCCCACCCTGCTACCGAGTGGATTTGTTGTCCGATCGGGCGAGTTATACGTCGATCAGGGGTTGAGCACTGACCCATCATCTTGGGCACAGGGAGTAATCAAATTGACGCTCAAGGGATGCGTAGAAGCTGAGTGGCTCCCCCGCTCGGCCTAACAGTAGACTTGACATCAACTGGGCACGCAGACAGTGAGATACTTGCCGAGCATGTGGACGAGGGACTTCATGTCGAGCGGCTATCCCGCTCGACCCGACGGCGGATGACACGGACAGAGGACTTTCAGTCGAGTGGCTCTCCCACTCAGCGTGACAGAGGACTTTCAGTCGAGTGGCTCTCCCACTCGGCGCGATGGTGGACTTTCAACCGAGCAGTTATCCCACTCGGCGTGACAGCAGATAACGCAGGGATGTCAAAATTCTGGCTGAGTGGTCATTCCGCTTGGCCAAGCAACAGACACAACGAGATATCCTTCGACATCCTTTTTGGAGCTAGTGTCGCTGATAGACAGCATAGTCAGACAGAGGATCGTACGACGGAAGCTTCCACTATCACTTCAGAGATATGCTCGGCCCGTTAAGGTACTGTGTCAGGGACGCTTTACTGACATGTCTTTTCAGGGAAAGCATGCCCGCTTTAAGAAGCGTGCACACACGCTACAGGAGCCCTATATAAAGGGGGGGTCCAGGCATCGACGGAGGTATGCTTTACGCGATTTCTACTATTACGCTATAGTTCTCACTTCTTGTTTCTTCCTGCTTCGCCGGAGACTGACTTGAGCATCAGAGGGCCATCGCCGGGAACCCCTTTCCTGGCTAGACACTAACGCTGCTTATGTTGCAGGTAGGAGGGAAGTCCACCGGAGGTCAGCAAGAGCGCCACGACCCCAGCATCCTTCTCTTTGACTTTCAAACAGGATCATATTTGGCGCCGTATGTGGGAACACCATTTGAATCCGAGCCGAGAAGATGGAAGACGCTGGACGACTAACCACCGTGACACTCACTCAAGAGGAGCTGGAGATGCTCGTGCAAGCACGGGCAGAAAAATGATGAAGGAACAACAACAATAAGCGCTAGCTGATCGATCAGCACCGTAACCTGCAACATCGGCGGCCGATAGGAGAGCGGGGCAAGAAGACCGAGCGGAACAACTCTCCGTATGGGGGTAGAACTGAAGGCCGACCGACACCCAAGGGGAAGCGCCGCCCGCACTGATCCCCTTCCATCGAGCTCTGTTCCAAACCCCCTCAGAGATAGGCCAAGCACATCAGGAGCAGGGATCATCTTCCGACGAGGCGCCCGTTCGAGATGCGTAGAAAGGAAAAGCGCCCCGAAGTGCCGCATCCCCCGAACGGATCAATAGGCAGTTCTCAGAGGAGATCTTACAAGACCCTCTACCTCGACACTATACCCCGTTGGTAATCGGGATGTACAACGGGTCGACCGACCCAGATGATCATCTGGATCAGTTCAACAATGAGGTTACGTTGCACCAGTACACAAATGGAGTAAAGTGCAGAGTCTTTCTCACGACTCTCTCCGAATCGGCGTGGCGCTGGTTCAGAAGATTGTCGGACAGCTCGATACGAAGCTTCAAAGACTTTCGAGCCGCCTTCCAGCATTACTTCGCCAGCAGCCGACGCTACCAGAAGACGAGCGTCGACCTCTTCACCCTGAAACAAGGGCCCAAGGAAGCGCTCCTAGCGTATATCCGGCGCTTTAATCAAGTGGCCATGGACATCCCCTCGGTTTCATCCGAGATCATGATGAATGCCTTCACCCAGGGGCTCGCCGAAGGGGACTTCTTTTGGGCACTCATCAGGAAGCCGCCTCAGGACTTCTACTACATGCTGAAGAAGGCCAACGAATACATCAACGTGCAGGACGCCCAGGCGGTCAGAAGAAAGGAAGCATCGACCGAGCACTCGACGTCGGCCGAGCACTGACCATTAAGCAGCCATCAACCACCTAAAGGGCCAAGGGCTGAAGGAGTACGACCGCACCAGGAGACCAGGGTACATGCTGTATAGCATGTGACGTCCGGTCGGCCCAAGGCGTCAAAAGGCAAGGTATGGACGTCTATGTTTTGTTCATTCCACCATTCAGCGACATACAACACACGAGACTGTCGAGAACTGACGCTAATCGTCAGTCGACCAGTCCCTAGGGGATATCGCCGTCGCTCCCCATCCCTTGATCGAAGAGATCATCGTCGCTCGATCGAGCGATGAGGAGAGAGAAGGGAGCCCGAGTGCCATCACCATCAGCGGAGGGAGGAAACCGATCCCTCCAGGATCCCGGCTGAGTGAAATAGGTCGTCTGTCTGGGAAAAGGAAAATAGGAACAACGCTTCCAGGGGAGAGATAGGCATGATCGCCGGAGGGCCAACTGGCGGTGACTCCAACCGTGCCAGGAAATCATACGCTCGGCGGTTGGAGATCCATGCCGTAGGGTGCAGTAAGGAGAAGGCCGAAGGGCCTCAGATCAACTTCGGGCCTAGCAATTTGGAGGGTGTCGAAATCCCTCATGATGATGCTTTGATCATTCGAGCGGTGATCGCCAACTACACCATTCACCGGACCTTTGTCGACACGGGGAGTTCGGTGAACATTATTTTTAAGAAGGCATTCGATCAGTTGCAGATTGATCGCAATGAGCTGCTGCCCATGGCGACCTCACTTTACGGATTCATAGGCAATGAGGTTTTGCTGATCGGCCAAGCAAGATTGGCCATCTCGCTTGGAGATGAGCAGTTGAGGAGGACCCGAACTACTAACTTCATAGTAGTGGATGCACCATCGGCTTACAACGTCATCTTAGGTCGACCGACCCTCAATGAGTTTCGGACAGTAGTGTCGACCTACTGCCAGAAGGTGAAGTTCCCAGTGGACGATCAGGTGGGCAAGGTCAAAAGGGACCAGTTGGCTGCTCGGTGTTGTTATGTGGAAATGGTCAAGACCAAGGCCAAGGCCGCTCGGAAGACTCCACAGCTAGAGGTAAATGCTATCACCAAAAAATCTCCCACTTTGGTATATGAAGAAAAGGAGGAGGTTCATATCCACCCAAGCCGGTCGGAAGCCACAACCTTCGTTTCCGCTGACATGGAAGACGAGAAGAAGGCAGAGCTGATCGCCTGCCTCAAACAGAATCATGATGTGTTCACTTGGTCAACACATGAGTTGCCTAGCATCTCCCCGAGCGTGGCCCAACATGAGCTTCACGTCCCACCGAACGCTCGGCCAGTTAAAAAGAGAAAAAGGGATTTCAGTGCAGAGCAGAATGTGATCATCCGAGCATAGATAGAGAAGCTATTAGAGGTCGGCCATATCAGGGAAGTCCAATTCCTGAGCTGGCTAGCCAATGTTGTGCTAGTCTACAAGTTGGGCAACAAGTGGCGAGTCTGCATCGACTTCCGCGACCTCAACAAGGACTGCCCGAAAGACTTATTTCCACTGCTCAGGATAGATCAACTAGTGGACTCGACGGTAGGCTGTGAGCTGATCTGCATGCTCGACGTATATCAAGGATATCATCAAGTGTCGCTCACTTGCAAGGATCAAGAGAATGTCAGCTTCATCACGACCAACGGAACATACTGCTACAACATCATGTCGTTCAAGGAAAGCTTGGGAAAGCATGCCCTCTTTAAGAAGCGTGCACACACACTACAGGAGCCCTATATAAAGGGGGGTTCAGGCATCGACGGAGGTATGTTTTACGCGATTTCTACTGTTACGCTATAGTTCTCGCTTCTTGTTTCTTCCTGCTTCGCTAGAGACTAATTTGAGCGTTGGAGGGCCATAGCCAGGGACCCCTTCCCTGTCTCGACACTGACGCTGCTTGTGTTGCAGGTGGGAACAAAGTCCACCGGAGGTCAGCAAGAGCTCCACGCCCCCAGCATCCGTCTCTTCGACTTTCGGATAAGATCAGGGGTGAATAACCCTGCAAAGGAAAATAAACCTTCATCGAACTTTATAGCTTTATATTAAACTAACACTTGCATAAAATAAATACGAGATTGAAAAAGAAGAGGCACAAAAGCGTTTACTTAGTTACAACCAGGGAAGTTGTTAGTCCAAGGAAGTTGAAACTCACAATCAAAGTCTCCTTTAGGTGAAGAAGCTCTTACAGCAGTTAAAGCACTCAAAATGCAAAGCTAGACAAAGGAAATTGTTTACAAGTGTTCTATTTTAGCTTTTGGGACCAGGTCTGTATTTATAGCCCTAGTTGGGGAGCCTGGAAGGGTTCCATGCTCTTGGGGGGATAACCTTTTATCCCCGTCACAATGGAATTCTCGACGCCACGTTCCGGATAAAAACCTGCTCTGGGCGCTCGAAAGGGTTCCGGGTGCCCGGATTCAGAAAGTCAGCATTCTATTAACTTTTTGTCTTGGCCTTCCACTCTGGTTTCGCTCATATTGGTCCGGATCTTCTACTCGGGCTCCGCTCGCTTGCGTGATTTTGGCTATTTGGAATAGGGCTCACCCAAACCCATTTCTGGCCTTCGAGCAAACTTTCGCTTCGGCTTCTAGTTCCTCGGAAATGCCGCGCTCCTCCTTCTCATCCACCTACGCACTCTTCCGCAGCACCTCGTACCTCGGATGAACTGAGCCCGTCAGCTCTCTCCCGTGTCATCCTTCTAGATAGTTGCGTCTTTCGCTTGACTTCCTGTGCTCCTAAGTTCCAGTACACTTAGACACAGGGGTTAAATACCAACAGGACCTAACTTTACTTGGTTGATCACATTAAAACTGTTGGTGCGAGAAGCATCATACGATCGAACCTGGGCTTTGATTATGTCAAAGGGTCCAAAGTTAAGTTGTCTTGTGATCTAATAAGGTTGATTGAGCTTGCAAGAAAGTCCTAAGTTGTCTTAGGCAAAAGTCCTAGTGGATTCTAGGCAGGTGGAAAAGCTTAGGGGTGGTAACCCTAGGTCATAGGGGGCGGTAACCCTAGGTTATGGAAAACTCTATAGGGAGGTAACCCTAGGTCCTGGGGGTGGTAACCCTAGGTAGAAAGTCTTGGTGGGTCGAGCACTTCGGGCAAAATCCTAGAGTCGGGGACTCTAAGTTGAAATCCTAGTGGTCGCAGACCGGGTGGAAGTCTGGGTGGGACATGGAGCGGGTGCCCAGCATGAAGACCAGAAGTTTCGGACGCTAAGAAAAAGTCCAGTCGGTCTGGAGGACCGGTCTGGCAATAGGTAACTTCTCCTAAGAGGAGTAGGTGAGGATGCATTCCCTTGTGAGGGAACAGTAGACGTCAGTTCAACCTAGAGTTTCTGGAGGAAATCCGAAGTCAAAATCGGACAGTCCGAAGGCTGTCAAAAATTGTTTTACTTAATTAATTATTATTTGTCTAACTCTATTTTGCAAGAGACTAACACTTTGTTGCAGGGTTAAATTCGACCTTTATTAGTCGACTGAATGTCTGGATAGGTCGACCAAACCCCAGTATAGCAGGATCAAATTTTCAGAGATCAAACTTAGTTCGACCGAGGGATCGGTCGACCGAACGTCGGTGAGGATGCATTCCCTTGTGAGGGAACAGTAGGCGTCAGTTCAACCTAGAGTTTCTGGAGGAAATCCGAAGCCAAAATCGGATAGTTCGAAGGCTATTAAAAATTGTTTTACTTAATTAATTATTATTTGTCTAACTCTATTTTGCAAGAGACTAACACTTTGTTGCAGGGTTAAATTCGACCTTTATTAGTCGACCGAATGTCTGGATAGGTCGACCAAACCCCAGTGCAGCAAGGATCAAATTTTCAGAGATCAAACTTAGTTCGACCGAGGGATCGGTCGACCGAACCTCGGGATCGGTCGACCGAACCTCGGGATCGGTCGACCGAACCTCGGGATCGGTCGACCGAACCTCGAGATCGGTCGACCGAACCTCAAGATCGGTCGACCGAACCTCGGGATCGGTCGATCGTGTTGGAACCCCAAGGTTGTTTTGGTGCGATCAACAAGTTATGTTAGGTCCTATGTATTTTTAACCTTGCGTTTAAGTGCGCAAGAGCTTAGGAGCACAGGTAGTCGAGCGGAAGATGCAGCTAGCAAGAAAGACGACATGCGGTGCATCCGAGGGACAAGGCATTGTGGAAGAGTACACCGACGGACGAGAAGGAAGCGTGCGGTGGTTCCGAGGAACGAGAAGCCGGAGCGGAAGACTGCTCGAGGAGCAAGAGACGCAGCTAGCGAGAAGGTCAGCACGAGGTGCAATCGAGAGATGAAGACTGCGGATGAGTATGCTGGCGGACGAGAAGGAAGCACGCGACGATTCCGAGGGACGAGAAGCCGGAGCGGAAGCTTGCTCGAGAAGACTGAAAGTTGAGTTCGGGTGAGCCCTATTTTGAATGGTCGAGATCACCCAAGCGAGCTAAAGACTCGGTCTGAGGTGAACGGAGCCGGAGCAGAAGACCCGGGTTGAAAAAGTCAACGGGGGTGACTTTCCCAGCCGGGGCGCCCGGAACTGACCGGGGCGCCCGGAACTGACCGGGGCGCCCGGAAGTGTCCGGGGCGCCCGGAACCCTTTCGGGCGCTCGAAGTTGACTTTTTGACCAGATCGCGTCAATCGCGATCTAAACGTTGGGGGATAAAGTTTTATCCCCTCCAGGGCGCCTAGAACCCCTTCGGGGTGCCCCGACCAAGGCTATAAATATAGCCTAGGTCCAGAAGCTTACAATCAACTCAAGCAATTCATTTCCAACACTTGTAAGCTTTCATTTAGAGTTCAACTTCTTTCTTTGTGCGCTTAGTTGCTGTAAGAGGCTTCTCCGCCTGAAGGATATATTAGTACTACGCTTCCTTAGATTAACAACCTCTCCGGTTATAACCAAGTAAATCTCGATGTGTCTCATCTTTTCTGCTTTATTTACTTTCTGCTTTTATAATTTAATGCAAGCGTTCTGTTGAGAGTTCGAGAAAGGGTTGTGCTTTTATTTTTGCAGGCTATTCAACCCCCCCTTCTAGCCGGCCCAGCGGTCCAACAGACCGAACCTATGATAAGCGGTGACGTGGCCGACCCGAGTTGATCAGACCAGATGAGATGGCGATCGGTCGATCGAACGGCGGGATCGGTCGACCGAACGAAGAAACTCTATTTGAGCAGCAGAACCGAGATTGGAAGGTTGACCGATTCAGGTGGGATCGGTCGACCGATCCGGGTCGAGTCAAGACTTGATCCCGAGATCAAGGGATCTGGATCAAGTTTGAAGAGGCTATAAAAAGGGGTCTCGGCCAGCACTTCAAGGCAACCGAAATTCAAACTACTTGCACTCCTGTGTGTTGCGACGAAACGCTTCAACAACGCTTAACTGCTACGCCGACAATTGACGTTCCTTTCCAACATCTTTGTATTGTCGGTAACTTAGTTTTAATATTGCAATTGTAATTGATCTTGTAAAGATTTCCTGAGCTTATAGTGATTGCCCATCGAAAGCACTCTCACGTGCGGGTCTTGGAGTACGAGTCACCACAGGCTCCGAACCAAGTAACTCTTGGTGTTTGTGATTGTGCTCTTTGTCTCTTTACTTTCCGCTGCATTTCTTACTCTGTGTTTTCTGAAACGAACGTGAAAGCCACGCGTGCTATTCACCCCCCTCCTAGCACGTTTACGATCCTACAATTGGTATCAGAGCTAGGCCGCTCTGATTTGGTGAAACCACCAATCGAGCAGGGGATTTCTTTTTTGAAAAATAAAATTATATACCATTTTTGCTTAAAATTATTTTTCCCTCTAAAATTATTTTTGAAAAATTTATTTTCATTTTCTCACCATCAGTCAGTATTAGTAAAATATCACATTTACCAAAATTTGTAATAATATTTTTTTATTAATATTTTATTATTTTTTAAACAGTGAATTGCTAGTTTTATTTTTCTACCGCACTACTAATCCAAGACAAAGTCTTGGGGCATTTGTTTCTTTTTACTTTTTGTGTGCGAGATTTTTTTCTACAATGGCCCATCAAGAAGGTTACAACACTGCATGTCTGCTTCTATTCTCCGGAGAAGATTTCGGCTACTAGAAGAGTTGAATGGAGTACTATCTGAAGACCGAGGTAGAGATGTGGATAATCATCCAAACTGGCCTTACGCTTCCACTCGACGGCGCTGGCAAACTAGTATCATGCGAAAACTGGGACACGAGTCTAATAAAGAAAATCGAGGCTGACACCAGGGCGACTTGAGCACTACAATGCGGCCTGACAAAAGAAGAGTTGAACCGGGTCAGCTCCTTCAACAACGCAAAGGAGTTGTGGAATAAACTAATCGAGCTGCATAAGGGCACTTCCGACACGAAGGTAAGCAAACAAGATTTAATATTAAATAAATTATATAATGTAAAAATATAGGAAGGTGAGTCAGCGAGTCAACTACATGCTCACATAAAAGATCTTCTGAACGAACTCCACGTGATCAGACAGAAAGTGGAGAATCGCGAGGGCATAAGATACGCACTGAACACTTTTCCGAGGAACACCTTGTGGGCATCAATGGTAGATGCTTACAAGGTATCTAAGGACCTTTCCTCAATTATACTAGATGAACTCTTTTCAGAATTTGAACTTCAAGAACAAACTAATGCGTGCCCGGCCGAGTGATAACCATGATTTTGCTACATTATTTTAATTCATAATGCATGTTTTTATTGGTCTTTTCATAGCTTAAACTTATGTTTACTCTACATTTCATAAATTGCATTTGATTTTGGACTTAATTACAAATTAACCTATTTTCATGGTATTTGATGCTAATATTTGTTTATTATTTTGTAGGCATCAAAATGGTCATGAATCCAATCAGATCAGGCCACATTTGGGCTCAAATCTAGGGTTGAACGAGGTGATCAAGCTTTAGATCAATTTGGGCCATCCATTGAAGATTGAAGATATCTGAGCCATCCGTCAAGCATCTGGTCCATTCGACCTAATGAGGAGCAGATCTGGACCGTAGATGAAGATCAGTACTGTTGGATCAGATTTTAGGCTATTTCCACCGTTAATCAAGCTCCGATGATTCTCAGCCGTCCGATCAAATGAGGAGAGGTTTAAATCCCGCGAGAAGCTACAGTGAACTTTGGGCTTAGCATTTCTGCGACAAAAACACTGTTCTTCCTTCTTCTTCCTTGCGGCGCCGTTGCTCCCTTTCCACAAACCAGATCTGCGAGCAAATTTCTTCATCATCGGCGATCTCTAATCTTCCGGCGTTCATCGTCCGAGGTTACAGAGAGTGGCAGAGGCGTTCCCAGTCCACGAGCTTGAGTTCTGTTCCTTATTCCCACGATCCAGATTAATGGGCGTTCTCTAAATCTGCGATTCCGTCAATCAACTGGAGCTCGAGAGGCGTTCCCAGTAGCTTCAGAATTCATTCCATCTTCATTTCATCTATTGCACTTGAGTGAATCTGATCAATCGACCGAGTGACACAAATTCCAGAATTCAGCCTCTGAACTCGAGCGATGAGGGTGCCAGTCAGTTCGTGAGCTTGAGAGGCGTTCCCAGCAGTTGTGATCGTACGCTTGCATTAGTTGGGAGTTCAGATCTTCGTCGGTGGTCACCCGAGGGCGTTCTCAGAGGTGGCTCTGTTTTCTGGCAGAATGAATAAGTGCTGATCTGGGTTTGGGTTTGTGGAATGTTAGGGTTTAGTTTTCTTAATTTCTGTCTTTGAATTGTTAATGATCCTGCTCAGATCTTCAGATCTGATACTTCTCTTGCAATTTCAATTTCGTTTGAGCTTCTTAAATCCCCATCTTGTTGAAACTACTTATTAGTTTGCAATCTATGTTCACTTTGGATTTGTAGTTTAGTTACTGCTAACTTGTTAGTTTGATATTTAGGTTTAGCAATGCCTTGCTCAATACAATCTATCTTGTGACTGTGATCTTGCTTTTATGTTAAATGCTTACTTGAGTTTCCAATTATTATCTCTATTACGCATTATGTTGTTTGAGATTGATTGTTTAAGTTGATTTCCATTTTGAATTTAGTGTTGTCTTTGTTCAATATCATTGTGTTTGAGCTCTTGAGATTAATTGTTGATTGTGATTGAGTATAGAAGATTTGGTGATTGAGTTGAGTTTTGAATTAGAATGTGATGGTGATGGAATGTTAGGTTCGGTTCTTGAAATTGTAATGAGATTTTGAATGAAATGTAACTAGATGAAAATGAACTTTCTTTGGTATTATTTTTTGATTGTAGAAGAATTTAATTTGTGAGTGAATCAAGTGGAAATGACATACGGACTTTGTTGATGTAATAATTTCATTTGAATCAATTCTAGAGAACTCACACACTCACTAGTTATCCTTGAAAAAATACGACTTGTGTCTCCTTACTACACGTGTTATTTTAGTTAATGTGAGTTTCCAATCTTTATCAATTTGGGGTGCCAAGTGACATGCAAAAAGGCCGACACCAAATTTTGGCGCCGTTGCCGGGGAGCAACTAACTAGTAGTATGTGTTTAATTTTAGATTGAGCATTGATTGGTTTATTTTGTTAGCATCTTGATTGATTTGATTGCTTATTTCTTTTATATTTTCATGTGGACTTGTTCTTGAATTTTTAAGTGCTTTTACTATTCATATTTTCATGTGTATGAAACTCTATGCTCTTGAGTCTTCTAATCTTGAGTTTTAGTGTTGTAGTGTAAAGAACAGGAGATTTCAGAAGCATGGATCCATATTTTCAGAATTTTGGAGGTGGAATGGAAAATCAATATTTTTAGCCTGAGTATCAGTTTTACCCAAACATGGATCAACAAAATAGGTATGAATCATTTTCAAATGGTTTTAATGCTAATTGGGTGGATAATTCATGTTTCAGGTATGAAAATACACAAGGACCATTTATTGAGCCATATCCAGTCTACCAGAGTTCATATGGGTTTCAAGAAGTTTCAACATTTTCTATGCCCCAACCTTTTCAACAAAACGATCCTCAGATGGATGAGTTAACATGGAAACTCAGGGAGATTATGCAACAAATAGGTGAGCATCAAGAGCAATAATTTTCAAGGATACAGAACATACAGATTCAGTTAGATCAAATTGCATCATCCATCAATCATCTACAAGCACGAAATTCCAGTGGAGAGATGGAAATTAGTGATTCTGTCAAGCCTGACCCTACTTCTATCACTTCACATGATTTTTCTAGTAATTTTTGTGATAATGATGTAATTATGTAAATTTCTTATCCTAATGATTTTGTTGTTAAAGATGCTGATAGTGATTCAGGTTCTGAACATGTTTTTGAAGATGATTTAAGTGTAGGGGAATGCTTACTGGAAGCATTACCCCAAGGATCACCTGAATTTGAGGATGAAAGTGTAGGGACTTGTGCTATGGAGCCAAACACCCAAGAATCACTACATGAAGTTGTACATCCACCTGAACCATCACTTGAACCAGAACTTGAGCCATTAGTTGATGAGGAAGAGGTAACAATCACCACTCCAGGTACCTTTCAAGATGATACGGTGAGTATTTTTTGTGATTTTTCAGAAAATTTAATAGAGGTACCAATTGTTGATTTAATTAGGTGTGATTTATTTCTTGATAAATTTTCTACCCACACTAATATTCTCCTATTTTCTTTTTATCCCACATGTGTATGGGAGGTCTTGTCTTTTAATGATGTTGTAGGAGAATACAAGCTCCCAGAGTGGATGCTTGAACTGAACCGCCTCCGTCCTCCATAAAAAGCTTTAAAAGGAAAAATGAAGAATAAAAAAAATTTTAGTGGAACAACGATTACACCTCTACCGGTGTGGATTTTGTTGCTAAATCTTCTTCGACCACCGGAATTAAAGGGGAGTTAGTTTCAATTTCGTTTTCTTTTGCATTTTAATTCATGCTTTGTTAATAAATTCTTTTTATGCATTTCTTTAGTTTCATTCTCCTATATTTACATTTTACTTCCATACTTTGCTTTCATATTTTGCATTTTGTTTAGTATATAGCATTTCATATAAATAAAAGTCTTCATGGGAATTTCTTAAGTAATGCTTTTAAGATGGTAAAGGTTTCTTTAATTTGATCATCAAATTTTAGGTCATTTTACATGATTGGATACTCTACTTACATAATGTTGGTTAAAATGGTGGTGGATTCCAATTTGATCAATTGAGCTTGATTGCATATAAAAATTCCTAGAAGGACCACTTTAAGCCTAAATACTATTATTTCTTTTGTATGTCATGCACTCATAGCAAATTAAACTCTAGAACTTGCTTATTTTCTTTTCAAAGTCACAATAGCATTTGTGTGCATGGTGATAAAGAATTTTATCAATTTTGTTCCCTCATGATTTTTAAATTCTTTCCCACAAATTTTCTTTAACATTCTCATTTAACATTTTAACCCTTGATCACTTTGCCTTGTCTTCATTCCATTATGAGTATTGGTTGAATTCTTGATGATTTGGATCGACTAGATGACAAAGGATTAAGTGTGGGGGTGGTGTATAGTGAGTTTGAATGTTAGGATTCATTTGTGAATGAGATTCAAGTTCAAGCCAATGATGGAGATTTGGAAGATGCAATGGTGTTAAATGCTAAAGGTTTTAAAGATGGAGTTGCTACTGTGCTAGAAAAGAAAATGCTGAAAATATTGTCAAGAATGAAGTGCTCTTAAGATTGTATGCTAAATGAATCCATTTCTTGAGTTTTAGCATGTTAAGAGCAAGCTACAATTGCTTTGAATTTTGAGACTTGATACTATGTTGATACATTCTAAACTCTAGGAAAAATATGAAGGAAGAAGATGATGAATCTGATTTCTGAATTGAAGTTGCTGGAAGAGAAACAGAATTGATAGGAATTCAGAAAAATTCTACAAGTAACATCTGAAAGGTGTTGAGTCTTTTATTGAGTTCTTTGGTGCTGGAATTCTGAAGTGAATGCACTGAAAAGAGGAAGCACAGTGGAAGTTGTTGGCTATGTGTGTGTTATTGTTCCAATAATTGATACAATTGATTGTTAGAAGAAGTATTGTGAGCAGCTTGGAATTCCAAGAGCTGGAAACTCAAGTGCAGAGCTGAAAATTTTGTATCAGTTTGTATCAAAACTCAGAATGCAATATCCAAATGAGTGGAAGCTTAGTTGGAATTTGAGAAGATGCCGAAACAAATGGTATGCCATTTTTTTTCATGGCAGCTGCAAAACAAGAAGGGATAATCTCAGCACAGATCTGGACACAAAATAAATACAGGAAATTCCGGAATCAGAATAGAGTTTACATGTGTATCAAGTTTGTACAATTACTTCATTATCAGCCCTTGAAACCCTTGGGAATGAATTGAAATTCTTGAATTTCAAGCAGCAATTTGTGTTTATTTCCTTTCCATACTCTACAAACCTATTGGAAGAATTCTGTTAGCATCAAATTTTTGGAATTCTGAATTGCAGTAATTTTCTGATTGATGTATGAGCTGAGACAAGCTGGGAATTCAAGCTGTTATGTGATTAAATGATTGTTAAGTTCATTGGGAATGAATTATTGAAGCTTGAAGTGAGAAGACCAAAAATCAGAACTGTTTTGAGGGCTGCTGTTGGAGTTTATTAGGGTGCCAATTTTTCTACCATTGCAGTGCCAAATTAGTTCTTTGTCTGAGCTAAATTCTTCATTTCTGAAACTATAGACTAAAACTTACGGATTTCTAAGATTAACATTTAGAATAACAAAAGTGTGGAAGTGAACTGAAGGTTAACTACACAATTTGCAGAATTCAACCAGTTTCAGCTCATCAATTCCACAAGCTGAGTAACTGGAATTATAGCAGCTAGATTTCAATTGCTGTAATCATATTTTTGATAAAGGTCTAGAGTTCTAATGGAATGAAGAAGATGTTGCTGCTGAAGAGCTCAAGAGAGAGAAGGTTTTCTGCTGAGCCTTATTTCAGTAGTGAAATTTCAGAAAAAAAAAATGGAAGCTGCGACTGAACACAATAAAAAATGGCAATACTGGAATTGAAGATTCAATTTAACTTCTGTTGTTGAGGCTATTATTTCAGAATATAGCATTGCATTCTGAATTTAAATTCTGTTGGTTTATGATTGATATTTGAATGTTATACCTTTTTCAAATCTTTTGTGTGCAATATTACATCTTGCTGAAAGTATATTTCTGATCTGAAGTCAGTAGTTAACAGATTTGAAGTTTCATATTTTGAACCTTGTCCTTGATGTTCGAAAGAGTTTTAGAGGAATATGTAAGTTTCAAGGGTTGTTAAAAGCATGATGTTGCTGAATTTGAAACCTTAAATTGTTGAATGTATGTGCTACAATTTTAGAAGTGGTTCCTGAAATTCAATCCAAGGAATTGAGTCTGTTGCTGCTGTAATCGTGAATCTGTTGTTGCTGATGTTCTTGAAGTTTATTAATGCTGTAATTCTTGAGCAGTTGAAATTCTTATCAAGCTTGTGATTGGAACATGTGTTCAGTTTTCAATTCTCTGCACATTACAGAAGCAAATATCAGAGCTGAGGTTGAGTTTGAATGTATATCAAACTTCCAATCTGAACTTGTGAGTTGCAGAGATAGATTTGAATTGCTGGTTTTGGAGTTGTGATTGTTCATTGCTGAATTTTGTGATCAAAGCTGAAATTGGTGGTTAATGGAATTTGATTTGGTCTTCTACCAATGCAATAGAGATGCACATCTTTATTGAATCTGCCTATGACAGAAATAGAGAACAAAATCTACAGCAGAAAAGGAATAAAACTATGGCCAATGAAAAGAAATAGTGCAAGGAGGATGAAAGACAAAGGAAGTAATTTTGTACCAAGTCTTAATGCTGCTAGTTACCAGAAAAACCACAGAAAATAGAGAAAAAGGAAACCTGCAGCAGTAAAGAAAATAAAATACAGTGGTTAAAGTATGTTAAGCATGGGAAAGCATGATGTTCTTCATTGTCTGAGATGGCCAATACTTTAAGTGTGGGGGAGAGAATTCTTCTTCATAAACTGAGTTGAGATTATTTGAGTTTTCAAGTGATGAAATGGAAGGTGGAAAAATAGTGAAAAAAAAAGGAAAAAATTGGAAATCAAGAGAGTATCAAGTGTGGAGATAGAGTATCAAGATTCTATGTTTGCATTCAAATTGAAGGAGAGGTTAGCTTGATATGTTGAATTGGTAACGACAAATAGTATACATCTCTTTTCACATCAAAATGGTCAACCCATCAAGTATATTCCTCCAATACTCATATCTTATCATATTTTTCATTGAATTCTTTTCTTTTGCCATTTCATCTACTTTCATTGTTATTTTTGACTCCATTTCAATTCTTGATGATAAATCCTTTTGATTCATGTATGCTATGTTTATAGTGGTGGAGAATTAGAAAATAAGCAAGTTTATGGTAGTGAAATGTTGCGAGTGACATTGAGTGAGCTCTACTAAAATACATTTTTGAGTGTGAGGGCTAGAATAGGTGAATGCCTTGTGAGATTGTAACTTGCTTAATTTTTCAATTGGATTGAAATTACCATACATACTGATTATTGTTTGGATTGTATTCATGATTGTTTGTGATCTTTAAGATGACCATAGTTAATTTCCTTTTACCATCTTCTAGGTATTACTAGGGGATTATTGTGGAGATGATTTTAAGTTTTCTTGACTTGA
This sequence comes from Zingiber officinale, assembly GCF_018446385.1. Taxonomy (NCBI): domain Eukaryota; kingdom Viridiplantae; phylum Streptophyta; class Magnoliopsida; order Zingiberales; family Zingiberaceae; genus Zingiber; species Zingiber officinale. The sequence continues at coordinate 145,764,291 of NC_055986.1, forward strand.
ACGGGACGTCCAAGACTAAGTGTGGGGGATTTGATAACCATGATTTTGCTACATTATTTTAATTCATAATGCATGTTTTTATTGGTCTTTTCATAGCTTAAACTTATGTTTACTCTACATTTCATAAATTACATTTGATTTTGGACTTAATTGCAAATTAGTCTATTTTCATGATATTTGATGCTAATATTTGTTTATTATTTTGTAGGCATCAAAAGGGTCATGGACCCGATCAGATCAGGCCACATTTGGGCTCAAATCTAGGGTTGAACGAGGCGATCAAGCTTTGGATCGATTTGGGTCGTCCATTGAAGATTGGAGAGATCGGAGCCATCCGTCAAGAATATGGTCCATTTGACCTAATGAGGAGCAGATCTGGACTGTAGATGAAGATCAGTACTGTTGGATCAGATTTTAGGCTATTTTCCACCATTGATCAAGCTCCGATGATTCTCAGTCGTCCGATCAAATGAGGAGAGGTTTAAATCCCGCGAGAAGCTACAGTGAACTTTGGGCTCGACATTTCTGCGATAAAAACACTGTTCTTCCTTCTTCTTCCTTGCATCGTTGCTCCCTTTCCATAAACCAGATCTGGGAGCAAATTTCTTCATCATCGGCGATCTCTAATCTTCTGGCATTCATCGTCCGAGGTTACAGAGAGTGGCAGAGGCGTTCCCAGTCCACGAGCTTGAGTTCTGTTCCTTATTCCCGCGATCCAGATTAATGGACGTTCTCTAAATCTACGATTTCCGTCAATCAACTGGAGCTCGAGAGGCATTCCCAGTAGCTTCAGAATTCATTCCATCTTCATTTCATCTGTTGCACTTGAGTAGATCTGATCAATCGACCGAGTGACATGAATTCCAAAATTCAGCCTCTGAACTCGAGCGATGAGGGTGCCAATCAGTTCGTGAGCTCGAGAGGCGTTCCCAGCAGCTGTGATCGTACGCTTGCATTAGTTGGGAGTTCAGATCTTCGTCGGTGGTCACCCGAGGGCGTTCTCAGAGGTGGCTCTATTTTCTGGCAGAATGAAGAAGTGCTGATCTGGGTTTGGGTTTGTGGAATGTTAGGGTTTAGTTTTCTTAATTTCTGTCTTTGAATTGTTAATGATCTTGCTCAGATCTTCATATCTGATACTTCTCTTGCAATTTCAATTTCGTTTGAGCTTCTTAAATCCCCATCTTGTTGAAACTACTTATTAGTTTGCAATCTATGTTCACTTTGGATTTGTAGTTTAGTTACTGCTAACTTGTTAGTTTGATATTTAGGTTTAGCAATGCCTTGTTCAATACAATCTATCTTGTGACTGTGATCTTGCTTTTATGTTAAATGCTTACTTGAGTTTCCGATTATTATCTCTATTACGCATTATGTTGTTTGAGATTGATTGTTTAAGTTGATTACCATTTTGAATTGAGTGTTGTCTCTGTTGAATATCATTGTGTTTGAGTTCTTGAGATTAATTGTTGATTGTGATTGAGTATAGAAGATTTGGTGATTGAGTTGAGTTTTGAATTAGAATGTGATGGTGATGGAATGTTAGGTTCGGTTCTTGAAATTGTAATGAGATTTTGAATGAAATGTAACTAGATGAAAATGAACTTTCTTTGGTATTATTTTTTGATTGTAGAAGAATTTAATTTGTGATGTGAATTAAGTGGAAATGACATACGGACTTTGTTGATGTAATAATTTCATTTAAATCAATTCTAGAGAACTCACACACTCACTAATTATCTTTGGAAAAATACGACTTGGGACTCCTTACTACACGTGTTATTTTAGTTAATGTGAGTTTCCAATCTTTATCAATTTGGGGTGCCAAGTGACATGCAAAAAGGCCGACATCACCGAGCAAGGTATTGCTTTGATTGTAGGTACAAGTAGAACGAGGGAACAAAAAAACAAGCACCGAACCAAACCTGAATCTGAAGATGAATCGGATTCCGAAGACGGAATCACCATCGAACTAGTCAAACTAGTTCAGAAAGCACTTTAGAAGAAGAAGGTGACTTAATTGAACTCAAAGATCAAGTCTGGAGTAATCTGTTACGGCTGCAACCAGAAGGGGCACTACAAGCCTAACTGTCCAAACTAGAAGCAAGGAAAAAGGAAAGCATTGAAGGCAACGTGGTCTGCGTCGTCGGAAGAGTCGGACAAAGAAGAAAATAAGCAAACAAGCTTCCTCTCTCTATCGGTACAAGCATATGTTGCTGAAACCAACTTCGAGTATGAAACTGAGAGCGAATCGGAAACCAAGTTTGAGAGAAGCCATGGATCCGTATTTATTTCCGAAGGGCCAAACAACATTGTAAGTTCCCTAATTACTGGTACTCAGATAGATGACTTACAAAATTTAGTTGCATATTTATTAAGAAAGCTAGCTAAATCCAACATTCAGGTCAAGTCACTCCAAAAGGAGGTAACAATCTTTAAGGAAGCGACTAACTCGAGCTCTTTGACTGAGCAAGTTCAAGAAGAGAATTTCAATTTAAAAACTCAGGTCAAAGTACTCAAGGACTCATTGGAACGGTTTACTTTTGGTTCCAAGAAGCTTGATCTAATTCTTGGAAAACAAAGAGTCGTATACAATCGATCTGGACTTGGATATAAGGCTAACCATAAGTTTAGATCTTATATATCGCTTGTTAATCAAACACATAGAAGAACAGTCCAAGAATGGGTCTCAAAGTCTAACCTGACTAATCAAGTTGGACTTGGTTAATATTGGATCCCCAAAGATCAAATTCATTACCTTGATAGACCTTATCGAGGCTATGATCCAGGGGAGCCAACAAAAAGACTGTCTTTATCATAAAATAGAATTGTCTGATGTTTACTTTACTATTTTTCATTATACATGCTTAGATTAGGATAGATAAGTACTTAGGCTTGATCCACACTTGACTAGTTAGACCTAGGATTTTCAGAAAGAAAATTAAATATTTAATTTCTTTAAAAGGATTTGTTTAGAAGTGGTGAATGATCTCATACCCAAGAAGACCTAGTGCCTCGCCACAGCCTAGAAGTCAATTATTGAAATAGATATTTAATTAACGGACTGTTAAACCTTAGTCTAACTCAAATGTTGATCAATTCTTAAATTGAAATTTAAATTGAAGATTAAATTAATCATCTCACAAAACTATTAAGGTTCTCTGATTGAAAATCTAGAAAAAGGTGAGATGAACCTAGGTTTAAAATATAAAGTAGTTAACCAACTCTAAATTAGTTAAACTTAATTAAGTTAACTAAAAATTAATTCAATTAAACTAAGTCATTTTAATTAATAATTAATTTTAAAATCTAATTAATCATAATTAATTTTAAAATCTTAATTAATTTTACAAGTATAAGTAATTTCTAATCATAATTAATTTCAAAATTTTAATTATTTTTAAATCATAATTAACTTATAATTATTTTCAAATCATTATTAATTCTAAAATATTAATTATTTTTAAATTATAATTATTTTCAAATCATAATTAATTTTAAAAAGTTAATTAGTTTCAAATCATAATTAATTTTAAAAGTATAATTAATTTCAATTAATTCTAAAATCCTTAATCAAAGTAAATTATTTTCGAATGATTTAATTTTTAAAATTTTAATCATAATTATTTTTAAATATTATTTAAAAAGTTTTAAAATTCAAAATTTAATTACTCAAACGTATATGTTTTTAAATTCAAACTTAATTATTCTGAAACTCAAATTTAAAATACTTTTATCTTCAACATTTTGAAATCTTCAAATTCAAACTTATATTTTAAAATATCAAATTTAGTATTTTTGAAATAAACTTCTATATCATAAATATTTTTCAAAGTTAAAGATAAAATCAACTTAACTTAACTTCGTCTTACACACACTCATAAGCTGAACATACTTGACAACATAAAATGAGTGATTTGAATAATTAAGAAAATAAATAATAACTTTTATGTTTATTTTACATGCTTTGACTCTAGGGCACTCAAACATTTTTGATATTAATTAAGGGGGAGTGAAAGGAAGGTTAAGATATTATTATTTATTTATTTATTATTAAATATTGGTTTTAAAAGTTAATTTTTTTCAAAAGTTCAAAAAACTTATGAAAGAGGAAGTTTATTTTTTTTAAAACTATTTTTGAAAAGAAAAATAAATTATTTTTGAAAAGATAGAAACTAAGGTTTGGATAAAGTATTTTAAGTATTTTTCAAAGGAATCATTTACTTAGCTAAGTATTTGTATCAAAATATTCTTAAAGCTAATGTGTATCAAAATATTCTTAAAGCTAAGTGTTTATCAAAATATTTTTAAAGCTAAAGTTTTTATCAAAATATTTTTAAAGCTAAGTGTTTATCAAAATATTTTTAAAGCTAAAGTATTTTTATTAAAATAGTTTTAAGCTAAGTACTTAACTAAGTTTTTATCAACTTCTTTTTTAAAGCTAAGTACTTAACTTAGTTTTTTTTTCAAATTTTTTAAACTAAGCTTTAATCAAAATCCTTTTTAAGTTGTGTACTTTTAACTAAGCCTACTTCAAAATCTCTATAAAGCTAAGTTTTTATCAACTTCTTTTGAAAGCTAAGTCCTTGACAAAACAATTATTTTCAAAGATAAAATTTAGCTAATTTTTTTCTGAAAAAAGGTAAGATAATTTCAAAACTTAAGATTAGCTAAGTTTTTTTTACAGCTAAGTAATTTTCAAAGCTTAAGTTTAGCTAAGTCTTTGTTGAAAAAGGTAAGTATTTTCAAAGCATTTCCAATTTAGCTAAGTATTTTTCAAAGTAATTATTTTCAAAGCTAAGTTTAACTAAATTTTTTTAAATGCTACCCTTCAGAGGGAACTTTTTTTTCAAACAACCTTCTCTCCTTTTTGATATATGTCAAAGGGGGAGAGGAAAGTTAAAAGTTAAGAGTTAAACATAATTTTTATAAAAGAGGGAGCATAAGGGAGTTTTTTACAAATTATTGTATTTATGCTCATGCTTAAAATCCTTTATTTATTGTTATGTTTTACTTAACTTTGAGTTGTATTGCCATAATAAAAAAAGGGGGAGATTGTTGGTATAGGAAGCATCATACAATCGAACCTGGATTTTGATTATGTCAAAGGGTCCAAAGTTAAGTTGTCTTGTGATCTTACAAGGTTGATGGAACTTGCAAGAAAGTCCTAAGTTGTCTTAGGCAAAAGTCCTAGTGGATTCTAGGTAGGTGGAAAACCCTAGGAGGTGGTAAACCTAGGTCATAGGGGGCGGTAACCCTAGGTGATGGAAAGTCCTAATTGCAGTTAGGCAGGTGGAAACCCCCTAGGGGGTGGTAACCCTAGGTCCTAGGGGGTGGTAACCCTAGGTTATGGAAAACCCTAGGGCGAGGTAACCCTAGGTCCTGGGGGTGGTAACCCTAGGTCCTAGGGGGTGGTAATGTTGGGATTGCAAGATTGTAAACATAGTCCCACATTGAAAACACATGGGAAAGATCATAAGTTTATAAGAGAAAAGATATCTTCATTGCCATGAGGCCTTTTGGGTAGAGCTCAAGAGCAAAACCATAAGGGCTTAGGCCCAAAGTGGATAATATCATACCATTATGGAGATATTTAAATTCTTTTCGATCCTATAATCGGTATCAGAGCTCAGACTGCCAGAAGGTTTAACCGCCGACTATACACAAGAGCTATGATTTGATTGAGCCATGTGGCTATAATATTGACCTTGAACAAAGAACATGGGGACTCCTATGTTTGGATCAAGAGGACTAGACACCAGGCAGGAAGTCCTAGTTGCGGCTAGGCAAGGAAGTCCTAGTAGGTCGGGTGGATCGAGGGGCAGGAAGACTTGGTGGGTCGAGGATCGGACGTGGGAAGCCTGTGTTCCTTTATTTGAGGGGGGGGGGATTGTTGGGGTTGCAAGATTGCAAACATAGTCCCACATGGGAAAGATCATGGGTTTATAAGAGAAAAGATATCTCAATTGGCATGAGGTCTTTTGGGTAGAGCTCAAGAGCAAAATCATGAGGGCATAGGCCCAAAGTTGACAATATCATACCATTGTGGAGAAATCTAAATTCTTTTTGATCCTACAGGTAAGCCTAGGTGGAAATTCTTGGCGGGTCAAACATTTTAAGCAAAATCCTAGAGTCGGGGACTCTAGGTTGAAATCCTGGTGGTCGCGGACCGAGTGGAAGTCTGGGTGGATCGTGGAGCGGACGTCTAGCATGAAGACAGGAAGTTTCAGGCGCTGAGCAAAAGTCCAGTCGGTCTGGAGGACCGGTCTGACAATAGGTAACTTCTCCTTAGAGGAGTAGATGAGGACGTGTTCTCCTGTGAGGGAACAGTAGGTGTCGGTTCGACCAAGGGTTTCCGAAGGAAATTCGAAGTGAAAATTTGACAGTCCGAAGGCTGTCAAAAGTTGTTATACTTAATTAATTGTTATTTGTCTAACTTTGTTTTGCAGGAGACTAACACTTTGTTGCAGGGTTAGATTTGACCTTTACTGATTGACCGAACATCTGGATCGGTCGACCAAACTCCAGTACAATAAGGATCATATTTTCATAGATCAGACTGAGTTTGACCGAGGGATCAGTCGACCGAACCTCGGGATTGGTCGACCGAACCTAGGATAAGCGGTGACATGGTCAAGCCAAGTTAATCGTACCAGATGAGCTGGAGATCGGTAGATCGAATGGCGGGATCGGTCGACCGAACGAAGAAACTCTATCTGAGCAACAGAACCAGGATTGGAAGGCTGACCGATTCAGGTGGGATCGATCGACCGATCCGGATCGAGTCAAGACTTGATCTCGAGATCAGGATATCTGGATCAAGTTTGAGGAGGCTATAAAAGGGGTCTCGGCCAGCACTTCAATTCAACTGAAATTCAGACTACTTGTTCTCCTGTGTGCTGCGACAAAACGCTTCAACAACGCTCAACTGCTACGCTGACAATTGACGTTCTTTTCCAACATCTTTGTATTATTGGTAACTTAGTTTTAATATTGTAATTGTAATTAATCTTATAAAGATTTCTCGAGCTTATAGTGATTGCCCATCGAACGCACTCTCACGTGCGGGCCTTGGAGTAAGAGTCGCCATGTAACGACCACCCTTCTTACTACTACCACTCTCTAGAGGTGGACGCTACTTAACTGCTAACTCTACTTAACTGGTGTGATCGAAACCACGAGGAATCTCTACCGAAAAATTTCGGCAGAGTCTCCCTTGTACCGGTGACCATATCCGTAAATACATACAGAGTATACTCAGCCACAGGCGGCTGGAACATATATTTTCACAACCACGCAGTTTAATAAATCAAATCATGTAAGTAATGAAAAGCGGAAACATAACTTCTTACTACAAAATTTTCTTATCAACTTAATAAGAAATTAAACTAAACAAATTCTTAAACTAAGTGAGTTCTTTAGCTAAGTCCAAAGGATCTCCATAGTCCACACATCACACACCGTCACAGCATCTCCTTGTCGCCTTCTTCCTTATACTTTAGCTTTTCCTTTATCTGCAGTAGGAGGAAAATAGTATCTATAAGCTAAAAGCTTAGTGAGCGCTATCCTACTCACAAAAACTCGATATGCATGTATATAAATAAAACATGCTAAAACTGAATGCTAACATGTAAAGCTACTCATGCTCATAAATAGCAAAGAAATCAACTAACTGAAAAGCTAACATGTAAAGCTACTCATGCTCATAAATAGCAAAGAAATCAACTAACTAAAAAACTAACATGTATAGCTACTCATGCTCATAAATAGCAAAGGAATCATGCTAACTGAAATACTAACATGTATACTAATCATGCTCATAAATAGCAAAGGAATCTAACTGAAATACTAAACATGTACAGCTAATCATGCTCATAAATAGCAAAGGAATCATGCTAACTGAAATACTAAACATGTACAGCTAATCATAGAACTATCATGTGTATCAATAGGAAACTGAACTGATACATAAGCTGAACTAATTAATGCTAAACTGAGTCTAACTTGTATTCACATAACTAATTTGTGAAGTTTTGAAAAGTATTTACATAATAGATCAAAATAGTAATCATGCTGCTGATGGGCCCGACAACTGTACTTGCTGTAAGCGCATCCCTAACTAAACCCGGGATTGCAAGTTCCGAATCTAGTAGGGTTTACTAGGTTATCTAAACCTAGGGACGACTGTGGGAGCCCAACCCAATGGATATCTAATCCAGTACAGTGCCACTGCTAAAAGTAAAATACTGAATCTTAAACTAATTAACTTATCTTGCTTTTACTAGGTTATCTGAACCTAGAGGCGACTGTGGGAGCCCACCCATTGGACCGTAGTCCCATATAAGCTGAAGCAAGTCTAAATAAGTTATTTTAAATGCTTCTACTGCATTAACTGAGCTATTAAAATGCCTACTGTAGCATTATATTGAGCTAAGCATTTTATCAAGCACTTGGTGTGCACTAGAACACACCCTACGTACTGAAAATCTGTATACAAAGCTTAACATAAATCTACATGCAAAGCTTAACAAAAATCTGCATATTAAGCCTATCAAAATCTAAATACTAAGCTTATCTAAAATCTGCATGCTATAAAAATAGGACTGCTCATGTTATTCCAATAGCAAATAGGAAACTAGAACAACTTAAGCATGCTGTGATAGTAAAACAAATTCAACTACTAGGCATGCAATAGAATCTAGAAAATAAAGGAATCGTTGCTGCATGGAATTAACAGAATATCATGCTTCATCAGGAAATACTGAGAATTCGTACTAAGGTAAAGCTAGAAAAGGAAAACTGCACTTCTATTAGCAATGGAAAAGAAATCTGCCAATGCTAAAAAAAACTATTCTTACTAAGCAACCAACAACAAGATCTCAAGGCTAATATGAAATTCATGAGGCATATCAAAAACTGAGATACTACAATTGAGATGCAAAAACTAAGATGCTTGGGTCTAAACTGAGAATTCGGAATGCTGATTACATATATATTACAGTGACAATGTGATGCCACAGCTGAGATGCTAAAACTGAGATCAAAAGAAAGAAATCAAAACAGGCATGTTACTCTTAAACCTCTAACTAACTCAAAACTCAAAATTCCTCATTGAGCAACAGATCTTTAAACTGTAAAATTCCCCACGAACAGAGCAGGGTATTCCTTTGTAGGAAGCATGGTGAAAAGAACAAGAATCTGAAATGTTTCAAGAAAATGAAACAACCTATGGAAACTTATTCCCAGCTTATGTTTATATAGAGTAACGGAAACCTTTAAAACATGCCACAATGCTTTCAACAACTGAAAACTAAGACATCAATTGTTCTCTATCCTATGTGCCAAGGCAACAAAAAGAATTGAAGGTTGCTACTGCTCAGTCCACGGCAAAGAACCAAAACAAAAGATTTCTCATTGCCTAGTATAACAAAATCCGAATTCAAACTATAAAGCTTGAGATATTAAACCCACATGCTTGAATTTTACCCATCCTATGCTTTCTTGAAGGTCACGGCGGCAAACCCTAAACCAATATCACAGAAAAATTGGAAAACAAACGAAATAGAAATCCGAAACTATCCTACTGCAGGTGAGTAGCGACTCACCTCGCTGTTCTTGGACTTAGAACCGAAAGGGAAGGCTCTAGGGTTTCGGGTAGCTTGACCTTCGGCTCCTCCTCGTGCCCACAACCTCTCCTCGACGAGAGGATCTCAACGGTGTGAAGAGCTCTTGGAGAAAAGTGCTCGCCGGCCGTCGAAGACGAAGCCCTAGTCGCGGCTTCGTTTCTGCCCGAGAGGAATCGCCGACGCCGCGTGAGGAGAAGAGGTGAGAAAGAAATTAGGTTTCGGTAAACCTAAATCCTCTCTTTATAACTAGGGTTTTTTTTATTTTTATTATCAACTATAGCTTATATATTTGTCGCTGCCTATTTAATTAGCAACGATCGCTGGCCCAGTTGGTCCGTTGGGCTTTGCTTGAAGTCATAGGTTTGGGCATCGATTCTTGGTCGCGCCCCTTTTTCTCCGATTTATTTTAAACGTTCCATCTACTGCATATATATATTTCGCTCCATAAAAGGTTAACAAAATAGTGTAGCTCAGCTGGTTCGGCTAGTTTTGCTCGAAGTCACAGATTGCAGGTTCAAATCCTGGCTTCCACATATTCCTTTTCTTCTTTTTTTTTTTAAATTTCTTCCTCTTGGTAAAAATACCAAACGAACTCCAAAAATTACATAAAAATACTCTAAAAATTTCTAAAAATCTATAGAATATTTTAAAAATATTTCCAAATATTTTTATAGACTTTTAGAACTCTAAATCATGAAATTTGGGGTGTTACAATCCTCCCTCCCTTATAAAAAGTTCGTCCTCGAACTTAGAATAATTCTAGATCTCTCTGTCTCATACTGTCCTTACGCTCCTAAATAATTTCCTCATGCTTATGATTTTAAATAACTTTCACTAATGGTACTCTTTGTTCCTTAGTCTCTTAACTTCTCGGTCCTCTATCATTCCTATCGAATCGTACCCATTAGTGGTCCTTGGAAGGCTTATTATAAGGTCTCTGAAGACCATAGGTGCATTAGTCACACCTAATGGCATGACTACAAATTCGTAGTATCCATTTCTGGTCCTGGAAACTGTTCTGGGTGCATCACTTCCTTTCACTTTCAACTAATGGTTCTCCAAAATGCAGGTCTATTTTAGAGAACATTATTGCCCTCTTTAGCTGATCCAATAGATCATCTATTCTGGGAAGAGGGTACTTGTCCTTAACTGCTACTTTGCTCAGCGCTCTAAAATCTATGCACATCCGTATAGATCCGTCTTTCTCCTTAACGAACAACTCTGGAGCTCTCCGGGGTGACTTTGGGGGTACTCTGCTGATTAGCCTTTAAGGTGGCTATTTCCTGTTGCTGTTCAGCTAGCTGCTGCTGTAACTGAGCCACTAATGCTGTAAGGTCTGGAGGAGGCACTAAACTGCCTGCCTCTTGCTGGGGCTCATTAGCTAGTGCCCTTCTAGCTGGGCGTCCTCGTGCCATTTCTAAAGACATAGAGAACATAACATAACTAATCTAATCACGTTTAACTAGCTACTATAAACATGTTAGAGGCTATCACACATAAGCATGCTATAATTATTCCTAAACATGAAAGCAAGAAACGTAAATAGAGTAGAGGTATTCTTACTTGGAAGACGGCAAGGCTGATGCTGATGTGTGTGATGCTGGAGAATGGGAACTGCTCTGATACCAACTGTAACGACCACCCTTCTTACTACTACCACTCTCTAGAGGTGGACGCTACTTAACTGCTAACTCTACTTAACTGGTGTGATCGAAACCACGAGGAATCTCTACCGAAAAATTTCGGCAGAGTCTCCCTTGTACCGGTGACCATATCCGTAAATACATACAGAGTATACTCAGCCACAGGCGGCTGGAACATATATTTTCACAACCACGCAGTTTAATAAATCAAATCATGTAAGTAATGAAAAGCGGAAACATAACTTCTTACTACAAAATTTTCTTATCAACTTAATAAGAAATTAAACTAAACAAATTCTTAAACTAAGTGAGTTCTTTAGCTAAGTCCAAAGGATCTCCATAGTCCACACATCACACACCGTCACAGCATCTCCTTGTCGCCTTCTTCCTTATACTTTAGCTTTTCCTTTATCTGCAGTAGGAGGAAAATAGTATCTATAAGCTAAAAGCTTAGTGAGCGCTATCCTACTCACAAAAACTCGATATGCATGTATATAAATAAAAACATGCTAAAACTGAATGCTAACATGTAAAGCTACTCATGCTCATAAATAGCAAAGAAATCAACTAACTGAAAAGCTAACATGTAAAGCTACTCATGCTCATAAATAGCAAAGAAATCAACTAACTAAAAAACTAACATGTATAGCTACTCATGCTCATAAATAGCAAAGGAATCATGCTAACTGAAATACTAACATGTACAGCTAATCATGCTCATAAATAGCAAAGGAATCATGCTAACTGAAATACTAAACATGTACGGCTAATCATGCTCATAAATAGCAAAGGAATCATGCTAACTGAAATACTAAACATGTACAGCTAATCATAGAACTATCATGTGTATCAATAGGAAACTGAACTGATACATAAGCTGAACTAATTAATGCTAAACTGAGTCTAACTTGTATTCACATAACTAATTTGTGAAGTTTTGAAAACTATTTACATAATAGATCAAAATAGTAATCATGCTGCTGATGGGTACTTACTTTGTGCGCATCCCTAACTAAACCCGGATTTGCAAGTTCAGAGTCTAGTAGGGTTTACTAGGTTATCTAAACCTAGGGACGTGGGAGCCCAACCCAATGGATATCTAATCGATACAGTGCCACAAAAGTAAAATACTGAATCTTAAACTAATTAACTTATCTTGCTTTTACTAGGTTATCTGAACCTAGAGGCGACTGTGGGAGCCCACCCATTGGACCGTAGTCCCATATAAGCTGAAGCAAGTCTAAATAAGTTATTTTAAATGCTTCTACTGCATTAACTGGGCTATTAAAATGCCTACTATAGCATTATATTGAGCTAAGCATTTTATCAAGCACTTGGTGTGCACTAGAACACACCCTACGTACTGAAAATCTGTATACAAAGCTTAACATAAATCTGCATGCAAAGCTTAACAAAAATCTACATATTAAGCCTATCAAAATCTAAATACTAAGCTTATCTAAAATCTGCATGCTATAAAAATAGGACTGCTCATGTTATTCCAATAGCAAATAGGAAACTAGAACAACTTAAGCATGCTGTGATAGTAAAACAAATTCAACTATTAGGCATGCAATAGAATCTAGAAAATAAAGGAATCGTTGCTGCATGGAATTAACAGAATATCATGCTTCATTAGGAAATACTGAGAATTTGTACTAAGGTAAAGCTAGAAAAGGAAAACTGCACTTCTATTAGCAATGGAAAAGAAATCTGCCAATGCTAAAAAAAACTATTCTTACTAAGCAACCAACAACAAGATCTCAAGGCTAATATGAAATTCATGAGGCATATCAAAAACTGAGATACTACAACTGAGATGCAAAAACTAAGATGATGGGGTCTAAACTGAGAATTCGGAATGCTGATTACATATATATTACAGTGACAATGTGATGCCACAGCTGAGATGCTAAAACTGAGATCAAAAGAAAGAAATCAAAATAGGCATGTTACTCTTAAACCTCTAACTAACTCAAAACTCAAAATTCCTCATTGAGCAACAGATCTTTAAACTGTAAAATTCCCCACGAACAGAGCAGGGTATTCCTTCGTAGGAAGCATGGTGAAAAGAACAAGAATCTGAAATGTTTCAAGAAAATGAAACAACCTATGGAAACTTATTCCCAGCTTATGTTTATATAGAGTAACGGAAACCTTTAAAACATGCCACAATGCTTTCAACTACTGAAAACTAAGACATCCATTGTTCTCTATCCTATGTGCCAAGGCAACAAAAAGAATTGAAGGTTGCTACTGCTCAGTCCACGGCAAAGAACCAAAACAAAAGATTTCTCATTGCCTAGTATAACAAAATCCGAATTCAAACTATAAAGCTTGAGATATTAAACCCACATGCTTGAATTTTACCCATCCTATTCTTTCTTGAAGGTCACGGCGGCAAACCCTAAACCAATATCACAGAAAAATTCGAAAACAAACGAAATAGAAATCCGAAACTATCCTACTGCAGGTGAGTAGCGACTCACCTCGCTGTTCTTGGACTTAGAACCGAAAGGGAAGGCTCTAGGGTTTCGGGTAGCATGACCTTCGGCTCCTCCTCGTGCCCACAACCTCTCCTCGACGAGAGGATCTCAACGGTGTGAAGAGCTCTTGGAGAAAAGTGCTCGCCGGCCGCCGAAGACGAAGCCCTAGTCGCGGCTTCGTTTCTGCCCGAGAGGAATCGCCGACGCCGCGTGAGGAGAAGAGGTGAGAAAGAAATTAGGTTTCGGTAAACCTAAATCCTCTCTTTATAACTAGGGTTTTTTTTTATTATTATCAACTATAGCTTATATATTTGTCGCTGCCTATTTAATTAGAAACGATCGCTGGCCCAGTTGGTCCGTTGGGCTTTGCTTGAAGCTATAGGTTTGGGCATCGATTCTTGGTCGCGCCCCTTTTTCTCCGATTTATTTTAAACATTCCATCTGCTACATATATATATTTCGCTCCATAAAAGGTTAACAAAAATAGTGTAGCTCAGCTGGTTCGGCTAGTTTTGCTCGAAGTCACAGATTGCAGGTTCAAATCCTGGCTTCCACATATTTCTTTTCTTCTTTTTTTTTTAAATTTCTTCCTCTTGGTAAAAATACCAAACGAACTCCAAAAATTACATAAAAATACTCTAAAAATTTCTAAAAATCTATAGAATATTTTAAAAGTATTTTCAAATATTTTTATGGACTTTTAGAACTCTAAATCATGAAATTTGGGGTGTTACACGCCACAGGCTCCAAACCAAGTAACTCTTGGTGTTTGCGATTGTGTTATTTGTCTCTTTACTTTCGACTACATTTCTTACTCTGTGTTTTCCAAAACGAACGTGAAAGCCACGCGTGCTATTCACCCCCCTAGCACGTCTACGATCCTACAAAAACTGTCACGGGGTACTTATAATCTCTCACTTTTTGATGTGAGCAAACCCCAAGTTAAATTAGGGTAAAACCATAAAAAAAATAACAGTTATAAAAAAAGATTTTTTACAAGTACAAAAATTAAAAATTATACTACCCTCCCCCTAGACTTAATCTTTACTACTCCCCCTTTTGATCACATTAAAAATGGGGTACATTAAAAAATTCAACTTAACAACAATAAAAAGTCTAATGGACAATTAAAAAAAAAAAATTAAAGTTTAAGTTTCGAAAAAAATCTGGATTTATCAAAGAAGTTTTAAAAAATATTTAACCTATATAAGGCAGATAAAAAATTTCATATAAAGTTAAAATTATCGTTAAGCAAAAAAATAAGGTCTTTTCCAGATTATTTTTTTCAGATAAGTGATAAAGTTATCTTTCTTGGAAAAATTAACTTCTAATTAAGTCCTAACCAAATTTTTGACAAACAATTTAAAGTATTTTTATAACAAAATTGCTTAACAGTTAGTCAATTAAATACTTATTTCAATAATTGGCTTCCAAGCTGTGGCGAGACACTAGGCCTTCTTGGATATTGGAGCAACAACCACTTTCTAAATAAAGTCTTTTAAAGACATTAAATATTTATCTTTCTATCTGAAAGCTAAGAAAATAATTAATCTAAATATGATTTTGGAATCTAAAATAGGTTCCTTCCTACAGGATTAATCAAAATTTTAATAGGAATGCATTTCTGTGATATTTTCCTAATTTTACCCTTAAAATACTAGTTAAACCTTCGTTGATGTTTGTAATTTCTTTCTGGAGCATGCGAAAAATTTGAATGTGAGTTTTCCTTTTCTAACATTTCTATTTTATCTTTTAATTTTACATTTTCATCTATTAATTTATGAAATTCTTCTTGTAAGCATGCATATTCTTTATTGATTTTACATACTTTGTTCTCTTTTTATATAATGATTTACTTAGCATTTGTATAATTTTAAATAATTGCTTTGGAGGAAGTTTACTTACCTAACTAACTATATATTCGTCGGTAGATGCTCCTCCTTCATTGTTGCTTTCTTCTGTAGTGTCTCCCCTTCATCGATGCTCATTTCCGAGATACTTTCGTTATCTTCTAGTAGATATTCGACTATGAGTGTTGTTCCGGCAGATTCCTTGATCTCGAATTCTTCCGTCGACGACTCCATATCCATCGAGGAGTTGGATTCGACTTCTTTTGATTTTTCGTAGAGCTCCAAGAACTTTTTCCAAAGTTCTTTTGTGCATTCGTAGTTGACAATTTTGTAGAGTTCTTGAGCAGGAAGAACACTCAATAGGTGGAACTCGACCTTACCCTTTGCTATGAATTTGTCGCGTTGCATCTGAGTCCAAAGATGCTCCTTGAGTTCTTTTTTCCATCTTTTCTTTTAGGGGCATCAAAACCAAATTTCATAAAAAGCATTATATCAAAATCAGTTCGAAAAAAATACCTCTATTTTTCATTTCCAGAATGAGAACTCCCCCTCAAACATTGGCGGATAGATGCTTGGTCGGACCATCTCGTGTGCTTCATTTAGCGGTTAGTTCTCCTGAAGCGAACCTTGCTTTGATACTACTTGTTAGACTCTTGGCGGCTGGCTAGAGGGGGGTGAATAACCCTTCAAACGAAAACGAACCTTCCTCAAACTTTATAGCTTTATATTAAACTAACACTTGCATAAAATAAATATGAGATTGAAAAAGAAGAGGCACGAAAGAGTTTACTTGATTACAACCAGGGACGTTGTTAGTCCAAGGAAGTTGAAGCTCGCTATCAAAGTCTTCTTTAGGCGGAGAAGCTTCTTACAGCAGTTAAAGCACTCAAAATGAAAATCTAGACAAAGGAAATTGTTTACTAGTGTTTTATTTTAGCTTCTGGGACTATGGCTGTATTTATAGCCCTGGTCGGGGCACTTGGGGGGATAAGCTTTTATCCCCATTACAAGGGAACGCGCCACGTCGTGTTTCGGATAAAAACCTGCTCTGAGCACCTGGATTCAGAAAGTTAACATTTCGGAGGCACAATTCAGAAAGCCAACATTCTGTTGACTTTTCATCCCGACCTTCCACTCTAGTTTCACTCGCATTGGTCTAGGTCTTCTGCTCCGACTCCACTCACTTGGGTGATTTCGGCCATCTGAAATAGAGCTCAGCCGAACCCATTTTTCGGCCTTTGAGCAAACTTCAGCTTCGGCTTCTCTTCCCTTGGAAATGTCGCGCGCCTCCTTCTAGTCCGCCTACGTATTCTTCCGTAGCACCTCATACCTCGGACGCACCGAGTCCTTCGGCTCTCTCCCATGCCATCCTTCTCGCTAGCTGTGTCTTTCACTTAACTTTCTGTGCTCCTAAGTTCCTGCACACTTAGACACAGGGGTTAAATACCAACAGGACCTAACTTTACTTAGTTGATCACATCAAAACTATCATGGGGTACTTACATCTTAACCCCCTACTAGGGTTCAAATTGATTCCAACCCATCAAAAGGAGCTAACTTCTTGAGCTCAACCCAAGTCCAATCCCTACACCAAATCCCTAATTCCAATTGAACCAGACCAAAAGCCCAAAACCCACACCCGCACAAGGTTTAAAACTCAAAAACCTGCATGTTGAATAGTGGCTTACGCTACTATTCATCTTCACATTTTCTTCCGTAGCCCCCATCTTCTTCCTACCATCTTCTCAAGCTACAACATCGGTGTGGAAGCTTAAGGTTGCTACTAGACAACACTTGATCAACTGGAAACTCACTGGAGAGGTCTCGTTGGAGAGTTCATTGTAATCTGAACCGTCACCCTCCACCTTTGCTCGACATGGTGAACACAGAAGAGTGAGCATTCATCCTTCATCGACCATCGTTGGAGAGATTTCTCTAGTGGTTCCTAACTCTCTTCTGACCCTCATCAGCGCTCCATTCTAGCACCTAGTTTAGATGGCACGATTCTAGTTTTTCTTGCACTGACAGAATCTAGATTTGTTCTTGCATTCCCATCGGAGAGGTGTCTGTAGTGGAGGATTGCAAGCTTCAGATTGTACTCGAGTTCAACAGCTATTTTCTTCTTCTTCTCTGACTATCGAAGTTGAGGTTTCATCTTTGGCTTCTTGGATGATGACAAAAGGGTTTGATTGTGATGTTTGGTTGTGTTTGAACTTGGTTAATTTAGTTCTTTCATTTCATAGTTTTTGAACAGATTTCTCGTGACAATTTGTTGAGTTTGATTCCATAATTTTAGCATTTCTTATGTTGTGTTTCAATTCTTGTTAAGTAGTAAGTTTGTTTCATAAGTGTCAATTTAGTTTATCTTCATGGTAATGAGTAGCTAAGGGTAGTTGTTAAGGTTTAAGTTGTTAAGTTTTTAGCTAAGGAGGGTAGTTGTTAAATGTTAAGTTGTTAAGTTTTTAGCTAAGGGTTATTTTATTGCATTAGGTCAGATTTCTTCTTGTTTGCAATTTCTTTTCTTAATCTAGGCCTTAAATAAAAATCCAACAACCCATCTTCAAAGTAAAAGCCCAAAAATAGCTTTTGATCTACTTAGTCTAAGATAAACATCCTATTATTAGTTCCACGAGAGAAACAACCTTGGGTTCTATAGTATATCAACATTGTGTAGTTAAGGGGCTTCAATTGAGAACAATTTATTAAGGGGCTTCAATTTGAATTCCATGAGAGACTCTCGTGTCGCTCGCTTCTAACTCGGCCGAGTGGCACAAGAGTATAGAATAAGCACGAGGGCAAACTAGCTTATAACTCGGCCGGGCGACATGAGAGTCTGGAATGTTAGGACCCATGCGGCCGGCAAGAGGGGAGTGAATTGCCTGTAAATTTAAAATAGACCTTTCTCGATCATTCAAATAAGATTAGTAGCACAATTAACTTAAAGCAATTTAACAACTAATAAAATAAAGAGGCAAAGAAAGTTACTTGGTTACAATCTACGTGGTTGTTAATCCAAGAGAAAAGAAAGCACTAAGATTGTTGGAGCAATCTCGATGGTTCGTGCGACCATGTGTTTTGTTGTTTGGAAAAAGGGTTTAAGTTAGGTTCACCCTTGTATTTGATATGTGCATATGAGTGTGCAGGTTTGCAGGATACACATATGACTCATGTTGATGGTTTCGGGTCCGGTGAAGGATGGAGCATCCGAGGCACCGTGGACAAGGCAGCAAGGACAAGGGCTGAGGGAAGCGACTTCGAGGTATACGTGAAGGATGTCATTGGGATGAGCCGCGGGCTTGGATGCATCCGAGGGATGAGAGCCAAAGGAAGTAGTTCTAACGCATCTTTGGCTCTATACCCCTTGGCCTTAAAATGTCTCTTGGTCATTTTACCTTCCAAGCAAGATTCACAGGTTGGAAAGTTTTCCAACTCTAATGTACCCAAGAGTCCATCGGCTATAAGCCTTTGAATCCTACTTAAGTTAATATGACCAAGCCTTAGATGCCAAAGATATGTTTGATTTATTTTTGAAGGTTCTTTTCTCTTATTAGAGTTAGAAGATGTGTTATTAATTTCCATTTGTTGCTTTATGGGAGAAATTGGATTTAATGTATATAAATTGCCAACCAATGCACCAGAACAGATAATAACTCTATTTCTCTTTATAACTACATTGTTACTGAAAGAAACAGAATATCCATCCAAATACAGTTTAGAAACTGAAATTAAATTCTTTCTAAAACTGGGTACATAAAGACAATTTCTTAAAACCAAACTTCTATTCCTATCAAAAGATAAGTAGACGTCTCCCACTGCAACAACCGCCACCTTAGTAGCATTGCCCATGTAGACGGTTATCTCTCCTTCAAATAGTCGTCGAATTTCCTGGAACCCCTGCAAAGAGTTGTAGACATAATCAGTGGCTCTCGTATCTACACAACAGGTGCTGGTAGATAACACCGCTAAACATGTTTCAACTACTAGAGAATGAGATATACCTTTATTGTTCTGATTACTACGAGGACAGTCCGCCTTCCAATGTCCTGACTGCTTGCAGATGAAGCACTTGCCCTTCGACTTCTTCATTCCAGCTTTTTGTCCTGTACCCTGAGGTTTATTCACCTTCTTTGCTGAAAAGACCTGTTTCTTCTTCTTCTTGCCTTTCGACTTAGAAGTAGAACCATTTTCAGCATAGTGAATCTGAGAACTGTGACGAAATATACCTTCTGCTACTTGTAGTTCTGTGAGAAGTTCCGCCAACGTGTACTCCCTTTTGTTCATGTTATAGTTCAGGCAGAACTGCTTAAAACTTCTGGGTAGCGTTTGGAGAATTATATCGACCTGGGTTTCCCCATCGATTTCACCTTCAAGGACTTGTATTTCGTTTAGATAAGCCATCATTTTGAGGATATGATCCCTTACGGGTGTCCCCTCAGACATGGTGGCTGTCATTAACTTTCTCATTGCCTCTTGCCTAGCAGTCCGACTCTGGTGTCCAAAGAGTTCTTTAAGATTGTTCATTATATCATAAGCAGTTGGTAAATCTTGATGCTGATGTTGCAATACATTTGACATTGAAGCCAACATGTAACACCGCACCATCTCATCTGCTTTTACCCATTTCTTATGATACTCAATCTCCTCTGGAGTAGAATCACTGTTAGGTGTATGGGCGTCCCTCTGACAGTACAAACTTATAGCTTTCAGCAGTTAAGACAATATCCATGTTTCTTTTCCAATCTATATAGTTGGGACCAGTAAGTCTATTCTCTTTTAGTATGATGGCCAATGGGTTGAAAGACATCCTAAGAATCACAAAATAAACTTTGGTCAGGACTCTAAATTTAGAATAATATTGATTCCTCAAACAATACTATTTAAATTTACCAACACCTCAAAACACCGTGAATATTGCATGCCACGTTAGTGTGGACGCATACAAATTCAACATTTGTAAGAAGAGGGTCTTACCCATTAATTTTATTATCTTGTCATCCTAATTTTATGACAAATAAAATTAATAGTTGGTTTTACTTTGGTCACGCAAAAACAATAGCAGTGACTCCATTGGGGAGGATACTATTGGATGCATCTAAGTGTATACCATTACTTGATACTTAGTCCATTAAATAAGATTGTGCCCCTTCAGTTGGAGAAGATCACACGCTCCTAAATAATTTCCTATAACCATCCATAAAGGAAGTTTGATCTAGTGATCCGCAACAAACCCATCTGTTGTGGAGGGAGGCACTCAGAGCAACATGCAAGCTTGTTGCATCACTTACAAACCAGTAATGGAGACCGTGAAATTTATTAAAAAAATCCCTCTCCCACTTAGTTATTTAAGGTGAGGAATTTTAACCTATGCTAGCATATATCACATGCACACACACACATCACAGTAAATAAAAGTAATAAATATGGAAATTAATTTTCCAACTATTATGGCCTTTTCCATCACTATCCTCCGTGTGTTCCAACCCTAGCTGCTGCCATCTTTAGCCACCGCCATCGGGTCCAATCGCCGCATCTATCTTGCTTCTTATTCCGCTGCGCCTTTGGTCCTCCAATAACACCACGCCTCGCAAGGATACGATCCGCGACAAATATAGAATTTTACATATATCGATCTTATATTCCACAAAGGAATGTACATGCATTCTAGATCGAACAAAAAAGTAAAATTCTAAAACTAATACAGCTCCTGCTGTATTTGATACATACAATCATGCACACACAAAATAATGCCCTTGACATGTCCAAGAGTCCAATCACACACAACATCTATAAGTCATAATAGTTGGAGCCTACAACCACAAAATTAGCACATCCTACTATTAACCTGCCTAAATTATGTATGACATGTGCATAATTAATTGAAAACCAAAACACAC
Organism: Zingiber officinale; assembly: GCF_018446385.1. Lineage (NCBI taxonomy): Eukaryota > Viridiplantae > Streptophyta > Magnoliopsida > Zingiberales > Zingiberaceae > Zingiber > Zingiber officinale. The sequence continues at coordinate 145,785,787 of NC_055986.1, forward strand.
AGAGGCAAACCCTAGCTCTGATACCAATTGTTGGTTGATCCTAGGAAGATCGCACTGGTTCCACTGTACAAAAATTTTGTACAAGTGTCGAACCTTTCCTAAACAACCTATTGTGTTCTTTAGAAGTTAAATTAGGAATCGCAGACGGAACTTAACATCATTGATTCTGAATTTAACTTATCTATTCTTAATGGTTTAGATTTGGATCGCAAGCGGAACTTAACACTATTGATCCAAATCAACCTATGTTATAAATTCAATTAAATATTAATTTTCAAAATTGGCTTCCAGGTTAAACATGGTGAGGCACTAGGCCTTCTTGGATATGGGAGCAACCACCACTTCCTAGACAAAGCCTTTTAAGGAAAGTTAATATTTAATTTTCTTATATAACTCTAGGTTTAACCAAAAAGAACAATCGAATCACAAATTCGAAAAACAAAAAGAAACACAACTTTGAAACAAATCCGAAAAACTAGAATCTAATGCCTCTTGTGTTTGGAATTCATACAAAGAAAAATAACTAGCATGATGCGGAAGAAAATTACTAGTTATACCTCTTCTTCGTAAGCTAATAACCTCGAGATCTTCTGCCGTATTCCTCGCCTCGCCTTGGACGTCGTGTGGGCGACGATCATCCAAGATGAACACCACCAAAAGCCTTCGTCCTCCTTCTAGTATTCGGCCACCACCACCACCAAGGAGCAAAAGAGAGCAAGGGGAAAAGAGAGGAAGAGAGGGCTGGCCACAATGAGAAGTCTCCACCAAGAGAATAAGAATTGTTGTATCATGAGACCTCTCCTCTTCTTTTATATTACTTGCCCAAGGCAAATAAGGAAAGACTTTTTACAAAAAATAAAATCTTCCTCTTATTTTTCCTTTTCCCCTTTTATTTTTCCTTTTCCTTTCCCTTGATTGATTCAATCATCAAATCAATGATTGGATGATTTATTGATTGGTCGGCCCCTTGCTTGGGCACCAAGCAAGGGTGGTCGACCGCTTAAAAGGAAGGAAATACTTTTGTAAAAATTTTATAAGCAAAGAAGAAAACTCTTATAAAATTTTACAAGCTCTCTTTTAATTTCCTAAAGCGAATGTTAAAAAAGGAAAGTTTTAAAAAATTAAAACAAAGTTTTAAAATTTAAAACTTCTCTTCTAAAATTTCCTTTTTTAACATGGTTACAAAAATAGGAAGTTTTCAATTTAAAACTTCTCTTCCTTTTTTTTCTAAAACCATGAGGATGATTTAAAAAGAAAAGTTTTAAAACTTTTAAACTTTCTTTTAAATCATGTGGCCTAATTCAAATAAGGAAAGTTTTATATTTTAAAAACTCTCTTTTAAAACTTGTAGATATCTAGAAAGAGAAGATTTTAAAAATTCAAAACACCCCTCCTTATTTGAAATATGTGGCCGGCACCCTTGAAACTTCTTGTGGCCGGCCACCTTAAGGAGATTATGGCTAGCCCCTTTGGCTCGGTCACTAAGCCATGGGTCGGCCCCTTCTTGGACACCAAGATGGGTTTTTTATGGATGGACTTGAGATTTTAATGAGGCTACGACAGGGACCTAGAGGAGAAATTGGTTTTGGCCTTCCGATGAGCTTGAGTATCCCGTGTTCGCCCCGAACATACAACTCAAGTTCATCAATAATAACTCATTCCACTAGAGAGTTATTATTGCACTACCGCACCAATCCCAAATTATATTATGGGTTCCTTCTTATCATGAGTGTGTTAGTCTCCCTGTGTTTAAGATAACGAATGTCCACTAATTAAGTAAGTTACTGACAACTCACTTAATTAATATCTAGCTCCAAGAGTAGTACCACTCTACCTCATTGTCATGTCGGACTAAGTCCACCTGCAGGGTTTAACATGACAATCCTTATGAGCTCCTCTTGGGGACATTCTCAACCTAGATAACTAGGACACAGTTTCCTTCTATAATCAACAATATACACTATAAGTAATATCATTTCCCAACTTATCGGGCCTATTGATTTATCAAGCTAAATCTCACTCTTTGATAAGTTAAAGAAATAAATACTAAATATATATGCTTGTTATTATATTAGGATTAAGAGCACAGACTTCCATAATAACTAAGGTCTAGTTCTTTGATTAAGTCAGTATAAAAAGAACTTACCTAAAATGGTCCTACTCAATACACTTAGAGTGTACTAGTGTAATTTATTAGTTAAGATAAACTAATACCTAATTACACTACGACTATTCCAATGGTTTGTTCCTTTCCATCTTAGTCGTGAGCAACTGTTTATAATTTATAAAGAACTGATAACATGATCTTCTGTGTGTGACACCACACATCATGTTATCTACAATATAAATTAATTGAACAGCTACACTTAACAAATAAAATGTAGAATTTGACCAATGTGATTCTTTTTTTTCATAAATAAATGTTTACAAAAGCTAGGTTTTTAGTATACACTCTAACAGTAGGAATGAAGAAGCCCAAAGGAGGAGAATGCGCATTAGATGCTTCACGTGTGGGGAGAAGGATCACTACCACACCAAATGCCCCAAGAAGGGAGATCTCAAGAAGCTAGCACATTTGAAGATGTAGGAAAAGAAGTGGAGGAAGAATGGAGGCTCATGTCAAGGGGGAGCTTCAAAGGTAAAGGGTAAGGTAAAGCCTAATTTAAATTTGAAGTCAAATTTAAATTCCTCCATGCATGCTAGGAAAAACAATGATTATCATTATGTAGAAATGAAAAATTTTGGATTTAGATATCATGATAGGAATAAGGTAATTGTAGATCATAACCCTAGGAGAATCATGCATGATGAATCTAGAAATGATAGACCTAAGGAAAACCAAGGCATTAATCCCAAGAAGGGGAGACACATGCCTAGAATGGGTAGATCTAGGAATGTCCAATTTGGACAAGTAAATTCTAGGGTTAGGAACATAGAAAAGGAAAATCAAGTTTTGAAGGCAAAGCCTGATAAGTTGGAGAAAACCCTAGAAAGATTCAATGTTAGATCTAAGGGTTTAGGTATAGTGTAGGGTAGTCAAAGACCCAACAATGATAGATTGGGTCTAGAATACCGAACTAGTATCTCCAATGCTAAGGGAAAGTCTTATGCTAGGGTTTCATATGACTATAGCAAGGAGAAGTCAAGAAATGGCAAAGGAAATCCATTTAAAAGTAAGGAGAAATTAACTGTCACGCCCCCAAAGGAGTTCCTGTCAGACAAAAATCCGGCAGAACCTCCCCTGTACCGGTGACAATCTGAAGCATCACTACAAGCAAAATACATCAGCCACATGCGGCTGGAATATTTATATACACAACCACGCAGTTATAATAACAGCCCACACGGCTGGAATGAAACAATCACAACCACGCAGTTATATATAAAACAGCCCACACAGCTGTACTAAAAACCAACACAGCGGAAAAACGAAAACGGAAAGCCCAATACAACACAATCAACACATTGCCGGCTAGGCTTATACAACAAATACAACACCAAAACCATAAGATAGCCTGACTATACACAAATACAATGCCAAAATAAGAAAAGAATATACAAAAAACAATCAGATGTGACGTAGGACCCGGCAGACAGGATACTCCGAGCGACACCAACCATCTACAAACTACCGAAAACATAAATGTATACACGCGGTGGTGAGTATAGGTAACTCAATGGGTAATAGAAAAGAAAGTGCATGGTCTATACATAAAACATGGAGATCACAAGTATCCTGAGGAGGGAATAAAGAACATGATCATACTATCATAATCAATGATCTGAACCTACCCGACGTAATAACCAGACATAATCATAACTAACCTACAAACTGCACAAACCGACATAATGGTAAATACATACCCAATCAAATCGACGCAAGGTACAAAGATCGGTAAACTCACTGGATCTACAACGGATATACCCGTGACACCTGTGCAATATAAGTACGATTGCGTATACATGTAAAATAAATGATATGTATGCAGCATGGCAACCAAATGCAACAATCATATCTCAATCAAGTGCAACAACGACAATCACACGCAACTAGTATCTACTAGGCATGTATGCAAATGCAGATGCACCGCGCATCAAATGCAAGAATAATAATTGCGTATGATGCTCCATGGTCACCCCGCCACCTCTCCGGACACCACGACCCGTATGGCCGAGAGGCTTGGGTCTGTGACGATCATACTACCCTCCACCCCACTATATAGTGGTCGAGGCGACAATCCGCTAGTAGCTATCTAACTACATAACATCGGGGTCCCTGACTGCCCACAACGCCGGATCTCACTAAACCTCGTGGCCGGGTGGCACGACAGGACTAGCCAATTGCTCCAACTACCACTACCCACGAGTGGTCGAGTGGGTGCAAACCAAACCAATGACGACTCTCTCACCACAAGGGAGACAATGGTCATCGATGCAATGAATGATGACATGATATATATATATAATCATCATCCACGAACAACCCCAATCCTCATAAATACCTCCAACATATAATCATCATGATACCTCCACATATCCCACCAAACATATGTATACAACTACACATGTATAATCAACCAATAATCCCCAATGAACATATCAGACATACATGGACAACCCCACATATACAATCAACATGTATCCTCCAATAAAAACACATCGGACACGTGTATAAACCACAGACGTGCAATCAACACAGTCCTCCAAAAGTACATAACAAATACGGATATACACACCACACGTAAATGCACGGTCAACCAGATGACTCCTCTACACATACCCACCTATGTACAGTCCACATCATATACCCAATCAGCATGATAATACCAGCCACCCGACAATCCCTACAGGACATACTCTACACGTGTAATCACTATAGAGTAGATATCAAGAGTTGAGACTGTATATGAATTAAATGGAACACCTCAAAGATCAAGCATAAGTCTCTAGCAGGAAGTCAACAAACAGATATGACATAAGGTAAAGCAGTCTAATCCATCGGATAACAACCATGCACTAAGTACAAGAAAATCTACATAGAGGTAAAGGAAGAAATACCCGCCTTAATTTGTCGACCGTGTCCAGAATAAATCCCACGTCGTGATGATCATCCCATATCCAAGTCCTGCATAAATCAATATTTACATATTTTATTTAGCTAAATTCATATGATTAAGTAGCTAAATAAAATCCCTAACCCAACTAGGATCACTCCAACTAAATCTGATCTCTGATTAATCCTCCAAACCATCTACATGCTTCCATGTGCTCTAAACCAAACATACGTAATAACCATTAACAATACTTTCCAATAGAAGTAAAACCTTAATCCTTAATCCACAATCTTTAATTAACAACTTACCATAGATTGGTGTCAATAGTGCCAAGAGCCATCAAAGAGCCAAAACTGAAGCAACCACTGCTAGAGTCCGTAGCTGGAGCAAGGTGGAAGATACTGTCCTCCAAAACAAATACCCCAAATCAATCTTCAATCCAATATATATAACTCAAGTACATGCCAACAATCTCATACGTTTCATAACCAATTCCGTTGAAGCTAAACACAAATTCATCCCTACCACTTACCTTGAGGTCCGGCAGAAGTACAACAGCTCTCAGCTCTTATGACTCCCTGTCCATAAACTCCAAGAACACACACAGACCTGTCCTTCCAAGAAACAATTCAAAACTCCAATCATATATCAAAGGATTTGCTGAAACCCTAATTCACAGCACTAATCTTACCTCAACAGAACCCTACCTCAATCCAGATGCCCCAGAACATGATTTGTTGCTGAAGAAAATCACTGTTGGAACCCAAATCCATATTCGTAGCAACTTCCCCTCCAAATGCACTGTGAAGAACAAGAGCTACTGTCCTCTGCCGACATTGGTGATCTATCCAGTGGTGAACTCGAACAACAACCCTCCTCGCCATAGAGATCGCCACAGCTTCTGGTGACCAGAACCTCCTCGTCAAGCTAGGGAATGGCTGGAACTAGGTATTTCGGCGATCAGAGGCCCGGCTCGTGCGTGAGGTAAAGCAAGATCCAAGCTAGAGGTAGGTTTCCCCCTTCTTGACTGAGAGTATCTGTGCAAAGGCGATCTAGGGCACGGTAGAATAGGGGTCTTGGATGCCCATTCTCAACGAGCACTCGGCGTCCATGACTCGGAGAGGGAAGATTGAGTGGCTGGATGGACTCGATCAATCGGTGGAGGAGAAGGGAGGCTCGGTGGCTACACGACGCCGGCGCGATTAAACTGGCCGCGGTAGAGACGCTAGGAGCAGAGAACAACCGGAAAACTCGCTAAAAGGCTCAATAGAGGAGAAGGGATCCACACCTCGAGAGGGAGAGGAAGGAGGGGGCGATAGCACGAGGAGGCCGTCGGCGTCGGGGAAGAAGAGGTCGCGCGAGAGAGCCGGGAGAGGAGATCGGGGAAAGAAGGTCTCGGCGGGGAAGAAAAAGGGATCGGGGAAAATAAAGGGAAAAGGGAAATAAAATAGAATAAAACTTAGGTTTAATTTATTTAAACCCTAAGTTTAGTCCTTAATCAACTCCCATTTAAATGGGTATCCCAAACAGCCCTCCTCTGTACCCGGAATCCATCCTCTCAAAACGGATCATACGGAGCCCGTTTAAATCCCGAAAATTTCTAAAAATTCCAGAAAAATCCACTACGATTTTTCGTCCAATAACATTTATTATTTAAATTTGCGGTATCTTACATTCTCCCCCACTAATAGAAATTTGGTCCCCAAATTTACTGGTCAACTCAGGGATCCTCATCCAAGGGTAACCACCAAGCAACAAACTCAAATATCACTCTATCCAAATATAATAACCAAACAGCATCCTCATCCACTACTCCACCCTAGTATCATAAACCTATCTCCAAACATGACAATCCACCTCTAAGTGAATAGCGACGACTCTGTGAGCTATGAACTCACCCTACTTCCTCTACTCCCACTCTGCAATCTAGCCAACAGTGGGAAAAATCAAACACCTCTAAAATCCAAAATCCACCATCAATAGATTCTCCAACATCTGTATAGGGCGCTCAAACTATCCATCAGTCTGAGATGAAAATCTATACTAAAGTGAAACTCCTAATCCAAAGTCTGCTGTAACCATAATCAAAACCATGACATGAAATCACTGATCTCCATCCAAAATAATACTCAGAGGTACATCATCCAGTCTGTAAATCCTTCTAGAGTATAATCCTGCTACTCCATCCAAAAGAATCCGTCGTACATACTGATAGATAGGGAGCAAAGTCATCAACCAATCCATGATTGCCCAAACCATCATATTCCTGGATAATCCCACAACAAAAACCGTCATAACTTGCTTCCAACTCGACTCCAGTATCCAAATCAACAAAGACAATCCTACTGATCTCCGATGTTCAGCCTCCACTTGCTGACATACTAGACATCAAACTACAAAATCCACGATGTCTTCCTTCACAAAAATCCACCAATAAGAACACTCCAAATCTCTATACAACATGTATCACAAATCTAGAACGATGTGTTTCCTGTGGTCACTCTTCCCGGATAAGAAGTGGCCCGGAAACACACCAGATCTCCCACGAAACAAAGAATCCAATTCTCATTACACGAGAATTCTAACTACTGGCATGAGACTGCTTCGCTCATGCTATATCGAAACTGCACCAAACCCCAGGTACGATACAGATGTGTAGAGTACAAATCCGTCTACACTAGAAAGCATAACTAAGACAGGTGCAGCTATCTAAACTGATCTCGCAGGCATCTATCCAGGAAAATCTCATACCCTTCCTAGACAGTCCGGTCAACTGTATAATGCCGGAGAAACCCTCAATCAAACTCTGGAAATATCCAGCAAAACCAATGGAACAGTGAGTCTCCGGTATAGACTACAACTACACCCAACTGATAACAACCTCTATCTCCGGTGGATCCACTAATATCCCTCTACTAAGGCGGCGTGTCCTAGAAATCTCATAAAAGACAATCACAATACGTACTACTAACTTCACATATAGATGTTCCCGTCGAAACATCTCTAGAACTATGTAAAGATAGTGCACGTAATCCACCTCGGACCGAAAATATATCATAACATCGTCAATGGAGATAATGAAGACCGATCAAACCCTAAGAATACCAAGTACACTGAGTCCATGTAAACATCTAAGCATGGTATGCCTAAACGGTAACCCCAAGGACTCATAATGTACGTACAACAGGCTCACTCAACCGTAAGATCTCCAACAACGAGTCTGTGATCGAATCACCACTACAAATCACCAAATCCATATATATCACAGACATACTACACTCCATGTCACTACCAATATCGAACACCAAATCATAGATCATCAAGTCAAATATCCGCTAAAAGATCGTCAAAAGACAACAAATCACCACACCTGATCTCACAATATCCACCAAACTCCAATCATCCTCAACATCAATCAATCACACCAAATAGTCCCCTAAACCAAGATAGAGTAAAAGGAAATCATCCAACCTTCAACACTCACTACCAACAAACTAAATGTATCCAAAAGGTCTGCCAAATCTCATCATCTCATCTTTTGAGATACTCATATCTCCATAGTAAAAGAAGATCAATCCAAAGTCAAAGGGTCACACAACCCTTTTGACTAAGAGTACACCCATCTAGAAAGTATCTCCACAACTCTCATAATCATCCCATATATGTCCCTCGATAAATATCGATAAAAGGTCAAACCCTCTAATATGAGATATAGACTACAAGATCTGGTAAAATGATCACGTGGCCAAAGTCTTGAACCACCTAATAGAGACAATGTTAGTTGAGTCGTCTAACCATTGTCTTGTACCCCATCATACTGTGATTGCTCCATCTGAGGTTCAATAACCTCCAGTATCAAGCAATGAACACAAAAATAGAGGAACACTATAACCAAACAGCTTATCAAAATATCTGTCAATCAACGCTCTACCCCTCAAAGATCATCATCTGAAATTATACCTAGTTACGGTCGGACTTCCTAGGTATTACTCAACTAACACCACTTCCTCCGCACCATTGCGGGGTATATATCACTAAGTACATCATGGATATCTAATCATATCCAATAGTTCCATGAGTCAGGATCTCCCATGGAACAACGATAGGCGAGTCTACTGGTCATCGCCTTATAAACCACCATGCTACCGAAAGAGGTAAAGAACTACTCTCTCTCCAAAACATCTCAAGGAAATCACTAAGCGATGACCTGATCTCCAAAACATTCTCTGCTTCTTCCTTCACGTGGTACCGGGTCACGTAAAGGTTAAGCAGCTAACTTCAACTCTCTCATGACAGTACATATCTTATATCCAAATGTACTCTCCAACTCATATACCCTAGTAACGGCTGTATCTCAAAGTGTTAAGCAAATAGCCTTACACTTTTCCACACCGTGCAGTATCCTATCTGAATGTACCTTCTAAGTCCTCCAACCAGGTACAGACAATCCATAGTCAAAGTCCCCGTGGAATAGGATACATCGATCCTCTACAGATCGACTAAGCCGATATGGTATACGGCCGATTCATCCTTTCTACCCGGTATAAGTCAAAATATCTAACCGAGTATGAAACATCCCACAGATAGGAATCTCTAAAAATAGAGTAAGTCAGTCCCCTACTGGTCGGACCAACAAAATAAATCGATCATCTCCTAACCGATCCAATAAGAGTAAATTAATCATCCACTGATGAAACTAACTAAGGTAAATCGATACACCACTACCCAAGTCAACAAGGGTAAATCAGTCAAACCATAACTACACAAGTCAACCAAGTAAATCAATCATCACCAGGAGTAAACCGGTACTCTACTACCTGAGTCAACATGGGTATACAGATATCATCCACCATCCAGCTAATAGTAACCAAGACTAGTATGGGACTCTAACTCTCAACCAACTAGTAGTATGATATGAGGAAATCCCCTGAGACTGTAAATCCTTGATCTCCAGTGGGTCAACCGTGATCGGTGATTGACCCTACACATGAAATGTATGATACAAACAACTAGACAAGTACTAACATATCATAACTATATGAACAACAATACATACACCAATGTAAATGCATGATAACAATACGAACATACCTCCTATGGCTGGAGATGTCCTGCTGCGTCCAAAACCCAAAAGTCACATCAAGAAAATCGAATCACGAAATCCAAAACACGAATAATAGGCATCGTACCTCTGATACCAAAATGGTATCAATAAATCTCGAAAACCCAAAACAAAACAAAGCAGGCAGTGAGATACTAAATTGTCACGCCCCAAAGGAGTTCTGTCCAACAAACCGTAGAACCTCCCTTGTAACAATGACAAATGAATCAACCACATGCGGGTGGAATATTTATATACACAACCACTATAGCTCACACGACTGGAATGAAACAATCACAACCACGCATTATATATAAAATAGCCCACACGGCTAAAAAATGAAAAACGGAAAGCCCAATACAACACAATCAACACAATGCTAGGCTTATACAACAAATACAACACGAAACCATAAGATAGCCACGCTATACACAAATAACTGATGCGAAAATAAGAAAAGAATATCGAAAACAATCACAATCTTGATGCGACGTAGACCCAGGATACTCGAGCGACACCAACCATCTACAAACTACCGAAACATAAATGTATACGTGCGGTGGTGAGTATAGGTAACTCGTAGGTAATAGAAAGTGCATGGTCTATACATAAACATGGAGATCACAAGTATCCAGTCTCGATAGGGAATAAAGAACACGATCATACTATCATAATCAATGATCTGAACCTACCTGACGTAATAACCAGACATAATCATAACTAACCTACAAACCGCACAAACCACTGCTGACATAATGGTAAATACATACCCAATCAAATCGACGCAAGGTACAAAGATCCAGAACTCACCGGATCTGCAACGGATATACCCGCGACACATGCGTAATATAAGTACGATCGCTTATACGTAAAATAAATGATGTATGCAGACGGCAACCAAATGCAACAATCATATCTCGATCGAGTGCGCAATAACGACAATCGCAACTAGTATCTACTGGCGATGCAAACGCAGACGCACCGCGATCAAACGCAAGAATAATAAGCTGTGACGCTCACGGTCACCCCGCCACCTCTCCGGACACCACGACCCCTGTATGGCAGAGGCTTGGGTCCGTGACGACTGTACTACCCTCCAACCCACTATATAGTGGTCGAGGCGACATCGCAAGAGCTATCTAACTACATAAGATCGTGGTCCCCGATCGCCACAACGCCGGATCTCACTAAACCTCGCGGGTGGCACGACAGACTAGCAGAAGAATCGCCCAACTACCACTACCCACGAGTGGTCGAGTGTGCACCAAACCAACTGATGACTCTCTCACCACAAGGGAGACAATGGTCATCAGATGAATGATCATGATATATATATATAATCATCATCCATGCAACAACCCCAATCCTCATAAATACCTCCAACATGAGTATAATCGTCATGATACCTCCACATATCCCACCAAACATATGTATACAACTACACATGTATAATCAACCAATAATCCTCAATGAACATATCAGACGTACATGGACAACCCCACATATACAATCAACATGTATCCTCCAATAAAAACACATCGGACACGTGTATAAACCACAGACGCGCAATCAACACACTCCTCCAAAAGTACATAACAAATACGGATATACACACCACATGTAAATGCACGGTCAACCAGATGACTCCTCTACACATACCCACCTATGTACAGTCCACATCATATACCCAATCAGCATGATAATACCAGCCACCCGACAATCCCTACAGGACATACTCTACACGTGTAATCACTATAGAGTAGATATCAAGAGTTGAGACTGTATATGAATTAAATGGAACACCTCAAAGATCAAGCATAAGTCTCTAGCAGGAAGTCAACAAACAGATATGATATAAGGTAAAGCAGTCTAATCCATCGGATAACAACCATGCACTAAGTACAAGAAAATCTACATAGAGGTAAAGGAAGAAATACCCGCCTTAATTTGTCGACCGTGTCCAGAATAAATCCCACGTCGTGATGATCATCCCATATCCAAGTCCTGCATAAATCAATATTTACATATTTTATTTAGCTAAATTCATATGATTAAGTAGCTAAATAAAATCCCTAACCCAACTAGGATCACTCCAACTAAATCTGATCTCTGATTAATCCTCCAAACCATCTACATGCTTCCATGTGCTCTAAACCAAACATACGTAATAACCATTAACAATACTTTCCAATAGAAGTAAAACCTTAATCCTTAATCCACAATCTTTAATTAACAACTTACCATAGATTGGTGTCAATAGTGCCAAGAGCCATCAAAGAGCCAAAACTGAAGCAACCACTGCTAGAGTCCGTAGCTGGAGCAAGGTGGAAGATACTGTCCTCCAAAACAAATACCCCAAATCAATCTTCAATCCAATATATATAACTCAAGTACATGCCAACAATCTCATACGTTTCATAACCAATTCCGTTGAAGCTAAACACAAATTCATCCCTACCACTTACCTTGAGGTCCGGCAGAAGTACAACAGCTCTCAGCTCTTATGACTCCCTGTCCATAAACTCCAAGAACACACACAGACCTGTCCTTCCAAGAAACAATTCAAAACTCCAATCATATATCAAAGGATTTGCTGAAACCCTAATTCACAGCACTAATCTTACCTCAACAGAACCCTACCTCAATCCAGATGCCCCAGAACATGATTTGTTGCTGAAGAAAATCACTGTTGGAACCCAAATCCATATTCGTAGCAACTTCCCCTCCAAATGCACTGTGAAGAACAAGAGCTACTGTCCTCTGCCGACATTGGTGATCTATCCAGTGGTGAACTCGAACAACAACCCTCCTCGCCATAGAGATCGCCACAGCTTCTGGTGACCAGAACCTCCTCGTCAAGCTAGGGAATGGCTGGAACTAGGTATTTCGGCGATCAGAGGCCCGGCTCGTGCGTGAGGTAAAGCAAGATCCAAGCTAGAGGTAGGTTTCCCCCTTCTTGACTGAGAGTATCTGTGCAAAGGCGATCTAGGGCACGGTAGAATAGGGGTCTTGGATGCCCATTCTCAACGAGCACTCGGCGTCCATGACTCGGAGAGGGAAGATTGAGTGGCTGGATGGACTCGATCAATCGGTGGAGGAGAAGGGAGGCTCGGTGGCTACACGACGCCGGCGCGATTAAACTGGCCGCGGTAGAGACGCTAGGAGCAGAGAACAACCGGAAAACTCGCTAAAAGGCTCAATAGAGGAGAAGGGATCCACACCTCGAGAGGGAGAGGAAGGAGGGGGCGATAGCACGAGGAGGCCGTCGGCGTCGGGGAAGAAGAGGTCGCGCGAGAGAGCCGGGAGAGGAGATCGGGGAAAGAAGGTCTCGGCGGGGAAGAAAAAGGGATCGGGGAAAATAAAGGGAAAAGGGAAATAAAATAGAATAAAACTTAGGTTTAATTTATTTAAACCCTAAGTTTAGTCCTTAATCAACTCCCATTTAAATGGGTATCCCAAACAGCCCTCCTCTGTACCCGGAATCCATCCTCTCAAAACGGATCATATGGAGCCCGTTTAAATCCCGAAAATTTCTAAAAATTCCAGAAAAATCCACTACGATTTTTCGTCCAATAACATTTATTATTTAAATTTGCGGTATCTTACATTAACCAAGGTCAAGGTGTCCAAGGTTAAGAAGGTTAGGTTTGTAGGCCAAGTGTCATCGCAAGTGCACCGATGTGGCCTGGCAATTGTGGATGAATCACCTTGGGAGGTGACTAAGGTTAAGAACTCTAGGGGGAGCTCAAAGAGTCAAATTGGGACCCATGGCCAATGGATCTCAAGTAGATTTTACTTGGGAGTCTAACTTGGGTCATGAAATATGTCAAAAGGTTTGGAGATGGATTTGAGTCTCAACCTTAGGGAATTAGCGCAAATTGGGTTGTGTTTCATGCAAGGAAATATGACATTGGGGTCATATTGCATGATAATTGATTTTGGATGTATTGATGTCATATAAACCAATGCTAGGGATGCATTGTGGGTTAGTATGAGCAAATACATCAAGAGGAAGCCAAAACTAGGACTTTAGGTCAAGGTTCAATTGAACCATTTAGCTAGTTTTGAGTTTTATGTCAATCTTGTGATTTATAATAAATATATTTATATATATATTTTTTCCAAGTAGACACTGATAAAATAGATCTCTCCACAAAATTTGAGAATTTTTGGAGGTCTGTAAAATTTCTGGTGTATTTCTGAAGTTGGGTCAAAAAAGTTGATTTTTGCATAAATAGTTTACCAGTCGACTGGTACAGTTATCAGTCGACTGGTAACCATGTTTTTGAGCACAGGATGTCTCTGTAAGCTCATTTTGATAAGGGCAGTCGACTGATATCAGTCTGAAATTATTTTCAGCATTAGATTTTGACCGGGTCAGCTCGTATATGTGTATGAGATCCATGGGGAATAAATACACGAGTTTAGGGTCAATTTGATGATCAAGTTTTCAACAATTGGGATATTGTTGGAGCTTTTTAATGTTAGGCAAAGGGGGAGAAGTAAGGTTTAGTTGGGAAAACTTGAAAATACCTTTGCGGTGATGAAAATCCTAGCTCGGGAGCTTAGGTGTAGGGCAAACCTTGTGATAGGTTCTTAAATAGCCCTATGAGAAATTCCTAGCTCAATGAGGAGCATAGGTGTAGGGGGAGCCTTGGAATAGGTTCCGATGCATGGTGTATTTTCGTTTCGACAGTGTAAGTCCAAGTGTGTAGCCTTGGCAACGTAAGTCCGTTCGACAGTGTAAATTCAAGTGTGTAGCCTTGGTAGTATAAGTCCATTCGGCGGTGTAAGTCCAAGTGTATAATCTTGGCAACATAAATCCATTCGGCGGTGTAAGTTCAAGTGTATAGCCTTGGCAACGTAAGTCCATTCGGCGGTGTAAGTCCAAGTGTGTAGCCTTGGCATCGTAAATCCATTATTTTTAGCATATTTATTTGCTATTTATTTTCCCTAACTTAAACGTATTGCCAACCATAAAAAATGGAGAGATTGTTGGAGCAATCTCGATGGTCCGTGCGACCATGTGTTTTGTTGTTTGGGCAAAGGGTTTAAGTTAGGTTCACCCTTGTATTTGATATATGTATATGAGTGTGCAGGTTTGCAGGATACACATATGACTTAGGTTGATGGTTTCGGGTTCGGTGAAGGATGGAGCATCCAAGGGACCGTGGACAAGGTAACAAAGACAAGGGCCGAGGGAAGCGACTTTGAGGCATACGCGAAGGATGACATTGGGACGAGCCGCGAGCTTGGATGCACCCGAGGGACGAGAGCCAAAGGAAGTAGGCTTGAAAGCTAGAGGTCAAGGCTGCAAGGAAGGGTCAAGTGAGTCGTGAGGGTACGAGTGCATGAGAGATTGTACTAAAGCTAAAATCCTAGGTTTAGGATTTTACTGTAGTAGTTACTGTAGCAGTCGACTGGTGTTTTCATCAGTCGACTGGTACAGTCGACCGGGCAGTCGACTGGGAGCGAACATAATGCTTCTGTTCATTCGGTTAGTGTGGAGCAGTCGACTGATGGAAATATTAGTCGATTGGTATCGAGTCATTGGGTTGTAACGATCGAATCTCCACAGAGGGCAATCGACTGATGGTTTTGGCAGTCAACTGGTAGGCGGGCTTTTCCAACCCGCAGCCTATATAACCAAGGCTTGGGAGCTTGGTTATAGTTGATGAAATTAGTGGTGGTAAACCCTAATTAGTAGTCTACTAGTTCTCAAGTGCTTATGAGTGTTGTGATGAGGTTTCTCCACCCACAAGGAGCGACTTGAGATAGCCGGAGTTTGTCGAGGGCTAATCCACCGACAGATAGGGATCATCCACCTTACGAACAACCGTGGAGTAGGAACCCTAATCTCCAAACCACATTGAACAACATGTTAGCGGTTTGCATTTCCTTTCTTAGTCTTAGTCTTTAACTTCGTATTTGTATTTGTATTGTTTTTATTCCGTTGTGCTAACAAATACATAGGAAGTGAGTATTTAGGGGTGTCGTCTATCAAACCCACCTTCTAGTAGGCCACCGATCCCCTACAAAGATCTCCTTCGATGAAGGCGAAGAAGCCTCTTACATTCGTTGAATGCTTAGAAAGTTACTAGAAAATGAATACTTGAGTTATTAAATATTTCCTAGCGCTAGGGGTCTTTTTATCTCCTAGAAAATTCTATCTGAGGCTGGAAGGCGCCTTTAATAGGCTTGAAGGCGCTTCAAACATGGCAAGTTTTATCCTTGCGAAGATAAACTCTATCTTCGCTAACAGTTACTGTTTGCCCAGTCAAAGGCGCCTTCAAGGGATTTAAGGCACCTTCCATAAAAAAAAGTGTGAGGGCGCCTTCAATGCTATTGAGGGCGCCTCCTTTGCTTTTCTGTTGCTCCAATAACCTGGGTGATTTCGTCCATTTGAAATTGGGCTCACCCGGACCCATCTTCCGGTCTTCTGCTCGAGCAAGCTTCTGCTCCGGCTTATCGTCCCTCAAAAATATCGCGCACTTCCTTCTCGTCTGCTAGCATACTCTTCCACAGTACCTCGTCCCTCGGACACACCAAGCCCGTCGACTTTCTCTCATACCGTCCTTCTTATTAGCTACGTCTTTCGCTTGACTTCTTGTGCTCCTAAGTTTCTGCACACTTAGACACAAGGCATCAAATACACACAGGACCTAACTTAACTCGGTTGACCACATCAAAACTATCTCGGGGTACTAAAAATGAACTTATAACTTGGCAGAGCTACATGAGGTCTAGAACGGGTGTGAGGGTAGACTTGCTTATAAATCGGTTGAGCGGCACGAGAGTCTAGAACAAGCACGAGAGAAAGCTCGCTTATAAGTCGGTCGAGTAGCACGAGAGTCTAAGGTAGGCGCCAGGGTAGGTTCGCTTATAAATTGATCGAACGACACAATAGTCTGGAATATGTGTGAGGGCGGGCTTGATTATAACTCTACCGAGCGGTGAGAGAGTTTGAAACTTAGGTATGAGAGCATGTTCACTATAACTCGGCCGAGCAGCATGAGAGTATGTAATAGGTGAGAGAGCATGCTCGCTTATAACTCGGTCGGGCGACACAAAAGTTTGGAACTTAGGCACGAGAGCATGCTCACTTATAACTCGGTCGAGCAACACGAGTCTAGAATGGGTGTGAGGGGGGCAGGCTCGCTTATAAGTTGGCTGGGTGACACGAGAGTCTAGAACATAGGTGCGAGAGCATGCTCGCTTATAACTCGATCGAGCAGCATGAGAGTCTAGAACGGGGTTGAGGGCAAACTCATTTATAACTTGGTTGAGCTGCACGAGAGTCTCGGACTTGGGCATAAGAGCATGCTCACTTATAACTCGGTCAAGTGGCACGAGAGTTTGGGACTTGGTGTTGTAGGTACGATGTATGACCCGGATGTCTTGGAGAGTTAGAGGCACAGTGTATTGTTGGTGCAGTTTGTACTAACGGTCTAGTTCATGTTTTGATAAATGACTAGTAAGTTAAGTTAGGTTGTGTTGTGATCTAACCACTTGATTAAGTGTGTAAGAGAAGTCCAGATAGGTCGACGGACTGATCAGATATCTAGCAGGAAATCTAGCTAGGTCAATGAGCTGACCGAATAGCTAGTACGAAGTCCAGATAGGTCGACAGGCTGATCGGATATCTGACGAGAAGTCCAGCTAGGTCAACGGGCCGACTGGATAGCTGACATGAAGTCCAGACAGGTCAACGGGCTGACAGGATGTATGGTAAATTGGTAAGTTAAGATAAGTAACTAGAGAAGAGTGACCATGTGAGGGCGCGTCCTGGTTGAACGACAGTAGGCGTCAGTTCAGTTTAGGTCCATTTAGGATCCCTAAACTGAAACTTTGACTAGTTCCTGGTCCTGGGAGGATAGGAACTAGCTACTACTCCTTATTATTGTCCTAATATTTATTTTACAGGTTATTTGGACTAACGTTGTTTTACAGGACAAAAGGAGCATATTTTCCTTTAGATGAACAATGTCCGAATGCGCCTTCAAGCAGTGAAGGCGCCTTCCGCAGGATAAAAATTTTGACCTCGCCGCAGATAAGTGTCGGGGTGTTCGAGATCAAGTTTAACCCATTGGAGGCACTTTCAACAGCTATGGAAGGTGCCTTCCATGCCTTATATAAGGCAGTCTCGAGAAGACATTCAAACAATACTGATATACGAGCTACTGCACATCTGTTTAAGCTTTCGATTGTTCTTGGTTCCTGCTACAACTCTACGGCAAAGCTGCTATGCCTAACGACTGCTCTGAGGAGTTCTGATCTCTCTTGTACTCGATTCTCTCTTCCGGAAGTACCGGAAGAAGTTTTTAGTGGATTACCCATCAATAGGTCGTAGGAGTCGCCGAAGGCTCCGAACCAAGTAAAAATCGCTCATGTTTTCTAGTGTTTTGTGTGTTTTCTTATTTACTTTCCGCTGTGTACACTTTGATTTTAAAACGAGAAAACGAACTATTAAAAAAAATCACGTGATTCACCTCCCCCCCCTCTCTCACGTGTGTATATTGATCCAACAAGTGGTATTAGAGCAGATTCTGCTCTAAATTGGTGCAACCACTAATCAAGCCGGGGGAAACAGTTTCAGTTTTTTTAAATTGAATTGGTAAAACTTTACCTATTCAGACTTTTTTTGCTCGTTTGGTTTTAACTCGAAGTTGGTGCAACACCTCTCGAGTTCTTTTATTTTTTTTTATATATATCTCAAACTCTGCTAATCAAGACCAAGTCTTGGCACCTCCTTTTAGTTTTTCTATCTATAGCTGTGAAATGGCCCAAAACGAAGGATACAACACCGTCCATCCTCCCCTCTTCAACAGTGATGACTTCCCGTACTGGGAAAAGCGGATGGAGGTATACCTAAAGACTGACTTTGACTAGTGGTTCAGTGTCACCAGAGGCTTCAAGGCTCTCGTCGACAACACCTGAATTCTAATGCACACGGAACATTGGAATCCAGAAATGAAGAAAAAGGTTCATATCGACTTCAAGGCTCTCAACACAATTTAGTGCGGGCTAATGAAGGAAGAACTGAACTGCGTCAGCCCACACGAAAATGCGAAGGAGCTATGCGATAAACTCATCGAATTGCACGAAGGAACCAACGATACGAAGGTAACAAAGATTTAAAATTAAAATTAAACTCAAAATTTAAAATTAAACTTAAAATTTTAAATTTAAATTTAAATTTAAAATCTTTAAGTTTAAGATTAAAAAAATTATACTTAAAATTAAAATTTTAAAATTTAAAATAAAACCTAAAATTGAAAATTGAAAATTAAAAATTGAAAATTGGAAATTGAAAATTGAAAATTTAAAATTTAAAATTTAAAACTTAAAATTAAAAATTAAACTTAAATTTAAAATTTAAATTTAAATTAAAAATTAAAAATCAAACTTAAAAATTAAAATTAAAATTAAAATTTAAAATCTCAAATTAAAAAAAAACACCTCCCGAAGGCGCCTCCAACACCATTGGAGGTGCCCTTAGTAGAGGCGAGAAAAATCTCACCTAAGCAGTGGAAGGCGCCTTCAGCCGTTTGAAGGCGCCCTCCATAACCTATGGAAGGTGCCTTCATGCAACATTTTTCCAGTGAATAGAGGGCTTTCTGTTCGCGATCTCAAATGCGACAAGGCGCCTTCCAACCACGATTTCTCAACATTTTCATCCCCAAAACCTCAAAAATGTCTCCTAGGTATATTTTACCTCAATATATCTCTTCAATACTTAGTTTATATGTATTTTTCTTGTCTATTTGTGCTTATATGATTTTATAAAATTAAGAAAAGACGAAGACGACATATTACCCCTAGGCCTAGCAATACTCCATCTACTAATGTCAGATTCCCTACTGAGCAACTTAGGTTGTCTTTTTTACAGCATACATATGTTACCCTGAAATCTAAATACTTAAGTAAAACCTTTTTTCTCAGTATTGCACCCCTATCACACAGATTATTGAGCACTGCTAGTTAGATAAACTGGTTTACTGCAGTCATGTAGTAAATCTTGATTTGTGTGCTCAGTTCTATAACAACTTAGAAAATATAGATGACCTGACCTACTCCACTAGAGTTGGTAGAAAGGATTTTCACTTTCCCCCCACCGTATTATATGATAGCTTAGGACTTAGGAGATCTACATGCACATTTTTGTGCTACCCTAGTAGGGATCTACCATTTGGCGAGCCCTACTCCCATATTACATTAGGTACTATCTATATATATTTTTTGGGGGAGGAGAGACTATCTACAGTGACTGACTTTAGGTCACTCTCCCTTAGGGTCCAGGACTATATCCTATATCGAGTCTTGACCACATGCATTTTGCCAATCATATCTCACGATGTTACGATGATGCGACCCTCCCACTCTTTCTTTTTGTATGCTCTTTGTTAGCGTCTAGACATTTACATTGCATTACATATGTTTCATAATGTCATACATGCATCCAGTCTCGTCACTAGGCGTCAAGTTCATATACCCTATTGTCACATCTTGACATACATATTTTCGACCATAGGAGTATATATGACCCAAGGTGCGTCTAGTTCCCTTAGTGCATATGACGAGTTTAGTCAACGTCAGCTAGCTTTAGTACATATAGACATCACTGCTCAGGAAATTCTAGCCTAGAGAGGTGGGCCGCAGCTAACCATACCAGTCGAGGCCGAGGATGATTTTCCACCCATTTTTTCAGTCGAGGAAGAGGAGTGGCCAGAGTTACGGCTGAGGAGCTATTTGGACATCCTCCGACTTCGACCCAGCCCTTGACCTCGACCTAGCCCTTGACTTCTCTATTCGTCGAGGATTGACTCGCTCGACTTGAGGAGTCCTCTGCACAACTTCGGAAGTCAGTCTCGGATGGATTCAGCACACTCCGGGGGGAGATGACCACTGGATTTACTTCTCTCCAAGATGACATAACCACCAGATTTGAGTAGATTTTTTAGGCTCTGCGAGCACCTGAGCGACCCCTACCACCACCACCACCTGCTGACGATGATTAGACCTGATCATGTTACATACACTATTATGCATTGTATATTGTTTGACTTACTATCTTCAGTCAATTTTCTTTCTTTCAGTCTAGTTGTTAAATTAGGAGTGTGTTTCATAGACTAGGACCACTAATTTCAAAATTATTTTTCAAATAATTTATAAATTTAAGGGTAAATTTTTTCTTACATTTTTATCAAAATTCCCTTATTCTTAGAATTTTTAAAATCAATTTTAGCCTTAGCCTATATCAACTCCATAGAAAGCATATTCCTATAGATTTAGGCCTTGAGCATCTCGCTGGCACATTAGAGCTACCTTGTTTGTGTATTTCCAAACTTAGAAACGGGTGAGATGCATAGGAAGATTACCTAGACTTAAGATGCTTATATCAGTGTATCAACATAAGTCTGGGCATTAATACCAAATTTATAGTGATCAGGTTAAGTAATCCAGTTTAGTCAAACACTAACTGGATAAAAAGACTTAACCTGACTAATCAAGTGAATACTGCTATCTTCTGATAGTTAGTTAGTAACTAACGGTTAGACAGTTAAGGATAATTTATAGTTGATTAGATTATTTTGAATTAATATCAGGTTCAGAGGGAGAATTGATTTTTAAAATATTTCTAAAAATTGTCTTCAAATCACACTTATACTTTTTCATAAATCCACCTTTAAAAATATTTGTTGAAAAACTTTGTTATTTCTGAATTCATAAGTTTTGAAAAATAAATTTGACAACTATTTCATTTTTTTGTAAACTACTTTAAACCATTTTATTAAAAAAAATGTTACTTAAATTCTTGGAAAAGTTTCATTGTTGCAAGACTTAGCATTTTCATAATTTTACTTTTGGAAAACTTATTTCTTTCGGGCTATTTTAAAAGATTTTCCATGCTCAAAAGTCGTAAAGTTTTTTAAGGTTAGTAGATTTTGGAAATTTCAACTTTATTAGTCTTGCAAAAATTCTAATATAAAGTGTTTTAAAATTTATTTTAAGATGTCTTTTAAAAACAAAATCAATTTGACACCTATCTCAATTTTTGAAAATTACTTTGAAAGATGTCTTGTAAAAACCTTATTATTTTCAAAGTTTCTTAAAAATCTTTTATATACTTAAATTATTTTCTAAAAACATTTTGTAACAATAATAGTATTCGAAACTATTTTGAGAGTATTCTACGATATGTTGACCAATCCTTTTTGAAAACACTTTGAAAAGCCTTTATGGTTATAAAAGTTTTTTTTTTTAATTCCCCCAAGTAATCCTAGAACTTATCCTATTGTCAAATTTTTTTTACTTTACTTAGCATATTTTTTTCTTTCTTAGTTGCCTATCATATTTTTGATGAATGACAAAGGGGGAGGGTTGGAGATTAAGTTAGCAAACACCGAAATTCGAATAACTTAAATATCATTTGTCATTGCATAACTTAAATATCATTTGTCTATTTATGCTTGTATTTTTTCCTAACTTAACCCAGGTTATCATTACAACAAAAAGGGAGAGATTGTTCGTACAGTTTGCACTAACGATCTAACTCAGGTTTTGATGAATGACAAGTTAAGTTAAGTTAGGTTGTGTTATGATCTAACCACTTGATTAAGTGTGCAGGAAAAGTCCAGATAGGTCAACGGGCTGATCGGATATCTGACAAGAAATCCAGCTAGGTCAACGGGCCGATCGGATAGTTAGTACGAAGTCCAGATAGGTCAACGAGCTAATCGGATATCTGACGAGAAGTCCATCTAGGTCAACGGGTCGACTGGATAGCTGGCATGAAGTCTAGACAGGTCGACGGGCTGACTGGATGTCTGGCAAATTGATAAGTTAAGGTAAGTCACTGGAGGAGAGTGACCTTGTGAGGGTGCATCTCGGTTGAGGGACATTAGGTGTCGATCCAGTTTAGGTGTATTTAGGATCCTTAAACTGAGACCATGACCAGTTCCTGGTCCTGAGAGGACAGGAACTAGCTACTACTCATTATTAATTATTATTGTTCTAATATTTGTTTTGCAGGTTATTTGGACTAATGTTGTTTTGCAGGACAAAAGGAGCATATTTGCCTTCGGATGAACAGTGTCTGAAGGTGCCTTCAAGCAGTGTGAAATTTTGACCTCACCGCGGATAAGTGCCGGGCTGTTCGGGATCAAGTTTAACCCATTGGAGGCACCTTCAACGATAATGGAAGGCTCCTTCCATGTCTTATATAAGGCAGTCTCGAGAAGGCATTCAAAAAACACTGATATACGAGCTACTACGCATCTATTTAAGCTTCTGACTGTTCTTGGTTCCTACTATAACTCTACGGTAAAGTTGTTGTGCCCGACGACTACTCCGAGGAGTTCTGATCGCGCTCGGCAGACTGACATCAACACAGGTGCTCTTATTTCAATCCTTAAGTGTTGGTAATATTTTTTTTTAATTACTACAAAAGGACAAGTGTAGTGTGTTGCACTTGACCTAATCTCTCTTGTACTTGATTCTCTCTTCCGGAGGTACCAGAAGAGGTTTTTAGTGGATAATCCATCGATAGGTCCGTGGGATCTGGGTCTTGGAGTAGGAGTTGTCGAAGGCTCTGAACCAAGTAAAAAATTGCTCGTGTTTTCTGGTGTTTTGTGTGCTTTCTTATATACTTTCCGCTGCGTACATTTTGATTTTAAAATGAGAAAACAAGCTTTAAAAAAACCACGTGATTTACCCCCCTCTCACGTGTGCGTATCGATCCAACATGTATGACCCAAATGCCTTAGAGATTTAGAGGCACAGTGTATGACCTGAATGTCTTGGAGAACTGGAGGTACGGTGTATAACTTGAATGCCTTGGAGAGTTGAGGGTGCGGTGTATGACCCGAGTGCCTTGGAGAGCTGGAGGCATGGTGTATGACCCCAATGCTTGGAGGTTTGGAGGTGCAGTGTATGACTCGAATGCCTTGGAGAGCTAGAGACACGGTGTATAACCTGAATACCTTAGAGATCTGGAGGCATGGTGTATGCCCCAAATAGCTTGGAGAGCTGGAGGCATGATATATGACCCGAATGCCTTGGCTTTTGAACTTTCTATTTTGCCAAAAAATAGGAATATATTTTAAATTTTAAAATACTAAATTTAAATTTTAGACTTATCTTGAGCTAGCTTAAGCAGATAATCTCAAGATGTTGAGCAGGGATGGATGAGCCACTTGGTATGACTGAGCTGTCGATTGAGTTTTCCACTCAGATGCCCATTTTGACTTTTGCTGATCGAGCTTGACTTGCTAGTTAAACATGTAGGATTGGAAAGATGCTAGAGGGGGGTGAATAGCATTCGTCAAAAAATTATGAATTAAAAATAGGTACGCAATAGAAAGGGAAACAAAAGACAATGCTAACACAAGCCAAGTTTTACTGGGTTTGGAGCCTTCGATGACTCTTACTCCAAAGCTCGCAATCATCGATCGCTTTCATTGAGCAATCACTATCAGTTCGAATAAGGTGTTACACGTATTGAGTATAAGAATTGAAATCGTTACCGATAAACAAAAAGGAAATAAGGATCTCTCGTTCTTCAACCTTCGGAGCAGCCTTCCGGTGTTGTCAGGGCTTTTTCGGAGTAGCACGCAAGAGAGAAACTTGTAGTAGTTATTGTACTGAAGTTCCTGGTCGAAGGACTTTATATAGGCCCATTCCGGGTGCCTGGAACCCCTCTGGATGCTTGGACCACGTGGCTCAGCCAGTCAACGCCCTCCACATCAGTTTCTGGATGAGATTTTTGGTTCAAACCCCTGGACTGACTCCGAGCACCCGGACCGCCCGGGTGCCCGTAGCACCCACCTGGGCGAGACTGGTCCGGGTGCCTGAACTCTCCTTTTCTTCAGCAGCTTCTTCCCTGCAGAAAAGGGTTAGTCCAGGCAACATAAAATATATTTACCTTGCAAATTAGAGTTACCACAACATAATAAAATATGAGTAGTAATTAGATTCTGTCACCTCGAAACTAGGATCTAGTCAATGCCTCAACTTAAGTTTTCCAAATAGACCTAAGTTGAACCAACGCCTACAGTTCCTCAATGGGGAATGCACCCTCATTGAAAACTTTAAACACAAGACAGTAAGCAGAGATTTAAGTAAGTTTTAAGATATCAGTTAAAAAGATAGTACAAAAACTTTTTGAAAAGATGATATGTTTAAAAAATAATTTTCAAATGCCCTCCCCTTAAGTTAACATTCCCCTTTAATTTGGCACTTCCCCTTAATTTGTACTAGGGTTTGGGTATGTTAGATTTCAAGATCTTAGCCTACCACCTTCTGATTATCTTTGTTATGTATAAGAAATTCTACTTAATTGTTTAGGGGAAATAGAGTTGGGAATATTAAAAAAACATATTATTTCAACAACTTGTATTTTTTTTATTTATCCCCTATTAAGTTTGATTAACAATTAATCATTTAATCAATTAATAGCCTTTGATTAAGTTAAGAAATAATTTGTTACTAACTCAATAGCAGTTAATCATTATCAATAGTTTATTGATTAACTTTTATTTAACTCAATTCAATATTTTATTGATTAAAACAACCTAACTTTCATATTGAAGGTATTAGTTTTAATTTAATTTTCATTTACTTGATTTATAAGTTTTGATTAGATTCGACTTAAGTTACATTAAATTAGGATTAATTAAGTTTAGAGTTAGTATTAATTCAGAGTTAAATTTGTTAAAGTTATTAAACAAAGTTAAGTAAAGTTAAGGTTCAATTTGAGCCCATCTTTAATTAAGATAAATTATGAATTAATTAAAATAAAGTTAAGATTTTGATTAACGTTGAAATTAAAGTTGATAAAGTTAAGATTTTAAATAATTTTTTAAAACGATAAAAAAATTTTCAAAATATTTTTAACATAATTTTTTTAAAAAAAATTAAGATAATTTTTAAAAGAATTTTTTAAAAGATTTTTAATATAATTTTTTAAAAGAATTTTTAAAAAGATTTTCAAATGATTTTTTTAAAAGAGAATTTTAAAAGATTTTTTAAAACGATTTTTAAAAATAATTTTTAAAAGTATTTTTAAAAGAATTTTTAAAAGTATTTTTTAAATATTTTTTAAAGTATTTTTAATAGAATGTATTTTTAAAAGAATTTTTAGAAGAATTTTTAAAAGTATTTTTAAAAGTATTTTTAGAATTTTTAGAAGAATTTTTAAAAGTATATTTCAAAGAATTTTTTAAAAGAATTTTTAGAAGAATTTTTGAAAGTATTTTTAAAAGTATTTTTAAAAGAATTTTTAGAAGAATTTTTAAAAGTATTTTTTAAAATAAATTTTAAATGTATTTTTTTAAATAATTTTTAGAAGATTTTTTAAAAGGATTTTAAAATAATTTCTAAAATGAAATTAAGAGGATTTTATAATATTTTTAAAATGATGTTTAAGATAAGTTATATGTAATACATTAATTAATATATGTTTAATTCAATTTAAATTTAGGTGTTTAATTAAATTAATAATGGTATTTAATTTAATTTAATCCTTATTCATCTCACTCAGTCTAAGTTTTAAGACAAAGGGATCGTATGGTTTTGTGAGATAAGTTACCTTGAATTTCAGGATTTGGTTTAACTTTTGTTAGGTTCATGTTTAGCTTTGGATTTAACAAACTAACATTCTTTGGATAAACTTCTAAGTTATGGTGAGTCACCTGGATATTATTAGAGTAACCATGCTTTCAAAATTTTCCAAATAGTCCTATCCACTGAACTTAATAACAAAACTTTGGTTTAACCAGCTAGAATTGGTAAGGGGTAGCTTTAGTTAGTTCTACTAAACCAAATGCATCAGGTCAAAGCTATATCCTCTTAGACATGCGTAGACAGAGCTTCCCTAACCTATTATCATCCAAAACTTCTCTGGTACTATATGTCAAGTGAAACTTTTGTCCCTTTGAGATTTAATCCTAATTACCCTACCGATAATCTATTGTTGTGGAGGTGTCAACTAATTTGGAGTCTCCCCCTCAATTATTGAACTTTTCAGTTTAACTTTATGTCGATTATTTTTGTAGTTAAAATAAACCTGATGGTAATTTAAATTAGCTTTGAATTTATTTTTTCTATTTGAGTTTGAATTATTTGATTTGATTTTATTCTTAAGTTTGAAATTTAGCTTTGAAGGTTTATTTTGGTTTAGTTTTGAGTTAATAGGTTTAGTTGGATTTGGTTTCAGATAATGAATTTTATTTTTAGGTACATAGAATTGATTAAGTCCTACTTGCGTAGTTAGACACGCTTTCAGAACCCAAGCTTTAGTTGGGATTTTGTTTTAGCTTTTAAGTGACATAAAAGTTTTGTTTGTTGAGCTAGACTTGTATCCGAGTCCAAACTTATTGTATACAATTTTTTGAGTTTTAAGAATTAAATCTAAATTTTTTGATCTAGTGGTGAAAGTTTATAATAATCCTTTAAGTTGATTGATTTCACTTTTAAAATTTATATTTTCCTCTTCAAGTTTTATATCTTGATTTGGATTTCTTCTTTTAATTTGTTTTTTGAGGCATTGATTTTCCTCAACAAGTGATTCAGTTTGTTTTTCATGTTTAATTAATGTTTTATTCAAACATGTAATTATTCTAAAAAATTTGGAGGTTAAGATAGAAGATACCTCGTTCAGACCTTCGGAAACGAGTACGGACTTGTGGCTTGATTTGTCTTTAGACTCGTCGTTTTGCTCTGACTCACTTTTTGATTCCAATCAGGTTGCTATCAGTGTGAGGTAGTTGTGATGCTTCTGATCTTTGACAATCGATTCTTCTGAAGATGATTCATCCCATGTCGCCTTGAGTGTCTTCTTCCTTCTGGTTGTTTTGGGTTTGTCATCTTTTATCTTTGGATACTCGTACTTGTAGTGTCCTTTCTTGTTACACCTGTAGCATGTGCTCTTTGCCTTCGTGTCATTTTATTTGATTACCTTTTGTAGGTCCTTCTTCGAGAAATTGTTCTTTCTACTTGTGAACATTTTTCTAATCATGTTCATGAGTTGTTCTAATTCATCTTCTGAGCCAGATTCAGATTCTAGTTCTGGTTTGTTCTTGTGTTTGGTTCCTTTTGAGAAATCTGTAAAGAGTGAAATACCTTCTTCATGGAGTTCAAGTTCATAAAACAACTCATTTAGTTTTAATTTAGATAAATTCCTCGCGATTTTATAGGCATCCACAATGGATGCTCACAGTGCATTTTGAGGAAACGCGTTTAGAGCATACGTTATCAAATCTTGGTTCTCGATTTGATGACCGATGGTCGATTGTATGGAGTCCGTTGAGGATATCCTTTATCCTCGCGTGCAATTGACTGACAGATTCTCCTTCCTGTATTTTTATGTTAAATAATCTATTTAAAAATATGCCCCTTTTTTGTTACCTTTGCGTTGTTGGTTCCCTCGTGTAGTTCTATGAGGTTGTCCCATATCTCCTTCATGTTTTTGTGTAGGCCGACGCAGTTCAGTTCTTCCTTCGTTAGCCCGCATTGGATTGTGTTGAGGGCCTTGAAGTCAATTTGGGTCTTTTTGTTCATCTCCGAATTCTAATTTTCTAGGTCCATTGGAATTTCGATGTTATGGTCGACTAGGGCCTTGTATCCTTTGATGACGCTGAAATATTTGTCAAAGTCGGTCTGCAAGTGCACCTCCATCCACTTTTTCTAGTATGGGAAATCATTCCTATTAAAGAGGGGAGGATGAACGATGTTGTATCCCTCGTTTTGGGCCATGAACCTTGCACACAAAAAAAGAAAAGGAGAAAGTCCCAAGACTAGAGTCTTGGATTAATAGTGTGGGAAAAGAAAAAAGATATTAAGACTTGATTGGTGTGACACCAATTCAAAGTAGTTTGCAATGAAGAAAAAAAAATTCAAAGAGGTAATTGTACCAATTTGGATTATATCGAAAAATCTAAAAAATCGAAAGAGAAAGGAAAGAAATTAAAAGTCACCTCCTTGCCTAATTGGTGGTTGCACCAATTCAGAGTAATATTGGCACTGATACCACTTGTAGGATCGGAAAGATGCTGGGGGGGGGGGGTGAATAGCGTTCGTCAAAAAATTACAAATTAGAAATAGGTACGCAGCGGAAAGGGAAACAAAAGACAATGCTAACACAAGTCAAGTTTTACTTGGTTCGGAGCATTTGACGACTCCTACTCCAAGGCCTGCGATCGTTGATCGCTTTTGTTGGTCAATCACTATCAGTTCTAATAAGGTGTTACGCGTATTGAGTATAAGAACTAAAATCATTACCGACAAATAGAAAGGAAATAAGGATCTCTCGTCCTTCAACCTTCGGAGCAGCCTTTCGGTGTTGTTAGAGCTTTTTTGAAGAAGCACGCAAGAGAGAAACTTGTAGTAGTTGCTATACTGAAACTCCTGGTCGAAGGCCTTTATATAGGCCCATTTTGGGCACCTGGAACCCCTCCGAGCACCTGGACCACGTGGCTTGGCCAGTCTACGTGCTCCACATCAGCTTTTGGATGAGATTTCAGGTCCGAGCGCTTAGACCGACTCAGGGCACCCGGACCGCTAGGGTGCCCACAGCACCCGCCCGGGCAAGACTAGTCCGGGCGCCCGGAGTCCAGGCGCCCAGACTCCCCTTTTCTTCAGTAGCTTCTTCCCTGCAGAAAAGGGTTAGTCTAGGCAACATAAAATATATTTACCCTGCAAAATAAAATTAACACAACATAATAAAATATGAGTAGCAATTAGATCCTGTCTCCTCAAGACCAGGATCTAATCAAGGTCTCAACTTAGGTTTCCCAAATAGACCTAAGATGAATCGATGCCTATAGTTCCTTAATAGGGAACATGTCCTCACTGGATCTCTCCTTCAGTTGCTTACCTCCACTTACCAATCGCTTGACTTACCTTTGACCCACCAGGTATTCCCACTAGTTGTCAGGTCTGCAGACTCAACTAGATTTCATCCGGTTGTCAGGTCCCACGGACCCAACCGGACTTCTCGCCAGATATCGGGTCCCATGAATCTATCTGGACTTCCCACCAGCTATCGGATCCCGCATACCTAGATGGATGTTAGCCTGGTGTCAGGTCCTTCAGATCAGTCAACTCCTGCACACTTGGTAGAAAGGTTAGATAGACATCACATCTAATTTTAACTTATTTGTTATACATCAAAACTAGATTATTAGTGCAACTTACATCAAAAAATGTTGTCCCTTTTGATCATTGTCGATCGGCTTCTACTTGGGGGCGATGATCAAACTCTACGTAAAGTTGCCAATCAAATGTTTGGTCTAAGCATCTACTAGGCTCTTCCTACTGTGTTCTTGAAGGATCCACAAGAGGGGAGCAAGGATGATTTTTTATTTGTTTCTTCTGACTCGGCCATTCAACGGAGCCTCTTGGTATACTGATGGCATTCACTAGTAGCATGATGAGGAGTTTCATGGTAGTCACAAAAATGTCTATGCCCTTCAAGCGGTGGCTAATCCACTCCCCACATTGCTCTCTCTTCTCAGATTTACAGAAGATTTGGGTGAGGGTTTCTGGAGAGCTCCAGAGGAGGTGGTGGTTTCTGATCGGCTTGGCCGATTGGAGCTGAGACAATCATAGCCTTTTTCAGGCGTTCTGAATTTCTTCTACATTAATATATTTGATCGCTTTCCCTAATAGATCATCGAAGTCCTTTGGGGGCTTTCTAACGAGGGATCGAAAAAATTTTCCATCTAAAAGGCCTTGGGAGAAGGTGTTTATTAATATTTTGGAAGTGGCAGATGGAACATCTAGTATCACTTGGTTGAATCGCTTGATGTATGCTCATAGGGATTCCTTGGCCCCTTACTTGAGCGTGAACAGACTTAGGATGGTCTTTTAATACCTCCTGCTACTAGAAAAGTGGTGTAGGAAGGCTTTGTAAACATTTTTGAAGTAGCAAATGGATTCAGTAGGGAGCCGGTTAAACTATCTCTGTGGCAAGCTGAAAAGAGTGGTAAAGAACACTCAACACTTAACGTCATCCGTGTATTGGTTGAAGGATGGCTATGTTTTCAAATTTAATTAGATGATCTTCCGAGTCAGTCGCTCCTCCACATTCTCTGATTACTAATAGTCGGAAGTGGCTCAGCAGTTTGTTCTCCAAAATTTCTTGAGAGAATGGCACACTCAGCCGCTCAAGGGAGATATTGGTCATCGACGCTTTCCTCTTTCGAAGGTCCCGAGCGGGCATGTCTCTAGAGAATGATATTTAGGGTCTTTTCGCTTGTCCTATATCGTCGAATGGGGTGTGGAATAGTGCCCTATTATACGTGACCAGGGAGGGCAACATGGGTGGTAGGCAAATCAGCTGCTCGGGCGTTCGCATGAAGCCAACCAGAGGAGGAACTGGTTGGCACCCGATTAGTCCTTTCACTTGAGTCTCTCATTCAGTGTGAGGGCCCGTCCTTGACACAACCGGGTTGTTCTGGAAAGGGCACCCTAACTATTACTTATTGTTATTGTACCAATCTTTGAGCTCGAGCAATTATTAATAACTCCAAGTCTTCTTGTGATAAGTTGACGGTGGTGAGTTGATCAGCCTTTTCTATCTCTGCATTTCAGATTCAGGTGAAGTTGCCTACAAATGACACAAAATTTTATCCTGTTTAAAAGCGAGGGAGATGACGCACTCTAAGTAGAGTTGAGGTAGCTTGGATGTCGACCGTAAGAAGACTCTGAGCTAGAATAAGATGACACTAAGCAATCCTGGAGTTATGAGCTACAGAAGCCAACAAGAAATGTTAGAGTGAGAACTAGGGAAGGGTTCCCTGGCGCAAGCATTCTGATGCTCAAGTCATAACAGTAGTCGAGCGAACTGGAGAAGAATATGAACAGTAGAGTAGTCGCGTAGATGCGTGTTTGCTTTTGCGTGTGTGAGCATACCTAGCCAACGAAGAGGACTCCTTTTTATACCGTCTCTCATAAATTCCACAATTAATGAAATGACAGAGAATATTTAGTGTCAGAGTATATCGGGAATGGAATATGTACGACAACCTTCCTATAGGCGGAGGAAGATTCCATTGCATGTGTATGTCAGAGTAATGGTATATTCCCTGACATGTTGTTATGATTCTCTGACAATGTTATCTCTTAGAAGGAGTCTGACCGACTCTCTAGCCAACCGGGAATATACTGGAAGCTGTGCTCCGGAGAAGTGGGTAGCTGAGCCTCTGAGATCCGACCAGCGCTAGGGTCGACCGACTGTCATCAGAAATGAGAAATGAGGAAATGTAAGTCCGACCAACATGGGGGTCGGGCGAATGTAAGTTGATTGCCTTGCATTTGAAGAAGTGGGGAGTTGAGCCCCGTAAGTTTGACCGGCTTTAAGTCGGACCGAGTTTGTTCTATGTATCTAGGCATTGAGGAGTAGAGCACTAAGTCCCTTGAGTCCAACCGACTATAGGGCCGACCGACTGTATATTGAATGTCTTAACGCTAAAGAGCTAAGCTCTTTGATTTAGACCGGGTTTATATTGAGGATTCAGTATATGCTCAAATAAGATTTGCGATCAAACTTTATGTTAAGGATTCATTTTACACTAGGTCATTATTTTTAATATAAAGTTCGGTCCAATTAAATGATATATTTAGCGTGCCTAATTAAATAGAGCATTTGACAGTGACACTTAATTTATTTTAATATGACACTGATATAATTGATACGATATGATTTGAAAATTGACCCCTTATTGTTTTTTACTACCACAACAACCTGCTTCAACTTCAAAAGTCCCATCTTACTCGCCGTGTCATGTACCTATATCAACCATCAGTAGCTATGCATTATGAACTCATTTTTCTTGGCTAACTTGTATAACTCATTATAGTCAAAATGACTATTGAGGTAGCATCACCCATGTGCACCGGAATGTGAATCTTGAGGTAACAATATCTCTTCCACGTGCTTGTTTATAGATACAGAAGTTTGAAAATGATGGATAACTTTATATTCTCCGCATGCTTTTTCAAGATGCATCCTAAATCTTAAATCAGCCCTAAAATTAAGATGAAGTAGTTAGAACTTGTAAGTGGTTAATTAAATATCTCAAGGATTAATGAATCTCAGTGGTCACCTATTATAAGAATTTTTTGTTTAAATAGGATGATAAACCTAAGAATACTATTTGTTTGGATGAATCTTTATTCTTCATGATTATTTTCTAATTTATCCTGATGATCGATGAAAATTTTTTATAGAATCAGATCGATCATCTCTAAAATTAGTCAGTCAAAAAGTTAAATATCTGAATTAATAAAAATTGTATAGAAAACCATTTGTATTAGGCTAAGAGTTCATTGCTAATAATAAACAATTATTCATCATTAACCCAAAGCCGATGCACAAGGAAAATGATCGTCAAATACTTTAGGAACAAACCAAATAGAGTGCTGCACAAACAATTTTATGGAAAGTTAAGTATCAAATAAAGGGATGTACGAATTATAACAAATAATATTTTTGATATTTTTTATCAATTTTTTTTTATCCTGTGCTACACAGATGCACCGAGCTAGGGTTGCACACCTAGCTAGGGTTGCACACGTGATCGACCTCTACTTTGTTCATGACTTGGTCAAGGGCACGCGGTTTGGTCACACTCGACCTTGTGACCTCATTGTGAGGTCACGACAGAGGACGCCTTGGCCTCGCGAACTCGCTACGAGGTCGCGACCAAGGTGCGACTCGGTTGCAAGAGAGTAAGACTAAATCAGCTACGGAAATTTATTTTGATCGTTAATTTGGCGATGTAAATTAATTCCGTTGCTAAATAGTGACGAAATAAATTTTCATCACTACTTTAGCAATCGTGTCCCATTTCTATTATGTCTAATTTAGCGAAAAAAATAATTTTTCATAAATATTCTAAGATGAAATTATATTTTGATGACTATCTAGTAAATGAAAATTTAATTTGTTGTCAAATTAACGACTGATATCTAATTTCGTCTCTTAGTGACTGAAATTTAATTTGATCATTAATTTAGAGATGAAATTTAATTTGGTCTTTAATTTAGAGACAGAATAAATATTTCATTTCTAATTAATGGTTGCATTAAATGACTATCATTAATTAATGACTTTTATCTATAATTAGCGACGGATTATTTCTTCCATTGCTATATTAATAACTAAATTAATTCCGATTGTTAATGGAAAGTTTTCTTGCAGTGTGGGTGGATTAGTAGTTGTTACAATGCGTCTCCATTCAGAAATTAGATAAGAAATATAAGTGAAAGATAATAATAAGAAATATAAGCCGAAGATAATAGTAATAAGAATAATATAGTGAAAAGTAATTAGAGGACATCTTTTTGATAAAATGAGATCATAATCAGTTTGACTTAAAATTCAGAAACAAGATAGTAAAGAAGTTGAAAGGTTCGTTATATTCATCTTCTATATTAGAAAGAAAATAACCCGATAAGTAGCTCATGATAAGAAACTCCAGTGAAAAACTATGAAAATATCCAACAAATAATACTAAATCAAATGGGCGTTGCATTTTATCAGAATAATAGGCGCTATAAAAATAAATAGTTTTATCGATAAAATTTATTTTGTCGATAAATTTTAAATTTACTGACGAAAATAATTATTTTCGTTGGATAAAAAAATTAATTAGACCATTTCTTCTTGTGGAACCGATTGACAGATATGGATTTCTGTCGATGATTATCGATGAAAATTCATTTTTCATCGGTAAAATTATAATTGGATTACTGACGGAAATATATTTCTATCAATAAAATCACTAAAATTAGGGCACGCCGACTCTTTTTCTCACATGCGCTCCTTCGATCTCCTCCCCCTCCTCCTCCCCTGTAAGTTCGCTCCCTCTCCCTCTTCCCTTTTTTTTAGCCACCAGCGAGCCTCCCCCTCTTCCCTTTATTCGATCGCTAGCAAGTAGTGGGCTGGCGGCTGTGTCAGCCGCTAGCACTCGGCTGGCGGCTGTGTCAGCCGCTAGCACTCGGCTGGCGGCTATGCCGATCGCTAACACCCGGCTGGCGATTGTGCTTGCCACTAGCACGAGGCGACTGGCTATGCCAGTCGCCAGCTCGTCGCCTGCCGGTTGTGTCGGCCTCCAGCCCACCGCTTACTTGTTGTGTCGGCTGCCAGCCCGCCGCCTACCGGCTGTGTCAGCTGCCAGTACGCGGCTGGCAGTTGTGTCGGCCACCACCTATTGGCAACGTGGTCGGCCACCACCTGTTGGATGTGGCTTGCGGCTGGCCACGTGCTCGACCGCTAGCTCATAGCTGGGAGCTTGTATGAACCTCAAGGTTTTGCTAAATTTCTAACTAATTTTAGTTAGATTTTTGTTGTGATTGTTTCTGTTTAATTTTAGCTAATTTTTATTTTTTTTAGTATACTGCATCTACTGCTCTTTTCTGGTTAACTACTCTCTTTACGTATAATTTCTTAAACGGCACATATATGCTATATTAAATAGTTGACATGATGGTGATTTGTAGGTTAATAATACATATATATTTTATGGTGATTGTTATCCTTGTGTAAATTTATGCTTTAGATAGTTGACATCTTGCTTTTAATAATATAGGTATTAAAAATGTTAAGTGATTGAGTTATATAATTCTTGGTATATTAACCAATTTGATGATGCACATGCTTGTGTAAGGGATGTAACTAAGTGTGAGCACCCTAGTGCAAGGGTTCTATTGAAATTTCAAATGGACAAGAATATTTAGTATCAATTGAAAGAACTAAAGTTTCCTTAATTCCTATTATGTTTGATTGCTTTATTTAAGCTTAAATCAAATTTTACAAGTTTAATAAGTGTTTCAAATTGTATTCTCATTAGGTAACAATGTATATGAACAAAGCTTGAATATACAATTTATTAAAAAATAGATTTATTAGAGATAATTTTATTGCTAAAGTTGATGAGTTTGTGAACTTTGTTAAGAGTTATCCAGAATATATAAATGGTACTGAGTTATGGAGTTCGTGTAATTATTCGAAATATAGAAATAGAGCCTTTTGTATTTAGGATATTGTGAAAGTACATATTTGTAGAAATAATTTTGTGCCAAATTACTATAATTGGTATCGACACGAAGAACCTTATTTGTATGAACCAATTGTGTCTTCTGGTAGTTCGTCATCTAGCATAACTTTTACTGCACTTGAATTATCAACCAATGATATTTCAATGCAATCAATGCTTCACGATGCAATGAATGATGCAGTTGATTATTCTAATATAGCTGAAATATCAACACCTGAATATCAGCAACTGAATGAAATGTTAAAGGCTAGTGAAAGAGAAGTGTGAGAAGACATCTCCTCTAGTTATTCCTAACTATCAGCTTCTGCAAGGTTATTGAATATAAAAGCATAACATTATTTTTCAGAAAGATGTTATGATGACATATGTCAATTGATGTAACAGTTACTTCCTGCTGATAACATAATGACTGATAGTTTTTACCATATAAAAAAATTGGTTAAAAGTTTAGGTTTTCCTGTAGAGCATATTGATTGTTGTATAAATAGCTGCATGATATTGTGGAACGAAGACGGCGATATGAGTGAATGTAAAATCTGTACACACCCTCGTTATAAGCATGGTACTCGCATACAAGGGAAGAAGAAAAAAAAATTACTTGAAAAGTGATGTATTATTTTCTGTTAACTGCTAGACTTCAATGCTTGTATGCATTTGTTGCGACCTCCTCCGTGTTAGCCTTGGGACGGATTGGTGGGGGTGCTAGGGGCGAGAGTATTCGTCTTTTGTCACCATTGTATGCATCTGTTGCTATAGCTTGCCACATAATGTGGCATCATGAGCATGAACTCGAAGAAGGTATAATGTGTCATCCTTGTGATTCCCCTGCATGGAAATATTTTGATGCTGCATTTTCCTCTTTTGCAAGGGAACCATGTAATGTGAGATTGAGACTTTCCACAGATAGATTTCAACCATTTGGTTAGTCAAGACAACAATATTCATCTTGGATAATTATATTAACACAGTATAATTTACCACTATGGATGTGCATGAAAGATGAATTTATGTTCCATGGTTCAAACAATCCTAAAGACAAGATAGATGTTTTCTTGTAACCTCTGAATGTTGAGTTGAATGAATTATGGAATGTAGGCTTGGTGACTTATGATGTTACAAGTAAGACTAATTTTAGATTACATGTTGCATTATTATGATTGATCAGTGATTTATCAGCATACTCAATGTTGTTGAGATGGAGGACGGCTAGTAAATTAGCATGTCCACACTACATGACAGAGTCTGATGCATTTTCATTACCTTATAGTGGGAAGGTATCTTAATTTGATAATCACCGTAAATTTTACTAGTTAATCACCCTTTCAAGCAAAATATGAAGAATTTTCTAAAAAATTATTGTAGTAAAAAAACCTCTTTCGGTCCATGCTTCAGGTGAACAAATCATTGAGCAAATAGATAATTATAAATTTCTACCAGTATCTTAACCTGATTCCGATGAGATAAATAAATATATTGTTAGGATGTGCAAGTGTAGTTGGAAGAAAAGGAGTAATTTTGGGAGTTACCGTATTAGAAGTATCTATTTATTCGACATAATTTAGATGTTATACATATTGAGAAAAATTCCTTCAATAATATCTACAGCACTATGATGAACATGCCTAGAAGAACTAAAGATATTGCAAAATTACGTGAGGAATTAAAAGAACTAGTGAACAGACCAGAGTTGCATCATGATAAAACAACCACTAGATTTTCAAAGGCTTGTTATACATTGGACAAAGTTGGTAAGCAAGCTTTATGTATTTGATTGAAAAAATTTAATTTCCAGTTGGGTATGCCTCAAATATGGCTCGATGCATGGATATGGACAGGTTAAAGATGTTTGAATGAAGAGTCATGACTGTCATGTATTCATGCAAAGATTTATTCCAGTAGCTTTCCATGACTTATTTTCTCAAAATATTTGGCAAACACTCACTAAATTGAGTCTATTTTTTAAAGATTTGACAACTAGGTGTATTATGATGGATGATATGCTTCTACTAGAAACAAACATTCCTCTCATATTATGTAAGTTGGAGTGCATATTTCCACCCAGTTTCTTTAATTCAATGGAACATCTATCAGTATATTTACTATATGAGGCACAAATAGCAGGTCCTGTGTAATATAGATGGGTGCATCCATTTGAACGGTTTTTGATAAAATTAAATAATAATGTTCATAACAAAGAAAGAGTTAAGGGGTCAATATGTAATTCTTATCTGGTTGAAGAAACATCTTCTTTATACTCCCATTATTTTGCTGATAGTGTGTAACCAAGACATCACAAATGTCCTAGAAATTCTAATGATGCTCCTTAGCTGATAGACCCATTGATACTTTCTATTTTCAAGTTTCCTGGTAAGTCAATGGGTGCACCATTTTCTAGATAGTTAACCCAAGAAAAATACCATGCTGCAAAATATACATACTATTAAATTGTGAAGAGGTCAAACTATAGATAAAGTAAGTTGACTTCTTTATTCAAACATTTATGATTTATCCTCCGTTTAATTATTTTGCTTGATATCTCAATTTTTATATAATTACCTTCTTTCCCAGCTTGTACGAATAATAACTATATCTATAAAATCCATCAATTGGTGCAAGTGAGGTAGCTGCAAAGTTAGAGACCGAATTTACTTTATGGTTTCAAATTATATATGTAAGTTAGATAATTTGTAAAAAAATTTAGTTCATGTCTATTAAGAAGTGTCCTAATTTATACCATAACTATTTTTATAGGTGAAAGACCATAGAATATCAAATGTCCAAGATGATAGGATAACGAATATTGCATCAGGACCACTACATAAAATAAAGTGTACTTTGGTTATTATGTTAATCACCTCAAATTCCACATGGCACAACGAGATTAACCTATAATTCTAGTATTTGCGTCAAAGGATCTATGGACAACAATAACACTAAGTTTGACTACTATGGTAGACTTAACGAAATTATAGAGATTGAATATCCTGCATTACCTATAAAGAGGTGTGTGTTGTTAAAATGTTCATGGTATGATATGACCCCAAGAATAAGTATTAAAATATAGCCAAATTATAATTTAGTTGAAGTTAATGCAAACAAAAGATTCAATAAATTTGAACCTTTCATTTTCGGGGTACAAGCGGGTCAAGTTTTCTATCCTGAATACCCTACGAAAGAAGAATATCTAGTGAATGGTTGTCTGTTTGTCAAATTAAGCCTCGCTCAACCATAGAGATGCCGAACACAATCACTGATCAAAACCATGATGCATTTTAAAATGATGAAGTGGAGAGACATTCAGTTGATTCACAATTCCAATCCTCTTCTCAATTACTTATAGATGTTAATGCTACTTACGAATAGATAGATGATGGAGAGATGCCCAGCAGTGAGAATTTTGTTGAACTAATAGAATCTAGCTATGAGGACTTAGAAAATATTAATGTTGATTAGTCAGATGTTAGTGATGATTAAATATTAGCATTTATTGTTCATCAAGTAAGTTATGCTTTCATATTATTTTATATTTATATTATATGTCAGTAAACTTTATTATAATGTGTTGTAATGTAATTTTGCAGACATTATTATGACTGAGCAGCAGGCAGTAGCGCTCCATGGCTACAAGGTTCTACGAGTTGTTGGAGACTTATAAGTATTTTTTGTTATTAGTAATTTAAGTTCATATATTACCCTATATAATATTTCTCATAACTTAATATTTTTTTCTTACAGGTTTACCCCTGATGGCCACAGAATTGCCACATATATCATGGGCAAATTCAAGGAACGAGTCTGCCTTTCTGATACCACATGGAGGCATATAGATAAGGAGACGAAGTTGTTTTATTATAATGAATTTGTGGTAAATATATTTAATATACTTTGTATTCTATAATATATTTATCCTTTATTTTACTAAAGGTTTAATTCAACTTATAATTGTAGAAAAGATATACATGGGAGGAAGGTCAAGAGCAATAATTTAAAAATACTTGGAATAGTTGTTGTTCCAAATTTTATAGAGGCCTTCTTTATTATATGAGAAAGAAGGGGGCAGACCGACATGTGTCAGTTGAGATATGGAGTACATGGACGGCCACCTGAATTGTAGAAAGGTATCTAGCAAATGTTAAAGACGCTAAAGAAAATAGAAATACAGAGCCAGGTAGTCCAAGTACCGAAATGACGTGGCATACATCAGGTTCCAGATATATTATTGAGCATGCCATGAATCTGGTGAGTTTAATTTAAAGTTAAATAAGCAAATTTTATATTTATTATCAAACTTTAATAATTTTTTCCTAAATTATTTGTATATGTAGGAATGTGAATTAGCCCACCAACATACTTAGATGGAGGTCTTTTTAAAACCCACAAGAAGAAGAATGACACATTTGTTGATATTAGATCGAAGGTCATACACGTAAGACTATTTACTTTATTACATTTAATTATTTCTATCTTGATTAACTTTAGTAATTGTTATCAAATTGAATAATATTCATATTATATTTTTTGAAATAGGATCAAATGACAGATAGAGTGGCTCAGACATCTTAGCCACCAGCAAAAGGGAGGAGTCAGTTTTAATCCACCGAGGTACTTAATGAGATTTATTATGATGTTGTCAATGGACGGACAAAAAACTCCACCCTCTATGGACTTGACTCCCAGGCCAACGTCGCATTTGATTATTTGAGAACTCCCAGGAGTTGTGATGGTTCCTCTTCCTCTTTTTCTTCTGAGATGCAGTCTTTAAGACATGAAAAATGAAAATCAAGAATTGCATACTCAATTGCCTTAATGGATAAGAAGATGGAACAATATATTACTACTGAGACACAGGGGAGAGCTGAGGAGGATCGGAGGTGAGCCGATGAGGAGTGGAAGTGACATGAGGAGCAAGTTGCTCTCATGGCTCATATGTGACAATTCATAACTAATTTGCCTCCGCCATCAGTTACATTTCATTCTGATTCACAGGAGACTCAGGATCCATTAAATTACAATGATTAGCTTTTTTCTGAGGTTTTTTAAACTAAAACTATTTTTTTATCATACATAAATTATGAAAAATATATTTATTCTATATATTTTTATAATTTAATATACTAACTTCTAAATATTATATTACTATATATTTCAGGAGTTCAAGCCTTTTTACATTGCTCATTTTCTATAATCATCATTTGCTCATTTTCTCTATATCAAAATTGGTTATATATATATGCAACATTTTTATTTATACATAAATATGATATAAATCTATAGCATTTGACTTTTTGCAGAATTTTTCTATTAATATTTTATATATAGATGTAGTATTTATATTACAGATATGGATGGATAGTGTATTTTTTTCTATTAGTTTATTTGTATGAATATTCTATTAATGTTTGTATGAATTATACTTAGTTTTTGTCTGAGATTTTGTTTGTATGTTCTATTAGATGATTGTAATTATTTCTATTATGGATTGTGAAATGTGTTTATATTATGAAAATGCATTTGTATTTGTGGAAAATGATAATATGGATGTATGGATGAATGTGAATTGTGATTGTGTGGATTGTGAATGTCATCGTTTGTGATAATTTTATTTATCTATGAAAATTGGAATCAGGTCTAGCCTAATTCAAGCTGGCTGTGTGTAATTTCTTTTTAAATTCCGACGAAATACCGACGGAATTGAGATTTCGTCAGTAAATATCGAATCGATATTTTGATAAAATCGAGATTCTGTCGATATTCCCTAAAAGGATTTACCGACGGAATCGAGATTCCATCGGTATTCATCGACACAATCAAAGATTTTGTCAGTAAATCCTTTTAGGGAATACCGATAGAATATTTTTTCCGTCGTGATATTTGGCTACGGAAATCAGAATTCTATTAGTAAAATATTTCCTGACAAATTAATTTCTGTCATAATTCCATTACTGAACACCTATAACGACAGAATTTCAATGGAAATTTTCGTCAATAAAACTGTTTATTATTGTAATAAGAAGGGATACACCTTTTAAATTTTTAAGCAAAAATCGTCCCACCCCATCAGCCCCTTATAAATAACACAATTGCTCTTCAATATATCGTTCAATATTATTATCTTACGTCATATACATTAAATCTTGAATATGTCTCATCATCTAATTATATAAACATGATAAATCTATATAGTATTTATTTGGTATCCATTATAAAACTGTAGCTGTCACATTATTATAGAAGTTATATGATAAATTCATATTGTATCCGCTGTAAAGTAGTAGCGATTATAATATTGTAGTAGTTGTAATTTTATAATTATTATTGTAATTATAACAATTATAATTCGTAGCTGTTACATTATGAATATTATTGAACAAGATAAGTTTGTGTTATAATAATTATAAACTACAGCAGCTATAGTTTAGTAGTCATTACAATGTATATATTATTAAATAAAATAAGTCTATGTTATAATTATTATATTATAACAATTATAAAATTATAATTGAACTAGTCAAATTTATCACCGGTTGAGTAGTTTAGTTTAAGTTTAATGGTTAAACTTTCATTGTAAAATTTGAATATGTGGTGCACCATGATTTTTTAAAAAAAAATCTGGATAGCAAGATTTTTTTTAAAAAAATGAGGAATTGATTAGGTGGAATACCATTTTAATTAAAAATCATAAAAGACGTTCCTCTAAATATTATTGAATAAGATACTTCTTTATTTTCTTTATTGTCACAGCTAACAAGGGTAGCAATCAATATTATTGAATAAGTTAAATTTGTCTAATCGATTCAAAATTTAATTGACATGAAAAAATAATGTCTAACAGTGTCGAGAATTGATGGCGTCCTTTTAATCCCTCTTTGTTTTGTTTTTGTAAGGCGTTTTGATTTTTGTCCATATATTTTTTGTTTTTCCTTTTCACATAGCAATATTTCAAGGCATTTTCTAAGTATATATATATGGCTCCCTTCCTCAGTGTCTGCACCGGCATCTCACTTCGATCCTCCGATCTCCACCAATGGCGTTCCCCCAATGGGCTATAACCTTAGCAATCGTGCTCGCCGCCGCCGTCAAGCTTATTCGGCGGAGACGAGGATGGACCGTTCTCAACCTGCCGCCGGGCCCCCGGCCGTGGCCCATCATCGGCAACCTCAACCTCATCGGCAGCCTACCCTACCGCTCCCTCCACGATCTATCCAAAAAGTACGGTCCCCTCATGTCCCTCCGCTTCGGGTCCTTTCCTGTCGTCGTCGGATCCTCCGTCTCCATGGCCAAGTTCTTCCTCAAGACTCACGACATCTCCTTTGCGTCCCGCCCCCAAACCGCCGCCGGCGAGTACACCGCCTACAACTACTCCGACATCACCTGGTCTCCCTACAGCCCTTACTGGCGCCAGGCCCGCAAGATATGCCTCCTGGAGCTTTTCAGCGCCAAGCGTCTCGACTCCTACGAGTACATCCGGGTGGAGGAGGTGCGAGCCCTGAATCGCGCCCTGTTCGCCG
Organism: Zingiber officinale; assembly: GCF_018446385.1. Lineage (NCBI taxonomy): Eukaryota > Viridiplantae > Streptophyta > Magnoliopsida > Zingiberales > Zingiberaceae > Zingiber > Zingiber officinale. The sequence continues at coordinate 145,829,510 of NC_055986.1, forward strand.
CCGCCTCCTCTGCCTCTCCTGTCCTCCTCAAGGACCACCTCTCCACCGTCAGCCTCAGCGTCATCACCCGCATGGTTCTGGGGAAGAAGTACTTCGACCCGACGGTGGAGAGCGCGATCGTGTCGCCGGAGGAGTTCAAGGAGATGATCGACGAATTGTTTCTGCTGAACGGTGTGATGAACATTGGGGATTCGATCCCCTGGCTGAATTTCTTGGATCTCCAAGGATATATCGGGCGGATGAAGAAGCTGAGCCGCAAGTTCGATAGGTTCCTGGAGCACGTTCTCGACGAGCACAACGAGCGGCGCCGGCGCGAGGGTACGGAGTTCGTGGCCAAGGACATGGTCGATGTGCTTCTGCAACTCGCCGATGATCCCAATTTGGAGGTCAAACTTGAGAGGCACGGCGTCAAGGCATTCACCCAGGTGCACGCAATCTCAGTTTCTTTACCGAGTATCTTTAATCTAGACGTCAATTTTCAAACAATTAAATCCGGAGAAGAAATGGCTCGCAAATCATCAACAAAATCTTTGAAAATTTTCAATATTCCAAACTGCTATTTGTGACTAGAAACGAACACTATTTGATATTTGAACAAAATTGTAGGATATAATTGCCGGCGGCACAGATACCTCAGCGGTAACTTTGGAGTGGGCCTTCTCGGAGCTCTTGCGTCGTCCCGAGGTGTTTGAGAAGGCGTCGGAGGAGCTGGACCGCGTCGTTGGCCGCGGACGGTGGGTGGAGGAGCGCGACATCCCCAGCCTACCCTACATCCAGGCGATCATGAAGGAGACGATGCGGCTCCACCCGGTGGCGCCGCTGCTGATTCCTCGCCTCTCCCGCGAGCAGACCACCGTCGATGGCTACGATATCCCCGCTGGTACGCGGGTGCTGGTGAGCGTGTGGGCCATCGGGCGGGACCCGACGGTGTGGGACCATCCGGAGGAATTCCGGCCTGAGCGGTTCGAGGGTAGAACGCTGGACGTTAAAGGGCATGATTACGAGCTGCTGCCCTTTGGCGCCGGCCGGCGGATGTGCCCCGGTTACAACCTCGGGATCAAGGTCATCCAGCTCAGTCTCGCCAATCTGCTGCACGGGTTCCGTTGGAATCTGCCTGCGGGGAAGAAGGCGGAGGAGCTGAGTATGGAGGAGATCTTTGGGCTGTCGACGCCGAAAAAAGAACCGCTGCTTGTGGTGGTGGAGCCGAAGCTCCCGGTTCACCTTTATTGACAGTTATTATATATATATATATATATAAATAAATAAGAATGTTCTTCACGAGCAATTTTATGTGAAGCAATTCCAGAAATAATAATAATAATTATTCCTGTCTGGAAGCTGAGAAAATGAACCTGTCGGTGTGACGTGTCTGAAAGGTTGACCGCATCCCCATGACCCGGTCGATGATCTGTCCTCTACGTTGACCAGATCGTCAGAAGTCCTCCTCCGGTCAACTGTACATGTATCCAGCGACCGGGTTCCCCCAGTCTCTGGTACCTCGGTGCTCGAGGCGAATCCCAGACATATAAGTAACCGCATAATAATGACAGAATAGTTAACTAAATGCGGAAAAGGTACGAGAACGTACCCTGGCCCAGGGGGGCGCCCTCGGATGGATGAGTGAGCTGGTCGTGAAACTGACCGAGTCGTCTTGACCCGGAAGGGTGGATGCCTCTGAACCGACCGAAGAGGAGCTGGGTCCGGAGGTGACAACGCGGAGCCGAATGTGGCATGGATCTGAAAGGTGACACACAATCGGAATACAACGGCGACACGACCGGCGTACGACATCGGCTCGCAGGCCGGTAAGTGCCGGAGGAGGGCTGCTCTGCGTGTAGAGGCTGCCGGCGAGGGAGCTGCTGTGCGCGCGGAGGCTGCCGGGGAGGGAGGCGCTGTGCGCGCAGAGGCTGCCGGCGAGGGAGGCGCTGTGCGCGCTGAGGTTGCCGGCGAGGGAGGAGAGGAGGAGAAGAAGGGAGCGCCGGCGGCTTCGTCGGCGCCGGCGCCGGCGGAGAGCTGGAGAAGGAGAGAGAGTCTCCTTGATGGCTGGCGGCGGCCCAAAATCACGAACCCCCCTCCTCTTCTCCCTGAATCTGTGAACAGTGCTTAAAAGCACTCCAAACCCTCAATGAGCCCAAAAGACCAAAACGCCCTTTGACCTCTCATTAATTCCTCTCATGCCATTCTCATATCCGGAACACAAGCCTCCCCTTCAAGTCTAGTCGAAGGAGGCGTGAGTCCGACTGACTGGACAAGTCTATCGCAAAGGGCGGAACCGCTCACGATATCAAAATCAAATCGCTGAACCCAAAGTATACTGTCTCCCGCGACCGGTCGCTATAATAATGGTGTCGCATGAGATAGTACTCGTGCTGCGCGGATCAAATCTGTAACCGGACCAATGCCTAATATGCAGCCACGAAGATATCGACCGGACGATCGAAGTGATGCCGATCGGGTGGATAGACGCTGAACGGAAGATGCTGAGCGAACGACAACACGCTGAGTGATCGACATGTAAACTGACAGCCGACCGAGCGGCACGTGGGACGCTGAGTATACCAGCACGAGGCCGGGCGTGCGACCTAGATCAAGCGGTGTGGCCGAACGGATGATCGGAAAGATGTCGATCGAGTGAGTAGACGGCGAGTGGACAACGTCGAACGGGCGACAGAGAAAATGACGATCAGTCGATCATGAAATGCTGGCCTGACGTGCTGAATGAGCAGCATCGGGAATGGTCAACGAGCGAACATAAAATGCTGGTCCGGCAGTCGAGTAGCGAGGAGTTGGCAATGCTGAACGAGCGATCGGAATGATGCCGATCGGATGGATAGATGCCGGACGGATGCTGTCGTGCGAACGATCGTAATGCTGTCGATCGGATGTATAGATGCCGGACGGACGATGCCATGCGTGGTGACGTCGACCGGTCAGATAGATGTCGGGCGAACGATGCCGCACATACGACCGTGGTGACGTCGATCGGTCAGATAGATGCCGGGCGGACGATGCCGCGCATGCGACCGTGGTGACGTCGATCGGTCAGATAGATGCCGGGCGGACGATGCCGGGCGGACGATGCCGCGCGTGCGACCGTGGTGACGTCGATCGGTCAGATAGATGCCGGGCCGCGAGGACTGCTCGACCCCGAACGGGGGAGATAGATGCTCGCGACGGCTACTCGACCCAAACGGGGGAGATAGATGTATGATATACTGGTCCGATATACTGGTCCTCCCGGCCGAACGGCTTGGGGGCCTTCGGCTTCGAGCGCTTGGCTCGGATAATAACCTTTCGGCCGAACGGCTCGAGGGCCTTCGGTCCTCGAGCCTGTGGCTCGGATATAAACCTCCCGGCCGATCAGCTCGGGGGCCTTCGGTGATAACTCGACCCCGAACAGGGGAGATAGAATATATGATATGCTGGTCCGTGCAGAGGTCTTCAGCCCAGGAGGTTTATAGTCGCCGGCCCGACTGCGTCCCGACTCTTGGTCGGTCGCCCGGGAGGCTTATAGTCGCCGGCCTGACTCTCGATTTTTAACGACGGTGCTCGTCGGTCTCCAAGTGAGACTACACACCCGGCCGAACGGCTCGGGCCTTCGTCGTCGAGCGCTTGGCTCGGAAAACTATATACCCGGGCGACCGGCTCGGGCCTTCACATCGAGCGCTTGGCTCGTATATAATCCTCCTCGAGGTAGTCTCGGCTAAAATGTACCTGGCCGAGCGGCTCAGGCCTTCGCTCCCTGAGGAAGTACTAAGCTATAATGTACCTGGCCGAGCGGCTCAGGCCTTCGCTCCCTGAGGAAGTACTCAGCTAAAATGTACCTGGCCGAGTGGCTCAGGCCTTCGCTCCCTGAGGTAGTACTCAGCTAAAATGTACCTGGCCGAGCGGCTCAGGCCTTTGCTCCCTGAGGTAGTACTCAGCTAAAATGTACTTGGCCGAGCGGCTCAGGCCTTCGCTCCTAGGCAATAACTTCCCTCTATCATCCTGAACAACGCAGGGTTTTGGTTTCCCATCCTGCCATAATAGTATGCAGCCCGGCCGATCGGCTCGGGGGCCTTCGTCATCGAGCCCGTGGCTCGGATATAAACCTCCCGGCCGATCGGCTCGGGGGCCTTCGTCATCGAGCCCCTGGCTCGGATATAAACCTCCCGGCCGATCGGCTCGGGGGCCTTCGGCTTCAAGCCCCTGGCTCGGATATAAACCTCCCGGCCGATCGGCTCGGGGGCCTTCGGCTTCGAGCCCCTGGCTCGGATATAAACCTCCCGGCCGATCGGCTCGGGGGCTTTGACTCGAGGGACTAATACAGATCATATAACTAACCGAGGACAGATAACGGGAAAACTGACCTAGGTCATGAGAATAGTAGAACTCTCCGGCATCGTCCATCTTCACGTTCCAGATCAGGCGCGTTCCCACAGACGGCGCCAATTTGTTCCTGTCTGGAAGCTGAGAAAACGAACCTGTCGGTGTGACGTGTCTGGAAGGTTGACCGCATCCCCATGACCCGGTCGATGATCTGTCCTCTACGTTGACCAGATCGTCAGAAGTCCTCCTCCGGTCAACTGTACCTGTATCCAGCGACCGGGTTCCCCCGGTCTCTGGTACCTCGGTGCTCGAGGCGAATCCCACAGATGCATAAATATCCGGATAATAATAGAATATTGAAATAAATGCAAAGAAGGTACGAGAACGTACCCTGGCCCAGGGGGGCGCCCTCGGATGGATGAGTGAGCTGGTCGTGAAACTGACCGAGTCGTCGTGACCCGGAAGGGTGGATGCCTCTGAACCGACCGAAGAGGAGCTGGGTCCGGAGGTGACAACGCGGAGCCGAATGTGGCATGGATCTGAAAGGTGACACACAATCGGAATACAACGGCGACACGACCGGCGTACGACATCGGCTCGCAGGCCGGAATGCGACAACGGCGCGTAGGCCGGAATGTGACAACGGCGCGTAGGCCGGAACACTAGGCAAAGTCGGCACCAGGACTGCCGGTAAGTGCCGGAGGAGGGCTGCTCTGCGCGCGGAGGCTGCCGGCGAGGGAGCTGCTGTGCGCGCTGAGGCTGCCGGCGAGGGAGCTGCTGTGCGCGCTGAGGCTGCCGGCGAGGGAGGAGAGGAGGAGAAGAAGGGAGCGCCGGCGGCTTCGTCGGCGCCGACGGAGAGCTGGAGAAGGAGAGAGAGTCTCCTTGATGGCTGGCGGCGGCCCAAAATCACGAACCCCCCTCCTCCTCTCCCTGAATCTGTGAACAGTGCTTAAAAGCACTCCAAACCCTCAATAAGCCCAAAAGACCAAAACGCCCTTTGACCTCTCATTAATTCCTCTCATGCCATTCTCATATCCCGGTTACAACCTCGGGATCAAGGTCATCCAGCTCAGTCTTGCCAATCTGCTGCACGGGTTCCGTTGGAATCTGCCTGCGGGGAAGAAGGCGGAGGAGCTGAGTATGGAGGAGATCTTTGGGTTGTCAACGCCGAAAAAAGAACCGCTGCTTGTGGTGGTGGAGCCGAAGCTCCCGGTTCACCTTTATTGACAGTTATTATATATATATATATATATATATATATATATATATATATATATATATATATATATATAAATAAGAATGTTCTTCGCGAGCAATTTTATGTGAAGCAATTCCAAAAATAATAATAATAATAAAGTATGGACTTTTGCTTAAAAGTTATTATTATTTATGGGCTTTTGCTATTATTATTATTATTATTTTAAAAAATAACTTTCAGTGTTTGACTGTTTTATCAAAAGGTAGTTTGTTCTCCAAATTAAAGCTAATTGTTAGACTTAACTTACATTGTAAAATTAAAAAATTATTTTATATCCAATTTTAAGATATTTAATTAAAATTTTGACATGTTTTGTTGAATATATTTCCTTTTAGGTCAAGAGATATCTCCTATGTATTTCTCCAAATAAAAGAATATTGGCAAGCTCTATTGGCTGCTAATCTATTGTTCTCTCTTCTTCATAGTGGACCAAGAACTTCCTGTTTTGCAATATGAAATGTCTATGTTTACATATATTGTTCCTCCTTAAATTATTATATATTTTGTTATATATATATATATATATATTATCCTGCGGTACACATCCGTGCAGATCGGTACAGTGGATCGATCCAGCAGGCACAAGAAGACGAAGCGGGGCTGGCGCGAGAAGACGAAGCGGGGCTGGCGCTAGAAGACGAAGCGGGGCGGTCGCGGAGCAGCCAATTCTGGCCGCGATCCGGGTGGAATCTGCTCGCGGTCGGATTCCGACCGGATCACGACCGGATTCCGGCCAGATAGCGGCCAAAATCCTGTCGCTTTGTGGTCAAAATCGACCACGACGCTAGCAGACGCAGCGCTGCCAATTCTTGCCGCAATTTGGCCGGAATCCGGTCGCGTTGTGATCTAGCCGAGGGATGATCCGTCAGCATCCCGTGAAGATCAACGACGACCGACGCGAGAAGATAAGTAAGGCTGAATCGATTCACTGATCCGTAAGATATCTTTTATATATATATATAGAGAGAGAGAATTATTATCCTACGGATCTTTTGCTACGGAATTATACGGATAAATTCACGTGGCATATATATAGGATAACAATTATATATATATATATATATATATATATATATATATATCCAAAACAATTGACTCACGTACGTGAGTATAAGACAGTGGTCCAAAAGTATATATAGAGGTCCAAAACAATTGACTCACGTACGTGAGTATAAGACAGTGGTCCAAAAGTATATATAGAGGTCCAAAACAATTGACTCACGTACGTAAGACAAGACAGTGGTTCAAAACAAAACAATAAACACGTTCCCGAGTTCTAGAGGGACACGAGACCAGCTCATTAAGACAAAGAGCTTAGTCCACGTACCCGAGCTAGAGAGGGACACGAGATCACTAATTAAGACAAAGAGCTAGCTAACTACGGGTCATTAGTATATAACTTTTCACTATAAAAAATAATAATAAAAATATTAAAAAAGAAAAACCTTTGCATTTAGGCGGTGGGAAGCATCAAATCTTAATATATGTATTATAGAGATAGATAAATAATCCGTCTCTAATAACAATAGATACTAAATTAATTTGTCTTTAATAGCAATAGATTATTTTCATATGTTTCGTTAATAGCGATGAATTATTTTATTTTTCATAACTATTACCGACAGATATTAGAATAATTCGTTACTATTAGAAATGAATTAATTGATTTCCGCCGATAAACCTTTGTATTTTAAGCCAGCAGTAAACACTAACCCCTTAGTTGAATTCCAAACCAAATTATTTTAAAACTTAATTAAAAATTATTTTAAAATTTAATTAAAAATTATTTTAAAATTTAATTTAAAATTATTATAAAAACTTAATTAAAAAACACTTTAAAAACTTAATTAAAAAATTATTTTAAAACTTAATTAAAAATTATTTTAAAACTTAATAAAAAATTATTATTGTAAAACTTAATTAAAAATTATTTTAAAACTTAATTAAAAATGATTTTAAAAACTTAATTAAAAATTATTTTAAAACTTATTTAAAAATGATTTTAAAACTTATTTAAAAATTATTGCAAAACTTAATTAAAAATTATTTTAAAACCCAATCATTTTAAAACTTAATTAAAAAATATTTTAAAACTTATTTAAAAAATTATTTTAAAACTTAATTAAAAATTATTTTGAAACTTAATTATTTTAAAACTTATTTTAAAAATTAATTATTTCCTGTAGAATAATTTTAACTTAAAAAAAAAGGGGGTTCCATCGACCGAAAAAAATCTATCGGTCGACCGAACCTTTGTTCAAACGGTCAATATTAATCAATTATTCGACCGAACAAGTTAATCGGTCGTCCGGACTAATAAATCCTTATCCGTTCACCTACTCTGCACCTACCCTGTATGTGTGCCGAATTTAATATATCGGTCGACCGAACGTTAACTCTCGGGTTAAAAAGGACAAGGATTTAAAGGGATCGATTGACCGAACCCTTTATCGGTCGACCGATCAACCTCTATGAATACAGGTTTCGGCAAGCCGAAAGCCTCATCCCCCAAATCTCCTTTTTCTTTGCTTTCCTCCTTGCATTATAAGTTCTTTTTGCCGGTTTCAGTTTGTCTAGCAGGCCGACAATGCCTCGGTAACCATTTCTTTGTTCTAATTCTGTTAAATACTTATGCACAATTATTTATTGCTATTTTTTTTTATATATATAGTGAAAAAAGTAGAGCTATTGTGCAACGAGAGACTAGTTCTTTTAATCCCAGTCAGGACCCTAGGTTTTCTTCTGAGGAGTTAAGACAATCTTTTCCAAATAAAAAATTTAAGGTGATAGGTACTCGTTGTCTAGATCTCCAATTCTACCAAACTTTTTGTCCTGAAGCCATAGAGATCAATCAGCACTATCAACTAGATAGCATTATCTTTTGCAAGCATGCATACAATCCTATCCTCTGTTCCGAATTTTATCACAACTTGTGTGAACTTGATCCTCATCACTATAGGACTAGGGTCGCTACCAGAGAGATGCTATTTGATCTAGATATGTTTCTTCGGTTTTTACGGATACGACCCTCAGTTAACCGTATCTTTTTCAATGCTTCTCTTCCAAATCCATTATCTACTCCGTTTGCACATCTTACTCTTGATCTTATGTATGCCGACTTCTTTGAAGGACCACGCCCTAAAAAGATGTCTACTGTACCCCTTAGTTCGACAGACAATACTTTTTATAAGATGGTTGTTTCCTACGTTCATCCCCTGACATCTAGAGATCAGGGTGTTTTACGACTAGTTCATCTTTTTCTGATGTATGCATTACACCATGGACTAGATTTTGACTTAGGTTACTGGGTGTTTCGGTCCATTATCTATTATTCGGGGTATAGCACCTCAAATAAAGTTCATATGATCCTGTCACGCCCCCAGAGGAGACCGTACCGAAAAATTTCGGCAGCATCTCCCCTGTATGGGTGACAATCTGAAACATACATACATACAATATACATCAGCCACATATGGCTGGAATATATCTACACAACCACGCAGTTATATAAATATATGAATCAGCCCACACGGCTGTACTAAAATCAACACAGCGGAAATCACAAACAACGATCACAAAACATAAAGTAACTAACTGCGAGCCGGCTCGGCTTGACACAATAATATCAAACCAAATACAAGAGAATACAAATACATAAACAAATACAAAACCCAAACTACAAATAACGTAAGAAATACCAAAATCGTAAGGTCGTCCTCGAATGTGACGTGGATCATGGCACAGGATCTCCAGCGACTCCATAACTCCTTTACTTGACCGTGAAATTACCAATATGGGTGGTGAGTATAAAACTCATGGATAAAGACATGAGTACGGTAAAGAACTAGAGATGCAAAGGTATACTCGTGAGGTAATAGCAGATACTACGTTGATATCATAATAAGTGTCCATACCAAACCATATCCTAGGCTAGTAAGGAAGGTAGATGTAACAAAGCCTCATGATCGCTTCATAACTAATGGTATCATGAGGTATATATGGTCAATGGTAAGTAAGCGGTTCAAACACATATCACTGTATAAATCTCAACCTATGAAGCATAACAAGATAAATAAACAACTACAGCATAATCTAACAGCAAGATAGATAAGCAACAACAGATAAGTAAACAACCAACATATATAATAATAACAGATGACGGATGGTCACTCCCCCACCCTCAAGTCCACGACCACGGATCGAGAGGCCGACAACGACATGGATCAGACACCACTCCGCCTACCACTACTCTCGAGTGGCCGAGGGGACAGACAGATAGAGCTGAATAGCTACGTCATGACGGTCCCTCACGCCCATGACTCAGAACACTACCCACGAGTGCGAGTGGGGTACGACAGACAAGCGACGCCCAAGCTACCACTACCACGAGTGGCCGAATAGCCAACGACCGCCTCAACCACAAGGAGCCAAAGTCGGCATTATTGCAATGACATGATGCGAATAATGCACCATCATATATATATAACAGAAATCTGTACGCTACATTAATCCGCACGTAAGCTATAAATAAACAGTAATCAAAGCAGGTAAACATGGTATCAGGTGTCCATATATCCAATACCTACTATCTAATGTCTGGTATCTGGTATCCAATACCTAGTACTATAGTATCTGCTAAATATCATGGATAGCAACGAGAGACTGTATAGATACAGAAATGAGTAGCTCAAAGATTGAGTGGAAGTATCAAACGCAGGAAAAGTAAGAGTGGAGTCAAGATAGATACAGCAACTATCTGAACATGAAGCTCATGCACTAGGATCAAAATACTAAAGAGATAAAGCAAGATGTACCCGCCTTTATACGTAGACCATGTCCAGTATTCCCATGTCGAGACGCTTGTCCCGAAATCCAAGTCCTGTGATCACATAATGAATAGATTTAACTAATCACATCTACAACAATTAACCCAACTTCAAAACCTAAACTAATAGGGAAAAACCCTAATCCAAATGACCATTAATTAACCCTACTTAATGATAATCCGATAATCCTCAATCAACTGATTGTTTCATCTTCCAATAAAAATTCGTATATAGTAACACATTTATAACCCAACCTAGCATCAGGAATCACTTAATTCATTTCCAACCTTCTTAATTACGAATCCACTTCATATCGAAATCAAACTACAATAACCTACTTTGCTAATTCCATTTACCATTCTAAAATCCATTAGCTCATCATTCACCCCATTGTATCAACTACAAGCATAATGAACCACTAATATAATAACCCATTACAACCACATTGGATCAGATATCCTTAATCATTCCACCAACCAAAATAGACTAAATAACCATATTAAATCCACCATCCGAAATCTAGAATCAAACTTCCTTCAACCACACATGGACAAACCGGTTACAATACTCAAATCAACCGATGATTACAACTAAACACAACCTAATCCTTTCAAATTCCAATTCCAAACTCAACCCCTTTTTATCGACTAGTTAATCAAGTTTAAATAAAAACTATGAATTCAGATATGTATCCAACTGAAACTGAACGGAGCTTACCTTAATCCAATCTGCAAATCTACGGTAGCTTGATGAAGCATCCGGGTGCAGCCATGAAGAAATGGAACTCACCGCTTTAGATCTGATGGAGAGAACCAGATAAAATCTGGCGAAGTGATCCAGTCCGCCCTCTCATCACCAACCAATCGAGTGCTCCAAAATACTGAATGACCAAGGTGCCACCAAAAGCACGTCAACACCGAACCTGCTTGGCGACGAAGCTAGGGCACGGTACCAAGATGACTCGGATGCTCGATTTTCGACGCTTCTGGTGTCCGCGGGGAGAGGGGTGCTCAGCCGACGGCAATCAAGTGTCGGGATGAGGGCAAATCGGGAGAGGATCGATGGAGAGAAGGATCGGCGATCTGGCGGTAGACTGCGACGTCCGGCGTCAAGCTACGGTGGCCGACGGTAGCATGGAGAGGAGAAAAGGAAACCGGCATTGGGCGGTGGCGTGGGGCGCGACATCCGGCTGAGAGAGAGAGGCTCGGCCCGTCGGTGTGATCTCTCTGGCGATCGGCGATGAGGCTGCGCCGACGAAGAGAGGATGATCGGCGGCTCCCATGTCGGCGATGGGATGAGGGAGCAGAGAAGGGGGATCGGGAGAGGAGATGTGCGACGGTGAGGTGAGGGAGGAAAGGTTCGGGCGGATTAAGGCTAGGGCACAGTAACCATAAGTTTTATATACTTAGGTTTACTTAATTAAATCATAAGTACATTTCTCAATCAACTCCCATATTTGGGTATTTCAAAGAGGCTTCCTCTAAACCCTATAATTGATCCCCTTAAAATACGTCATACGAGCTCCGATCAAATCCCAGAAAATTCCTAAAAATTCCTTAAAAATCCTATAAGGTCATCTGTCAAATAACCTTATCATTTAATTATTATTTGGGTGTCGTATTTTACAGATCCAGTGTCATGTTATTACTGCCTATATTGCTTCTTTGAGTGTGGGAGTTCATCGGGGTGAGTTGATTGAGTTATTTGATTTTGATCTTGTCGGAATTAGGCAGTTGTCCTTAGCTGGAATTAAGACTAGCGCTGAGGGTCTGGTGTATAAACGGTCTCATCCATACTACGTACCACCGACTGTTGAAGAACCCATTGTTGAAGATGATTCGGTCCCATCAATTGTGCCTCCTCCGGTGTTTATTAATCCAGGATTTGCCATGACGCCTTACTTTGATTTTCCTCAGAGCGGTTCATATGCTCTACCTCCTCAGCCTAGTGACTTTTTTACCCGTCCGCGTAATGATATTTTTAGTCGAATTAACTCCTTAGAGACAAAGATGGATGATCAGTACAGCTCTCTTCAGGGTCAAATTGCAGATTTTCGTCAAGAGATGATGGATCGTACTGATGCTTTAGAAAGGATCAGAGGCGGATGTTTGACTATTTTCGAGATGATGAGAAAGAGGAGAAGTGATTTTAGGACTTATTACTTATGACTTATTGTATCTATTGACTTGGATTATGACTAAGTTTGATCTTCAGTACTTTTCAGTTATTAATGTCTTTTGGTATATTTTATAGAGTAGGTTCTTTTATTTTTGAAAATTATTACTTAGTTTATTTTTTAAAATTATTTTTGTAAAAATCCCTCTTTCAAAATTTTGGTTTTCAAATTTTTTTTCATTTTCTGGAGTAGCTATTGGAGTGTATACTTAAAAGTTTAGCTTTTGTACACATTTATTTTGAAATAAAGAATCACATTGGTCAAATATTTACATTTATTTGTTAAATATAATTGTTCAATTAATTTATATAGTAGATAACATGGAATGTGGAGTCACACTTAGAAGATTATGTTGTCGGTTCTCTATAAATTATAAACAGTTGCTCACAACTAAGATGGAAAGGAACAAACCATCACAATAGACGTAGTGTAATTAAGTATTAGTTTATCTTGACAAATAAATTACACTGATACACTTTAAGTGTATTGAGTAGGATCATTTAGATAAGTTCTTTTTGTACTGACTTAGTAAAAGAACTAGACCTTAGTTATTATAGAAGTGTGTGCTCTTAATCCTAATATAATAACAAACATGTATATTTAATATTTATTTCTTTGACTTATCAAAGGGTGAGGTTTAGCTCGATAAATCAATATGCCCGATAAGTTGGGAAATGATATTATTTATAGTATGTGTTGTTGATTATAGAAGGAATCTGTGTCCTAGTTATCTAGGTTGAGAATGTCCCCAAGAGGAGCTTATAAGCATTGTCATGTTAAACCCTGCAGGTGGACCTAGTCCAACATGACAATAAAGTTGAGTGGTACTACTCTTGGAGCTAGATATTAATTAAATGAGTTGTCAGTAACTCACTTAAATAGTGGACATTCGTAATCTTAAACACAGGGAGACTAACACACTCATGATAAGAAGGAGCCCATAATGTAATTTGGGATTGGTGCGGTAGTGCGGTAATAACTCTCTAGTGGAATGAGTTATTATCGATGAACTTGAGTTGTGTGTTCGGGGCGAGCACGAAATACTCAAGCTCATCGGAAGGACAAAACCAATTTCTCCTCTAGGTCCCTGTTGTAGCCTCAATAAAGCCTCAAGTCCATCCAAAGAAAAGTCTATCTTGGTGTCCAAGAAGGGGCCAGTTCATTGCTTGGTGACCAAGCAATGGCCAGCCACATATTCTCTAGAAGTGGCCGGCCCTTGCCTTGGGCAAGGGGGGCCGACCGCAATATTTAAATTAGGAAGGTTGTTTTTGAATTTTTAAATTTCCTCAGATATTTACAATTTATAAAAAGAGAGATTTTAAAAATTTATAAAATTTTCCTAATTTAAATTAGGCCACAAGGTTTTAAAAGAGAGTTGTAAAATTTATAAAACTTTCTTTTAAAAAGAAATATTATTAGAGATGTTTTAAATTTTAAAACTTTCCTTTTAATATCCACATTAGAAAAAAAAAAGAGTTTGTAAAATTTTATTAGAAGTTTTCTTCTTTTAAAATTTTATAAAAAAATTTTCTTTCTTTCCCTTTTAATAAGTGGTCGGCCACCTTACTTGGTGCCCAAGGGGCCGGTCAAATAATTAAACATCAACAAATAGTTATTTAATTAATAAATCAATCTAGGATTGATTAATTAAAAGGAAAGAAAAAGAAAAAAATTAAAAGGAAATAGGAATGAGTCTAATTTTTATAAAACTCTTTCCATAATTTTCCGTTGGGAAACTAATATAAAAAGGGGGGAAGGGGAGGCTTTGAAAATATAACAATTGATATTATTTTGTTGGAGATCATCAAGTGGCCGACCCCTCTCCCTCTCTTCCCTTTGCTCTCTTTTGCTCCTTTGTGGTGGTGGTGGCCGAATTCTAGAGAAGGAGGAGAAGCTCTCCGGGTGGTGTTCGTCTTGGAGGATCGTCGCCCACACGACGTCTAAGAGGAGGCGAGGGATACGTCATAAGATCTCGAGGTTTTTAGCATACAAGGAAGAGGTATAACTAGTATTTAATTTCCGCATCATACTAGTTAATTTTTCTTTGTATAAATACCAAATACAAGAGGCATTCGATTCTTGTTTTTCGAATTTAATTTCGATGTTGTGTTCTTTTTCTTTTTTCCTTGTGATTTGATTGTTCCTTTTGGTTAACCTAGAGTTATATAAGGAAATTAAATATTAACTTTCCTTAAAAGACTTTGTCTAGTCGGTGGTGGCTGCTCTCATATCTAAGAAGGCCAAGTGCCTCGCCATGCAGCACTGGAAGTCAATTTTGGAAACTAATATTTAATTGAATTTATAACCTAGGTGATTTGGATCAAACGTGTTAAGTTCCGCAGGAGATCCAAATCTAAACCTAAAAGAACATATAAGTTAAACTTGGAATCAAACGTGTTAAGTTCCGCAGGAGATACAAGTTTCACTTAAAAGAGCACATGGTAGCTAGGAAAGGTTCAGATCACGTACAAAATTTTTGTACAGTGGAGCTGATCCTGTCCGAAAGCTGAATCAACGGACGATGGGCACGTGGCGCTCTCCAAGCGGTTGACGTAGATCTCCTGACTGTTCACACGGGCCTCCGGTAAACCTGCACAGAAGTCGGGCCGGGAAGGGGTTCCCGGTGACGACCCTCCGATGCTCAAGTCAGGTAAGCGAACAAGAAAATGGCGTCGAATATGTGATCTCGTGTCTCGATCAGAGCATCTAGCTCCTCTGTGGAGAGCATCACTGAGTGCTGTCGTCCAGCTTCGTCCATTGCTTCCGATCGGATGCAGGAGCGTTCCCACAGACGGCGCCAAATTGATCCTGTCCGAAAGCTGAATCAACGGACGTTGGGCACGTGGCGCTCTCCAAGCGGCTGACGTAGATCTCCTGACTGTTCACACGGGCCTCCGGTGAACCTGCACAGAAGTCGGGCCGGGAAGGGGTTCCCGGCGACGACCCTCCGACGCTCAAGTCAGGTAAGCGAACAAGAAAATAGCGTCGAATATGTGATCTCGCGTACCTCCGGTGAAGTGCGAGGCTCCTTATATAGAGCTGGGAAGGAGCTCATGCACACATACCGAGGCGAATACGTGTCCCCAGCTCATACCTCAGTAAGGGCTTGTTAGAAGGCTTACCTGACACCATACTGCTACAGTCCAAGCATGTCTTCGATGGGACAGCGGAACCCCTTGTCGTAAGATTTGAAGTATGGTCGGATTATAGAGCATGCCCGCTGTTAGAAGATGTCCATTGTCCTTTTCTCCTTACTCCCTGTCGGTCGTCCGACCGGCCCGCACTCGCCTTACGTTCGGCCGGTCATATATAGTGATCTACTTGGGAGATTCTCGGTAATGTGCTCTGTGGAGACTGTTCAACGAGCGTCGGAACCCCAACTCCTGCCGGGGCGCCTTTTGCCATCAGGTAGACACCGGTCGGCCGACCGGGCGGTCGGCCCACCCTTCTCTGGTCGGCCTACCGATACAACCTTTTCTCGGTCGATCCATCCTTGTCCGATCGACCACCTGGCCCTTTGACTTCCACGTGGCGTTGACTCCCCGGAACGGGGGTCTCCTGTTCTTACCGCTGGATCACTTACCTCCCCTTCAAGTCTAGTCGAAGGAGGCGTTTAGTCCGATTGACTGGACCATTAGTTGAACCGAGCGGCCTACTGCAACCACAATCCGATCGGAACCACAGGGGGTAGCTAGAACGCCAGTCAACGGTCGTCTTACTCGGCGTCTCTTCGAAATTTTCGCCAATCTCTATCATTAAGGTCGAGCATGCGCCCATTAAATGCGTTCCAGCGGCTGGCTGCCACGTGGCGGTGCTGTCGTAATTGTACGGCGGCGGCATGGTGCTTTGATGGGATTGAGGCGGTTCGAAATGGACGGTGCGATGCGCGCTCTGATTTTCGTGACCTGGATCCAACGGTGGAGGCCGCTCGGCCTCCCCCCTATAAAATCTTCGCCCTCCCGTCTTCACCGCACTTGCGTTGGCGATTTCGACCTCTGTCCCTGGTATTTCGGTGCTCCGGCGATCCCGCTCCTGCTCTCCGACGATCTCCGGCGTCCCTTCCTCGATCTTTTTCCTCGTCGTAAGACTCTCCTTCTTTCTCCTTTTAGTTCTTGCGCTTTCTTTGCACTTCTTTCTTCAGTTTCCGTACTCGGGTTACTGTTCCGTTGCAATCTTCTTGTTTTTGCCCTCTGCCTTCGTCGTTTTTGGTTTTATTTGATTGGACAATGGCCCAATCTTCCCAACCCGAGGACAAAACTTTCGGCCCATGGTACACCACCATGGAGTCGCGCTTCGATCAGCGCGATGCCGATGTTTTGATTAACAGCTTCGACATTCCCTCCAACCTTGAAATCATCCTACCCTCAGACTCCTCTCGGCCCAACAAACCGCCGCGCGGATCTTTTTATGTTTTTCGCGACCAATTTATAGCCGGTCTGCGCTTTCCCATTCATCCCTTCTTTATAGAAGTTTGTAACTTTTTTAGCATTCCGCTCGGAAGCCTAGTCCCCAATACTTTTCGCCTTTTATGTGATGTAGTTATCCTCTTCAAAATCCACAACATTCCCCTCCGGCCGGAGGTCTTCTATTACTTCTATTACCCCAAACAATCCGAGTCGGGCACCTACATGTTCCAAACTCGGCCCGTCTTGGTCTTCTTCAATAAATTGCCTTCCTCCAATAAGCATTGGAAATTTTCTTTTATATCCGCCTTCCCGAACGGCCTACCTTCCGAACCGAGTGGCGGTGCCTTCTCTCCCCGGAGCTCAAGGTTCAAGGCAGATAACGCCGCCAACATGCTATCCGGTCTGCGGCTTGACATCACTAAATTCCTTCCGGAAGGGTTATGTACATCTTCGGCTGAGTCCGATCGAGCCCCACTACGAGCGGCGGTAAGAATTTAACTTGGTAAATTCATTTTAATTGCTAACGGTTTTCTCTTTTCTTTGCAGCGAACACCGCCATGGAGTCGATGATGGTGGCATTCAAGAAAAAGCGGCTATGTCGAGCGCGACAAAAAATGGGCTCTCGGCATCGGCGGTCGGCTCAAACGAAGAAGAGTGGGACACATCTTTGGAGTCGGCGCTCGGGCTTCTCTCCCGAGGCCAGTGGTGAGCAGCTGATGGCCGAGAGCCTTGCTCGGGATGAAAGCTTCGGCTCGGAAGAAGAGCGACCTCAAAAAGGCATCGAGTGGAGACTCCCATCCGATCAGCCACGTCTGCGGTTCAACCGTCCGCCCGAGCTCTTGCGTGCTGTGGCAGAGCTCGAGGTCGGCTATTTCGTCCGACAGGCGCCCTGAATGGGACGCAGCGGCCCTATTGAGGCTATTCGGTCAGCACCCTTCCGCTCTCCTCAACCGGTCCAACGTTCAACCATCCGATCTCGGTTTCGCGGCCCGATCCTCTTGACCACGGGCGACCCGTCATGGCCGCCTTTGTCAGGTCACTCTTCATCTCCGATCAAGACTGCTGCCAGAGCCGACCTGACGCAAGCACACCATCACCTTGAAGGGCCCTAAGTGGAGATGTGGGCCCGGTATGTGGATCCCCTCAGGATAGCCACATGGAGGCCAAGGTAAGTTTGTTTTCTTCAAGTTTGGTATGCATTATTTCCGCTCGACCACTAACAACTTCTAATTTTCTTTTGCCGAGATGGGTGGAGATAACCGCCTGGCGATGGTAGACGAGGAATTGAGGCAACTCAAGGCGGCAGGCGGTCCGTCCAGCTCTCAAGGCCCTTAGTGTCGGTACAAAATGGTGGCCTCAAGCTTTCTGGCGGTAGCGGCGAAGACGGCCGATCAGTCCACGCCTTGGCGAGTCCGAGCGGCGTCAAGTCGCCGACGGAAATAACCCCGCCACCACTCGAAAAAACACGGCCATCTCCGATGGAAAAAAGAATGTCGAGGCTCGGGATTGGTGAAAGTCAAGGAGTTGATGGAGCACTCGATAAAGAAGGCGGTCGCTCGCGCCTGCAATCAAGCATAAGCGGTGACTACTAAGAATCCTCGCGCCTCCCAAGCGGTCTTCACGAATATCGAGAGGCCGGCCGAGTCAGTCGCACGAGGCAATTACATGCTGCTTGAATTTTCGGAGAAGGTTTACGAGCGGATGTATACTGCGTTTGACCTTGCCATGACCGCCACGGTGACCTATCTGAAGTCCAAGGGGCACCTTCCCGAGTCCGCCGTCATCCCGGCCACAGATCAAGTGGCTCTTCTTGACAACATCCCCAAGGACCTCTATGATTACCTAGAGTAGGAGTTTTACATGTAATTTGGCCGCTCGACCCAAGGCACTCCTTTTTTGTAATTTGGCCACTCGGCCAGTCTTTTTAATATGCTATCCTTTCGCTCGTTGTCCTTTTGCTAGTTAATATACGTGTTGTCCGCTCGCCTCTTATCACACCTCTCGTGCTCGAAAGGTATTTTTACTAAGTATTTTGCGTACAATTTCCGCTTGGATGAATAGGTCCCGATTCGACGAGATTATTCACTGGATATTGATGAAGTACCTTTTGTTGGTTGCTACTCGGAAAACCTATAGGTTCCACTGTACAAAAATTTTGTACAAAGGTTTGAACCTTTTCCTAGCTACCATGTGTTCTTTTAAATTAAATTTTGGATCGCTTGCGGAATTTAACACGTTTGATCCAAAACTTAATCTATTTGTTCTTTTAGGTTTTGACTTGGATCTCCTGCGGAACTTAACATGTTTGACCCAAGTCTCCTTAAGTTATTAATTCCATTAAATATTAATTTCCATAAAAGGTTCCCAGTACTGACGTGGCGAGGCACATGGCCTTCTTGGATATGGGAGCAACCACCACCGACTAGACAAAACCTTTAATAGAAAGCTAATATTTAATTTCCTAAAATAACTTTAGGTTAACCAAAGAGAACAATCAAATCACAAGGAAAAGAAAAAACAAAAGAACACAACTTCGAAAAAACATATTCGAAATTCTAGAACGTAAGCCTCTTGTATTTGGTATTATTTCCATAAATAACTAGCATGATGCGGAAATAGAAATTACTAGTTATACCTTGTAGAAAAACCTCTTGATCTTCTACATTCCTCTTCTAACCTCGGACGTTGTGTGGGCAACGATCTACCGAGATGAGAAACCACCAACCACCTTCTTCTCCTCAAGCAAGGTTCCTCAAAGAAAACTTCACCAAGGAGAAAACCAAAATACTAACCAAGCTCCAAGAGATACTAGCTTTCTCTCCTTCTTCTTCTTCTTCTCCAGTAGTATCCGCCACCACAAGAGCTCCAAGGAAGGGAGAGGTTCGGCCACCACAAGAGGAAGAGAGGAGAGGATGGCCGGCCACACCAAGAGAGAGAGAGGAATAATAGATGTTGTATCTCTTGAAGGCACCTCACCTTCTTTATATTCCTTGGCCTAGGCAAATAAGGAAATTTAATTACAATAAAATTTCCTAATTTTGACATGAATTAATTGAGAAAAATAAAACAAAATTTCCCAATTAACTTGAGATGGCCAGCCACATCATTGGAAAACAAAAGAGACAAGTTTTAATCAACAATTAAAACTTCCTAATTTATTTCGGAAATTTAAAAATAAAATTTCTCTTTAAAATCTCTTCATGTTGATAAAAGAAATTTATATAATTTTAATTTTATCAACATGTGAATAATTTTAAAGAAAAATAAAACATCTCTCAATCTATAAATAAGGAAAGAGATCTAATCTCTTTCTTTAATCTTTGTAGATCTTTTACAAAGAGATATTTTAATTTTAATTCTCTTTAAAATATATCTTCCATAATAATAAAAATTAAAATTAAAATTCTTTTTAATTTTATTTGCGACCCTACTAGCTTGGGTTCACTAGGGCCGGCCATTATATACCTAGGCGGGCTAGCTTGTTCCCAAGCTAGCTTGGCCCCCATTGAGTGGTATAGAAGGTGGGTATAGGTGGGTATAGAACTCTATAAATAAGAGGCTACGATAGGGACCGAGAGGAGGAATTGGTTTTGGTCCCGTGTTCGCCCCGAACACACAACTTAATTTTATCAATGATAATTCATTCCACTAGAGAACTATCATTGAACTACCGCACCAATCCCAAATTACATTTTGGGCTCCTTCTTATTATGGGTGTGTTAGTCTCCTGTGTTTAAGATATCGAATGTCCACCGATTTAGTGAGTTACCGACAACTCATTTAATTAATGTCTAAGTCAAAGAGTAGTACCACTCAACCTTATCGTCATGTCGGACTAAGTCCACCTGCAGGGTTTAACATGACAATCCTTATGAGCTCCTCTTGGGGACATTATCAACCTAGTATCTCTAGGACACGGTTCTTCTATAATCAACAACACACACTATAAGTGATATCATTTCCCAATTTATCGGGCTTATTGATTCATCGAACTAAATCTCACCCATTGATAAATTAAAGAAATAAATATCAAATATATGTGCTTGTTATTATATTAGGATTAAAGCACACACTTCCATAATAAGTCTTTGTTCCTTTATAAAGTCGGTATAAAAGAAACGACCTTTAATCTACTCAATACACTCGAGGTGTACTAGTGTAATTATATAGTCAAGATAAACTAATACCTAATTACACTCACGACCTTCTAATGGTTTGTTCCTTTCCATTACGGTCGTGAGCTCTGTTTATAATTTACAAGGTTGATAACATCATCTTCACTATGTGACACATACTATGTTATCTACAATATAAATTAAATGAACAACTACAAACAAATGTAGATAATTAGACCAAATGTGATTCTTTATTCATAATGAATGTTTACAAGCTTAGGCTTTAGTATAACCTCCAACAATCTCCCACTTATACTAATGACTAAGCTGCCATATCTTCTACCATACATCCGATTCCCATTCCTCCACATGCCGATCGAAGCTTTCGGAAGGTCCTTAGTGAAAGGATCTGCCAGGTTATCCACTGATGCAATCTTGGCGATGACAACTTCTCCTCGCTTCACGATATCCTGTATCAGGTGGTACTTGCGCTCTATATGTTTACTTGCCTTATGGGCTCGTGGTTCCTTCGAGTTTGAAACTGCACATCAATTATCACAATAAATTGTGATGATTTTGGGCAAACCGATGGATCACATCTAAGTCCATTAGAAAGTTCCTGAGCCATACAATTTCTTTAGCTGCCTCAGAGATCGCCACATACTCAACTTCCATGGTTGAGTCCGACGCATTCTGCTTAACACTCCTCCATGAAATGGCTCCACCTCCTAAAGTAAACACATAGTTTGATGTAGACTTACTGTTATCCCTATCTCGATTGGAAATCTGAATCCATGTAACCCACAGGGAGCATACATCAGCAGTAAACTAGCATATAATCTCTAGTCCTCTCGGTACTTTAATATATGCTTTACAGGTTAACCTAAGAACAATCACAAGCAACAAAAAAAAGAAAAACAAGAACACAACAACCAAAAAACATTCTTTGTATATAGCCCAAACACCTTCGGTATTATTTCCATAAATAACTAGCATGATGTGGAAATAGAAATTACTAGTTATACCTGTAGAAAACCTCTTGATCTATTCCTCTTCTAACCTCGGACGCTGTGTGGGCAACGATCTACCGAGATGAGAAACCACCAACCACCTTCTTCTCCTCCAAGCAAGGTTCGGCCAAGAAAAGCTTCACCAAGGAGAAAAACCAAAATACTAACCAAGCTCCAAGAGATACTAGCTTTCTCCTTCTTCTTCTTCTCCGTAGTATCCGCCACCACAAGAGCTCCAAGGAAGGGAGAGGTTTCGCCACCACAAGAGGAAGAGAGGGAGAGGATGTCAGCCACACCAAGGAACAAGAGAGGAGGAATAATAGATGTTGTATCTGTTGGTTGCTACTAAAACCTATAGGTTCCACTGCATAAAAATTTTGTACAAAGGAACCTTTTCCTAGCTACCATGTGTTCTTTTAAATTAAATTTGGATCGCCTGGAACCTAACACGTTTGATCCAAACTTAATCTATTTGTTCTTTAGGTTTTGACTTGGATCTCTCGAACTTAACACGTTCGACCCATGTCTCCTTGTTATTAATTCCATTACATTTCCATAAAGGTCTCAAGATCGACGTGGCAGGCACATGGCCTTCGGATATGGGAGCAACCACCACCGACTAGACAAAACCTTTAATAGAAAGCTAATATTTAATTTCCTAAAATAACTTTAGGTTAACCAAAGAGAACAATCAAATCACAAGGAAAAGAAAGAAACAAAGAACACAACTTCGAAAAATATTCGAAATTCTAGAACGTAAGCCTTGTATTTAGTATTATTTCCATAAATAACTTGATGCGGAAATAAAATTTACTAGTTATACCTTGTAGTAAAACCTCTTGATCTTCTACCGTATTCTTCTACCCGGACTGTGTGGGCAACGATCTTCCGAGACGAGAAACCACCAATCACCTTCTTCTCCTCCTAGCTAGGTTCGGCCAACAAAGAGGAAGCTTCACCATGAAGAAAACAAAATACTAACCAAGCTCCAAGAGATGCTAGCTTTCTCCTTCTTCTTCTTCTCCGAGTAGTATCCGCCACCACAAGAGCTCCAAGAAGGGTAGGGTTCAGCCACCACAAGAGGAAGAGAGGAGAGGTTGGCCGGCCACACCAAGGAACAAAAGAGGAGAGGAATAATAGATGTTGTGTCTCATGAAGGCACCTCACCCTTCTTTTATATTCCTTGGCCTAGGCAAATTAGGAAATTTAATTACAATAAAATTTTAATTTCTTTGACATGATTTAATTGAGAAAATTAAATAAAATTTTCCAATTTAATCTCTAATGGTCGGCCACTTCTAGAGGAAATAAATTAGACAAGTTTTAATCAACAAATTAAAACTTCCTAATTTGTTCGGAAATTTTAAATAAAATTTCTCTTTAAAATCTCTTCATGGTTGATAAAGGAAATTTCTATAATTTTAATTTTATCAACATGGATAATTTTAAAGAGAAAATAAAATAACTCATCAATCTATAAATAAGGAAAGAGATCTAATCTCTTTCATTTTTTGTAGATCTTTACAAGAGAGATATTTTAATTTTAATTCTCTTTAAAAATTATTTCTTCCATAATAAAAACTAAAATTAAAATCCCTTTAATTTAATTTGGCGGCCCCACTAGCTTGGGTTCAAGCTAGGCCGGCCACCCAATAATATACCTAGGCCGGCCTTAGCTTGGTTCCCAAGCTAGTCAATTTCATTAGTATGAAGATGTAAGTAGGTGTGATAAAACCTCTACAAGAGGCTACGAGAATCGAGAGGAGGAATTGGTTTTGGTCTCCCGATAAAATTAAGCATCCTGTTCGCCGAACACACAACTTAATTTTATCAATGATAATTCATTCCACTAGAGAATTATCATCAACTACCGCATCAATCCCAAATTACATTTTGGGCTCCTTCTTATTATGAGTCTCTCGTGTTTAAGATATCAAATGTCCACTAATTAAGTGAGTTATCGACAACTCATTTAATTAATATCTAAGTCCAAGAGTAGTACCACTCAACCTTATTATCATGTCGGACTAAGTCCTGCAAGGTTTAACATGACAATCTTTATGAGCCCTCTTGAGGACATTATCAACCTAGTATCTCTAGGACACGGTTTCCTTCTATAACAACACACACTATAAGTGATACCATTTCCCAACTTATCGGGTTTATTGATTCAACGAACTAAATCTCACCCATTGATAAATTAAAGAAATAAATATCAAATATATGTGCTTGTTACATTAGGATTAAGACACACACTTCCATAATAACCGAGGTCTTTGTTCTTTATAAAGTCAGATAAAAGAAACGACCTCAAATGGTCCTACTCAATACACTGTGTACTAGTGTAATTATATAGTCAAGATAAACTAATACCTAATTACACTACGACCTTCCAATGGTTTGTTCCTTTCCATCATGGTCGTGAGCCACCGTTTATAATTTATAGAACCGATAACATGATCTTCCGTGTGTGACACCACACACCATGTTATCTACAATATAAATTAATTGAACAACTACATTTATCATAAATGTAGACATTCACCAATGTGATTCTTATTTCTAGATAAATGTTTATACTAAAAGCTAGGCTTTAGTATACACCAACAATCTCCCACTTATACTAAAAGACTATGCTATATCTACCATACATCTGATTCCTAACCTTCAACATGCCCATCAAAAGCTCTTGCCTTAAGGACCTCAATGGAAGGATCAATAGGTCATCACCGATGCAATCTAGCGGCAACAACTTCTCCTCGCTTATACGATTTCTCGTATTCGCTCTATTGTGTTTACTTACCTTATAGACTTATGGTTTCTTGAGTCACATCTGACCAACATTATTACAATAAATTGTAATAATCTTGACAAACCAAATCATATCTAAGTCTATCTTGAGGTTATTGAGTCACGCTTTTAATGGCTACCTCGAGGCTTGCCATATACTAAGCTGCATGAGTCCAGAAAACACCTATGCTTATCACTCTTCCATAGTTATGACTTACCTCCTAAAATAAACACAAAACCCGAGGTTGACTTATTATTGTCCCTATCCGATTGGAGGTCAAAATCCATACAACCCATAGGAACCAAATTAAGCGCCTTGTAAGCTAGCATATAATCTTTAGTGCCTCTAAGGTACTTTAATATATACTTTACTGCAGTCCAATGTCCTTGTCTAGGTTACTTTGATATCTCGCTAACTATGCTCTTAGCAAAACAGATTGATCTCGTGCATAGCATACATTAGGTTGTCTAACCCACAAGCATAAAGAAGCGCCTACATGTCCTCAATCTCCTTTAATGTCATCGAGACATCTCTTTAGATAAAGACACTCCATGCTTAAAAGGTAAGAAACCTTTGAGGAGTTATGCTAAAACGAGCAAGGATTTTTCGATGTATCAAGCTTGGAATAAATATATTTTTCTTGTGATCCCTTATTACTTTAATCTTAAAAATATATACATTCTCCCAAGTCCTTTATATCGAATTATTTGGACAACCATACCTTTCTGACAACATTTTGATATTGTTTCCAACTACTAAAATGTTATCTACGTATAGTACAAGAAATACCACCACGTTTCCATCACATCTTTTGTATACAAAACTTTATCCGTTTACTCAATAAACCCATAGGTGTGGATTACTTTGATAAACCGGATGTTCCAAGACCTTTGTATCAGTCCATAGACTGATTGAGCTTGCACACAAGATGCTCTTAGCACTTTGCAATGAACCCTTCTGGTTGCTTTATATGGATGCTTTCTTCAAGACTTCTATTAAGGAATGATGTCTTGACATCCACTGCCAAATAGATAAAGAATCGGATAGACTTAAGCATGGCTACCAGTGAAAAGTTTCCTTTTCATCAAGCCTTGCTTTCAAGGTTTCTACCTTCTGTCTATCCCTCTTTTCTATTATAGACCTTTACACCCAAAGGCTTTTACACCACTTGGTGGTTCTACAAGCTTCCAGATTTTATTAGAATACATATATTCTAATTCTATTATTCATTACTCTTTGCCAAGATGCTTCATATTTATCTTGGAGTGCTTCGTCATATGTCCGGAGATCATGTTCATGTCCTTCAGGATCGAGTTCAAAACTCTCCCAAAACATGAATCTTTAAGGTTGCTTAACAACCCACTACGACAAGGCATTTTCTGCAATTGTGTATCATTTGTGATACGTGTTGCGCTTTTCTTGTGGTATCTCATCTTGTACAGTTGGTACTAGATTAGACATGTCTTTTATTATTTTCTTAAGAACAAATTTACTTATGAGCACGTGGTTCATTATATAGTCCTTTTCTAAAAATCAGTCATTGATGTTATCAATGACCTTCTGATTTTTAAGACTATAAACCTACTTTTGTTTATCTAGGATAACTTACAAACAAGTGAAATCCTATCCAACTTATCATTATCTCTTTTTAACATATATGTTGGATTACCTGAATCCGAATATGCTTCAAAATAGGCTTACGCCTATTCAGCAATTCTATATGAGTAGAGAGTTATGACTTGGAAGACACTATGCTCACTTTCATTTTCAGAGTTTATCCTTAAAACAAATTTGGTAATTTTCTGAATAACTCATCATCTATCTAATTATTCCATAAGAGTTCTTTACCTTCTTTCTACTACACCATTCTGTTGGGGTGTACCAGATGCAGTTAGTTGGGATTGAAATCAACTTCTGATAAGTGACTCCTAAAATCTCTCAAGAGGTACTTGCCATGTTGGAGTGTATACTGAGAGCCTAAGCTTTGTAAACATTCATTATGAATAAAGAATCACATTTGGTCTAATTATCTACATTTGTTTGTAGTTGTTCATTTAATTTATATTGTAGATAACATAGTATGTGGTGTCACATACAGAAGATGATGTTATCAGTACCTTATAAATTATAAACAGTAGCTCACGACCAGAATGGAAAGGAACAAACCATTAGAAAGTCGTAGTGTAATTAGGTATTAGTTTATCTTGACTATATAATTACACTAGTACACTCAGAGTGTATTGAGTAGGACCATTTGAGGTCGTTCCTTTTATACTGACTTTATAAAGGAACAAAGACCTCAGTTATTATGGAAGTGTGTGCTCTTAATCCTAATATAATAACAAGCACATATGTTTGATATTTATTTCTTTAATTTATCAATGGGTGAGATTTAGTTCGATGAATCAATAAACCCGATAAATTGGGAAATGGTATCACCCATAGTGTGTGTTGTTGATTATAGAAGGAAACGTGTCCTAGTGATACTAGGTTGATAATGTCCTCAAGAGGAGCTCATAAAGATTGTCATGTTAAACCCTGCAGGTGGACTTAGTCCGACATGATAATAAGGTTGAGTGGTACTACTCTTGGACTTAGATATTAATTAAATGAGTTGTCAGTAACTCACTTAATTAGTGGACATTCGATATCTTAAACACAGGGAGACTAACACACTCATAATAAGAAGGAGCCCAAAATGTAATTTGGGATTGGTGCGGTAATTCAATGATAGTTCTCTAGTGGAATGAATTATCATTGATAAAATTAAGTTGTGTGTTCTGGGTAACACGGGATGCTTAATTTTATCGGAGACCAAACCAATCCTCCTCTCTCGGTCCCTATCGTAGCCTCTTATTTATAGAGTACTATACCCACATATACCCACCTTTATACCCACCTAAAGGGCAAGCGTAGCTTGGGAACCAAGCTAGCCGCTTAAGCTTGTTTAGGTCGCCCTAGCTTGACCCAAGCTAGTAGGGCCGCCATAATTAAATAAAAAGAAATTTAATTTTAGATTTTATTATTATGTGGAAGATATATTTTAAAGAGAATTAAAATTAAAATATCTCTCTTGTAAAAGTTTTACAAAAGATTAAAGAAAGAGATTAGATCTCTTTCCTTATTTGTAGATTGGAGAGTTTTTTATTCTCTCTTTAAAATTATTCACATGTTAATAAAATTAAAATTATAGATATTTCCTTTTATTAACCATGAAGAGATTTTTAAAGAGAAATTTTATTTTTTTTAAAATTTCTGGAAACAAATAAGGAAAGTTTTAATTGTTGATTAAAACTTGTCCAATTTGTTTCCTCTTGATGTGGCCGGCCATCATTGTTTAATTGGGGAAATATTATTTTATTTTTCTCAATTAAATCATGTCAAGGAAATTAAGGAAAATTTGTTGTAATTAAATTTCCTAATTTACCTAGGCCAAGGAATATAAAAGAAGGGGTGAGGGTGCCTTCACAAGACACAACATCTATTTTTCCCCTCCCTCTTTTGCTCCTTGGTGTGGCCGGCCATCATCTCCTTCTCTTCCTCTTGTGGTGGCCGAATCTCCCTCTCCTTGGAGTTCTTGTGGTGGTCGGATACTACTTGGAGAAGAAGAAGAAGAAGGAGAGAAAGCTAGCATCTCTTGGAGCTTGGTTAGTATTTTGTTTTTCCTCCTTGGTGAAGTTTCCCTTTGTGGCCGAACCTTGCTTGGAGGAGAAGAAGGTGGTTGGTGGTTTCTCATCTTGGAAGATCGTTGCCCACACAACGTCCGAGGTTAGAAGAGGAATACGGTAGAAGATCAAGAGGTTTTTCTACAAGGTATAACTAGTAATTTCTATTTCCGCATCATGCTAGTTATTTATGGAAATAATACCAAATACAAGAGGCTTACGTTCTAGTATTTCGAATATGTTTTTCGAAGTTGTGTTCTTTTGTTTCTTTCTTTTCCTTGTGATTTGATTGTTCTCTTTGGTTAACCTAAAGTTATTTTAGGAAATTAAATATTAGCTTTCTATAAAAGGTTTTGTCTAGTCGGTGGTGGTTGCTCCCATATCCAAGAAGGCCATGTGCCTCGCCACGTCAGTACTGGGAACCAATTATGGAAATTAATATTTAATGGAATTAATAACTTAAGGTGATTTGGGTCGAACGTGTTAAGTTCCGCAGGAGATCCAAGTCAAAACCTAAAAGAACAAATAGATTAAGTTTTGGATCAAACGTGTTAAGTTCGCAGAGATCCAAAATTTAATTTAAAAGAACACATGGTAGCTAGGAAAGGTTCGACCTTTGTACAAAATTTTGTACAATGGAACCTATAGGCTTTCCGAGTAGCAACCAACAATTGGTATCGAGCTAGGTTTAGCCTCTCTGTATTTGGTATTTAGTTTAATTATGCTACATGTCATACATAATTTAGGGAGGTTAATAGTAGGATGTGCTAACTCTATGGACGCAGGATCCAACTATTATGGCTTTTAGTTAATTATGTGTGTTGGACCCTTGGACATGTCAAGGGCAATTTATATGTGTGTGCATGATTGTATTAAAATACAGCAGGAGTCTGTATTTAGTTTTATTAGGATTTTATTTTGATCTAGATACATGTACATTCCTTTTATGGAATATAGGATCAAAATGTAAATTCTATTTATGTCGCGGATCGAATCTTGCAAAGTGTGGAACCTTCTAAGGACCAGAGGCGCAGCGAAACTAGGAGCAAGATGGATGCGACAGTTAGACCCGGTGGCGGTGGCCAAATATGGCAGCAGCTTCGGATGACAACACACGGAGGACAATTAAAGATAAAATCCATAATAGTTGAAAATTAGATTTTCTATTTATTGCTTTTATCTGTGTGTGCATGTTAGTTTACAAGTTTAGTAGGCTAGCATAGTTAAAATTCCTCATTTATAAATAACTAAGTGGGAGAGGGATTTTTAAGTAAATTCCATGGTCTCCATTACTGGTTTGTAAGTGATGCAAACAAGCTTGCGCGTTGGCTCTGAGTGCCTTCCTCCATAACGGATGAGCTTGTTTGCGGATCACTAGAACAGACTTCCATTTTTGGATGACTATAGAAAGTTAATTAAGAGCGTGTGATCTTCCCCAACGGAAGGGGCATAATCTTATTAATGGACTTAGTGTCAAGTAATGGTATACACTTAGACACATCTAATAGTATCCTCCTCAACGGAGTCACTGCTATTATTTGTGTGACCAATAATACCAACTATTAATTTTATTTGTCAAAAGTTAGGTTGACAAGATAATAAAATTAATGGGTTAAAACCTCCTTTTACAAATGTTGAATTTGTATACGTCCACACTAACGTGGCATACAAAATTCACGGTGGTTTAAGGTGTTGGTTAATTTAAAATAGTATTGTTTGAGGAATCAATATTATTCTAAATTTAGAGTTCGACCAAAAGTTATTTGTGATTCTTAGGATGACTTTCAACCCATTGTCCATCATACTTCAACAAAATAGACTTACTGGACCAAATTACATAGATTGGAAAAGAAACCGGATATTGTTCTTCTGTTAAAGCTATAAATTGTACTTGTTGAGCATTGCTGATGCACCCATGGTGAATCTACCAAGAGGAGATTGAATATCATAGGAAATGGGTAAAAGCAGATGAGATGCGCGGTGTTACATTTTGGCTTCAATGTCAAATGTATTGCAACATCAACATAAAGATTTACCAACAATATGATATTATGAACAATCTCAAGGAACTCTTTGGTCATCGTGGATAGGGCTTCTAGACAAGAAGCTATGAGAAAGATAATGCGACCACCATGCAAGAGGGTACTCCTGTAGGGATCATATCCTAAACATGATGGCTTATCGAACGAAATACGAGATACTTGGAGGAGAAATTGATGGGAAACCCAGGTCGATATGATCCTCCAAACCCTACCTAGAAGTTTTGAGCAGTTCCGCCTAAACTATAATATGAATAAAAGGATTTATTCATTGGGGGAACTTCTGACAGAACAGAAGGGTTATTTCGTCACAATGCTCAAATTCACTATGCTGAAAATGGTTCTACTTCTAAACCGAAAGGAAAGAAGAAGAAGAAACAAGCTGGTTCAGCAAAGAAAGTGAATAAATCTCAGAGTACGGGATTTAAAGCTGGAATGAAGAAGCCGAAGGGCAAGTGCTTCATCTGCAAGCAGGCAGGACATTGGAAGGCGGACTGTCCTCGTAAGAACCAAAACAAAGGGGTTCCAGGAAACCCGACGACTATCTGAAGGGGAGATTACTGTCTACATGGGCAATGCTACTAAGGTGGCAGCTGTTGCAGTGGGAGACGTCTACTTATCTTTTAGTAGAAATAGAAATTTGGTTTTAAGAAATTGTCTTTATGTACCCAGTTTTAGAAAGAATTTAATTTCAGTTTCTAAACTATTTTTAGATGGATATTCAGTTTCTTTCAGTAACGATGTAGTTATTAAAAGAAATAAAGTGATTATCTGTTCTGGTGCATTAGTTGGCAATTTGTATATTTTAAATCCAAATTCTTCCACAAAGCAAAACATGGAAATTTATAATTCATCTTCTAATTCTAATAAGAGAAAAGAACCTTCAGAAATGAACCAAGCATATCTTTGGCATCTAAGGCTTGGTCATATTAACTTAAGTAGGATTCAGAGGCTTATAGCCGATGGACTTTTAAGTTCATTAGAGTTGGAAAATTTTCCAACTTGTGAATCTTGCTTAGAAGGTAAATGACCAAGAGGCCGTTCAAGGCCAAGGGGTATAGAGCCAAAGAAGTGTTAGAGTTGGTTCACTCCGATTTATGTGGTCCTATGTCTGTCCGTGCAAGAGGAGGTTTTGAATATTTTGTCTCTTTCATAGACGATTATTCAAGATATGGATACATTTACCTAATGCGCCGTAAGTCCGAGTGCTTTGATAAGTTCAAAGAATACAAGGTGATGTGGAGAAACGACTAGGTAAAGTATCAAGACACTACTGATCGATCGTGGTGGCGAATACCTCTTAGGAGAGTTTAGGAATTACTTATCGAGGCGGATTCAATCCCAATTATTCGCACCTGGAACACCCCAGAATGGTGTAGCGTAGCGAAGGAATAGGACTCTTATGGAGATGGTTAGATCAATGATGAGTTATTCGAATTACCAAATTGTTTGGGGATATGCCCGAAACAGAAGATAATGCTCGAACTTAGTACCTTCTAAATCAGTTTTCTACTCCCATAGAATTGTGGAATGGGCGAAACCCAGTCTAAGACATATTCGGATATGTAGTGACAAGTTGGAATCACGAATAGAAGTTCGTCGTGTTTGTAGGATATCCCAAAGGAACGAAGGTGGTTTATTTTATAGTCCAAAGACCAGAAGGTCATTGTTAGCACCAATGCCCGCTTTTAGAAGAAGACTATATAATGGATCACAAGCCCAGAGTAAAGTTGTTTTAGAAGAACTTAGAGAGGACATGTCTACTTCAGTACCAACAGTACAAGATGAAGTACCACAAGAGACCGCAACACGTGTCGCACATGATACACAACCACAGATGGTGCCTCGTCGTAGTGGGAGGGTTGTAATGCATGAAAGATTCATGTTTTGGGAGAGTCTTCGACTTGATCCCTGTAAACATGAACGATCCCCGTACATATGACTAAGCACTCCAAGATATAGACGCAGATCTTGGCAAAAGGCAATGAATTCAAATAGAGTCCATGTACTCTAATAAGGTCCAGGAGCTTGTAGAACCACCGATGGTGTAAAAGCCGTTGGATGCAAGTGGATTTACAAAAGGAAAAGAGGGATGCGGGAAGGTAGAAACCTTCAAAGCTAGGCTTGTTGCGAGTACACTCAGAAAGAGGGAATTGATTATAGGAAACCTTTTCACCGGTAGCCATGCTTAAGTCTATCCGGATACTCTTATCCATTCTTGCTCATATGGATTATGAGATTTGGCAAATGGATGTCAAGACAGCTCCTTAATGGAAGTCTTCAAGAGAACATCCATATGAAGCAACCGAAGGATTTATTGAAAAGGCAAAGAGCATCTAGTATGCAAGCTCAATCGGTCCATTTATGGATGAAGCAAGCTTCAAAGTCTTGGAACATCCGGTTTAATGAAGTAATCCATCATATGGATTTATTCAAAGTCCGGATGAGTCTTGTGTATATAAGAAGTGTAACGGAAACGTGGTGGTATTTCTTGTACTATACGTAGATGATATTTTGTTAATTGGCAACAATGTCAAGGTATTATCGGACGTAAGGGTATGGTTGTCCAAACAATTTGATATGAAGGACTTAGGAGAATGTGCACACATTCTTGGGATCAAAGTTATAAGGGATCGCAAGAAAAGAATGTTGTGTCTATCCCAAGCTTCATATATAGATACAATCCTTGCTGTTTAGCATGCAAGACTCCAAGAAAGGTTTCTTACCTTTAGACATGGAGTAGCTCTATCTAAAGAGATGTCTCCAAAGACATCAAAGAGATAGAGGACATGAAAGCAGTTCCTTATGCTTGCTGTAGGAAGCCTAATGTATGCAATGCTATGTACGAGACCTGATATCTGTTTTGTCGTGGGTTAGATTATCGGATGTGACAGATTCGCATTATCAGTAAAGCATATATTAAAGTACCGAGAAGGACTAAGGATTATATGCTAGTTTACCAAGGATGATTTGCCCTGTGGGTTACACGATCTGATTTCCAATCGATAGGGATATGATGAAGTCTACATCGGGCTATGTGTTTACTTTAGGAGGTGGAGCCATTTCATGGAGGAGTGTTAAGCAAACGTTTCAGACTCAACCATGGAAGCTGAGTATGTAGCAGCCTCTGAGGCAGCTAAAGAAGCAGTATGGCTCAGGAACTTTCTAATGGACTTAGATGTGATTCCTGGTTTGCCCAAAATCATCACAATTTATTGTGATAACAGCGGTGCAGTTGCAAACTCGAAGGAACCACGAGCCCATAAGGCAAGTAAACATATAGAGCGCAAGTACCACTTGATAAGAGATATCGTGAAGCGAGGAGAAGTTGTCATCGCCAAGGTTGCAGCGGATAACCTGGCAGATCCTTTCACTAAGGCCCTTCCGGCGAAAGCTTTCGATCGGCATGTGGAGGGAATGGGAATCAGATGTATGGTAGAAGATATGGCAGCTTAGTCATTAGTATAAGTGGGAGATTGTTGGAGTGTATACTGAGAGCCTAAGCTTTGTAAACATTCATTATGAATAAAGAATCACATTTGGTCTAATTATCTACATTTGTTTGTAGTTGTTCATTTAATTTATATTGTAGATAACATAGTATGTGGTGTCACATACAGAAGATGATGTTATCGGTACCTTATAAATTATAAACAGTAGCTCACGACCAGAATGGAAAGGAACAAACCATTAGAAAGTCGTAGTGTAATTAGGTATTAGTTTATCTTGACTATATAATTACACTAGTACACTCAGAGTGTATTGAGTAGGACCATTTGAGGTCGTTCCTTTTATACTGACTTTATAAAGGAACAAAGACCTCAGTTATTATGGAAGTGTGTGCTCTTAATCCTAATATAATAACAAGCACATATGTTTGATATTTATTTCTTTAATTTATCAATGGGTGAGATTTAGTTCGATGAATCAATAAACCCGATAAATTGGGAAATGGTATCACTCATAGTGTGTGTTGTTGATTATAGAAGGAAACTGTGTCCTAGTGATACTAGGTTGATAATGTCCTCAAGAGGAGCTCATAAAGATTGTCATGTTAAACCTTGCAGGTGGACTTAGTCCGACATGATAATAAGGTTGAGTGGTACTACTCTTGGACTTAGATATTAATTAAATGAGTTGTCAGTAACTCACTTAATTAGTGGACATTCGATATCTTAAACACAGGAGACTAACACACTCATAATAAGAAGGAGCCCAAAATGTAATTTGGGATTGGTGCGGTAATTCAATGATAGTTCTCTAGTGGAATGAATTATCATTGATAAAATTAAGTTGTGTGTTCGGGATGCTAATTTTATCGGGAGACCAAAACCAATTCCTCCTCTCGGTCCCTATCGTAGCCTCTTATTTATAGAGTACTATACCCACATATACCCACCTTTTATACCCACCTAAAGGGGCGGCCAAGCTAGCTTGGGAACCAAGCTAGGGCCGGCCTGAGTTTAAGGTGGCGGCCCTAGCTGAACCCAAGCTAGTAGGGCCGGCCATAATTAAATAAAAAGAAATTTAATTTTAGATTTTATTATTATGTGGAAGATATATTTTAAAGAGAATTAAAATTAAAATATCTCTTGTAAAAGTTTTATTAAAGATTAAAGAAAGAGATTAGATCTCTTTCCTTATTTATAGATTGGAGAGTTTTATTTTCTCTTTAAAATTATTCACATGTTAATAAAATTAAAATTATAGATATTTCCTTTTATTAACCATGAAGAGATTTTTAAAGAGAAATTTTATTTTTAAAATTTCCGGAAACAAATAAGGAAAGTTTTAATTGTTGATTAAAACTTGTCCAATTTGTTTCCTCTTGATATGCGGCCATCATTGTTTAATTGGGGAAATATTATTTTATTTTTCTCAATTAAATCATGTCAAGGAAATTAAGGAAAATTTGTTGTAATTAAATTTCCTAATTTATCTAGGCCAAGGAATATAAAAGAAGGGGTGAGGGTGCCTTCACAAGACACAACATCTATTATTCCTCTCCCTCTTTTGCTCCGTGTGGCGGCCATCATCTCCTTCTCTTCCTCTTGTGGTGGCCGAACCTCTCCCTCTCCTTGGAGTTCTTGTGGTGGTCGGATACTACTCGGAGAAGAAGAAGAAGAAGGAGAGAAAGCTAGCATCTCTTGGAGCTTGGTTAGTATTTTGGTTTTTCCTCCTTGGTGAAGCTTTTCTTTTGTGGCCGAACCTTGCTTGGAGGAGAAGAAGGTGGTTGGTGGTTTCTCATCTTGGAAGATCGTTGCCCACACAACGTCCGAGGTTAGAAGAGGAATACGGTAGAAGATCAAGAGGTTTTTCTACAAGGTATAACTAGTAATTTCTATTTCCGCATCATGCTAGTTATTTATGGAAATAATACCAAATACAAGAGGCTTACGTTCTAGTATTTCGAATATGGTTTTTCGAAGTTGTGTTCTTTTGTTTCTTTCTTTTCCTTGTGATTTGATTGTTCTCTTTGGTTAACCTAAAGTTATTTTAGGAAATTAAATATTAGCTTTCTATTAAAGGTTTTGTCTAGTCGGTGGTGGTTGCTCCCATATCCAAGAAGGCCATGTGCCTCGCCACGTCAGTACTGGGAACCTTTTATGGAAATTGATATTTAATGGAATTAATAACTTAAGGAGACTTGGGTCGAACGTGTTAAGTTCCGCAGGAGATCCAAGTCAAAACCTAAAAGAACAAATAGATTAAGTTTTGGATCAAACGTGTTAAGTTCCGCAGGAGATCCAAAATTTAATTTAAAAGAACACATGGTAGCTAGGAAAAGGTTCAGACCTTTGTACAAAATTTTTGTACAATGGAACCTATAGGCTTTCCGAGTAGCAACCAACACTTGCCACTACGATCTTCCATAGTGACTTTTTACTTTATTCCTCCACATCAACCTTGTACTCTTTGAACTAATCAAAGTACTTAGTCTTGCGGTACATTAAGTAAATTTATTTGTATCTTGAATAGTTGTCTATAAATTAGACAAAATATTCAATACTACCTCTTGTCTGGATAGTCATAGGATCACACAAATCAGAATGAATCGATTTCAACATATCTTTGACTCCATACCCCTTGGACTTAAAAGCTTCTTGGTTATTTTTCTTCCAAGTAAGACTCGCAGGTTGGAAAGATTTCCACTACCAATGAACCCAAAAGTTCATCAGCTACCAATGAATCCTACTCAAGAATAACCTAGCTTTATATGCCAAAGATATAATTGGTTAATTTCCGAAGGTTGCTTTCTCTTAAAATTAGAAGATGTGTTACTAATTTCCATTTGTTGCATTGTGGGAGTTATTGGATTATAAATTGTCAACCATCATACCAGAATAGATAACTTTCCTATTTTTCTTGATAACAACTTTGTTATCAAAATAGACATAATATCTATAATAGTTTAGAAACTGAAATCGGGTTCTTTCTAAACTTAGTGCGTAAAGACAATTACTT
Organism: Zingiber officinale; assembly: GCF_018446385.1. Classification (NCBI taxonomy): domain Eukaryota; kingdom Viridiplantae; phylum Streptophyta; class Magnoliopsida; order Zingiberales; family Zingiberaceae; genus Zingiber; species Zingiber officinale. Next base: position 145,866,569 of record NC_055986.1, read on the forward strand.
AAAATCCATATTTTATTCTTATCAAAGGATAAACATCTCCCACTGCAACAGCTACCACTTTTACAGTAGTGCCCATGTGGACGGTGATTTACCTTTCATTTAGTTGTCGGGTTTCCTGGAACCCTGAATTGCAGACATGATTAATGGCATCTTGTATCTACACTCCAGGTTCTGGTAGATAACATCACTGGACATGTTTCAACTAATGAATTAAATACATCTAAATTGTTCTTAGTTCTAAGAAGACAGTCTACCTAAATGTCCAAGTCCTATTTCCAATCATTACAATTGGGACTAATAAGTTTTTTTCTATAGTATGACTACTAGGGATTGACAAACATCCTAAGAATCACAAAAATATTTGATCAAGATCAACTCCTTAAAATCTCCATGAATTTTGTGTATACAAAATCGAAGAGGAGATTTTATTCATTAATTTTATTATCTCGTCAACTTTACTTTATGACGAATAAAATTAATAGTTGATCTGTCTTTGATCAAATATTTGGTCAAAACTCTTTGAATTTAAAATAAAATATTGATTCCTCAAACAATATTATTTAAATTCACCAACACCTCAAACACCGTGAATTTTGCATGCCACGTTAGTGTGGACGTATACAAATTCAACATTTGTAAAAGGAGGTTTTACCCATTAACTATCTTGTCAACGTATCTTTATGACAAATAAAATTATCTCAACACCGTTAATTTTGTATGCCACGTTAGTGTGGACGTATACAAAATCAATCATTTGTAAGAGGGGTTTTAACCCTTTAATTTTATTATCTTGTCAACCTAGTTTTATGACAAATTAATAGTTGGTTTCATTTGGTCACACAAATAATAACGGTGACTTCCGATGGGAGGATACTATTAGATGTGTCTAAGTGTATACCATTACTTGACACTAAGTCCATTAATAAGATTATGCCCCTTCCGTTGGGAAGATCACACGCTCTTAATTAACTTCCTATAGTCATCCAAAATGGAAGTCTTTTCTAGTGATCCACAAACAAGCTCATCCGCATGGAGGAAGGCACTCGAGCCAACGCAAGCTTGTTTGCATCACTTACAAACCGATAATGGAGACCATGAGATTTATTTAAAATCCCTCTCCCACTTAGTTATTTATAAAGCGAGGAATTTTAACTATGCTAGCCTAATAGTCATGTATACTAACATGCACACACAGCACAATATAAAAGCAATAAATAGAAAATCTAATTTTCAACTATTATGGCTTTTATCTCTAGTTGTCCTCCGTGTGTTGTCATCCCAAGCTGCTACCATATTTGGCCACCGCCACCGGGTCTAGCTGTCGCATCCATCTTGCTACTAGTTCCGCTGCGTCTCTGGTCCTTAGAAGGTTCCACGCTTTGCAAGATTCGATCCGCGACATACATAGAATTTTACATTTTGATCCTATATTCCATAAAAGGAATGTACATGTATCTAGATCAAAAATAAAATCCTAATAAAACTAAATACGACTCTGCTGTATTTTAATACAATCATGCACACACAGATAAATGCCCTTGACATGTCCAAGGGTCCAATCACACACATAATAACTAAAAGCCATAATAGTTGGATCCTGCATCCACAAAGTTAGCACATCCTACTATTAACCTGCCTAAATTATGTATGACATGTGCATAATTAAACTAATACCAAATACACAGAGGCAAAACCCTAGCTCTGATACCAATTGTTGGTTGCTACTCGGAAAACCTATAGGTTCCACTGTACAAAAATTTTGTACAAAGGTCTGAACCTTTTCCTAGCTACCATGTGTTCTTTTAAATTAAATTTTGGATCGCCTGCGGAACTTAACACGTTTGATCCAAAACTTAATCTATTTGTTCTTTTAGATTTTGACTTGGATCTCCTGCGGAACTTAACACGTTCGACCCAAGTCTCCTTAAGTTATTAATTCCATTAAATATTAATTTCCATAAAAGGTTCCCAGTACTGACGTGGCGAGGCACATGGCCTTCTTGGATATGGGAGCAACCACCACCGACTAGACAAAACCTTTAATAGAAAGCTAATATTTAATTTCCTAAAATAACTTTAGGTTAACCAAAGAGAACAATCAAATCACAAGGAAAAGAAAGAAACAAAAGAACACAACTTCGAAAAAACATATTCGAAATTCTAGAACGTAAGCCTCTTGTATTTAGTATTATTTCCATAAATAACTAGTATGATGCGGAAATAAAATTTATTAGTTATACCTTGTAGAAAAACCTCTTGATCTTCTACCGTATTCCTCTTCTAACCTCGGACGTTGTGTGGGCAACGATCTTCCGAGACGAGAAACCACCAATCACCTTCTTCTCCTCCTAGCTAGGTTCGGCCAACAAAGAGGAAGCTTCACCAAGGAAGAAAAACAAAATACTAACCAAGCTCCAAGAGATGCTAGCTTTCTCTCCTTCTTCTTCTTCTTCTCCGAGTAGTATCCGGCCACCACAAGAGCTCCAATAGAAGGGTAGGGTTCGGCCACCACAAGAGGAAGAGAGGGAGAGGTTGGCCGGCCACACCAAGGAACAAAAGAGGGAGAGGAATAATAGATGTTGTGTCTTGTGAAGGCACCCTCACCCCTTCTTTTATATTCCTTGGCCTAGGCAAATTAGGAAATTTAATTACAATAAAATTTCCTTAATTTCTTGACATGATTTAATTGAGAAAAATTAAATAAAATTTCCCAATTTAATCTCTAATGGCCGACCACTTCTAGCAGAAATACATTAGCCAAGTTTTAATCAACAAATTAAAACTTCCTAATTTGTTTCGGAAAATTTTAAAATAAAATTTCTCTTTAAAATCTCTTCATGGTTGATAAAGGAAATTTCTATAATTTTAATTTTATCAACATGTGGATAATTTTTAAAGAGAAAATAAAATAACTCATCAATCTACAAATAAGGAAAGAGATCTAATCTCTTTCTTTAATCTTTGTAGATCTTTTACAAGAGAGATATTTTAATTTTAATTCTCTTTAAAAAATTATTTCTTCCACATAATAAAAACTAAAATTAAAATCCCTTTTTAATTTAATTTGGCCGGCCCCACTAGCTTGGGTTCAAGCTAGGGCCAGCCACCCAATAATATACCTAGGCCGGCCTTAGCTTGGTTCCCAAGCTAGCTTGGCCGACCCCTTATTAGTGGGTATAGAAGGTGGGTATAGGTGGGTATAAAACCTCTACAAATAAGAGGCTACGATAGGGACCGAGAGGAGGAATTGGTTTTGGTCTCCCGATAAAATTAAGCATCCCGTGTTCGCCCCGAACACACAACTTAATTTTATCAATGATAATTCATTCCACTAGAGAATTATCATTGAACTACCGCACCAATCCCAAATTATATTTTTGGGCTCCTTCTTATTATGAGTGTGTTAGTCTCCCTGTGTTTAAGATATCAAATGTCCACTAATTAAGTGAGTTACTGACAACTCATTTAATTAATATCTAAGTCCAAGAGTAGTACCACTCAACCTTATTATCATGTCGGACTAAGTCCACCTGCAGGGTTTAACATGACAATCTTTATGAGCTCCTCTTGAGGACATTATCAACCTAGTATCTCTAGGACACAGTTTCCTTCTATAATCAACAACACACACTATAAGTGATACCATTTCCCAACTTATCGAGTTTATTGATTCAACGAACTAAATCTCACCCATTGATAAATTAAAGAAATAAATATCAAATATATGTGCTTGTTATTACATTAGGATTAAGAGCACACACTTCCATAATAACCGAGGTCTTTGTTTCTTTATAAAGTCAGTATAAAAGAAACGACCTCAAATGGTCCTACTCAATACACTCTGAGTGTACTAGTGTAATTATATAGTCAAGATAAACTAATACCTAATTACACTACGACCTTCCAATGGTTTGTTCCTTTCCATCATGGTCGTGAGCTAACGTTTATAATTTATAAGCTACTGATAACATGATCTTCTGTGTGTGACACCACACACCATGTTATCTACAATATAAATTAATTGAACAACTACATTTATCATAAATGTAGACATTCGACCAATGTGATTCTTATTTCTAGATAAATGTTTATACCAAAAGCTAGGCTTTTAGTATACACTCCAACAATCTCCCACTTATACTAAAAGACTAAGTTGCTATATCTGTCGCCATACATCTGATTCCTATTCCCTCAACATGCCCATCAAAAGCTCTTGCCTTAAGGACCTCAGTGGAAGGATCTGCCAGGTCATCACCTGATGCAATCTAGGCGGCAACAACTTCTCCTCGTTTATACGATTTCTCGTATTGGGTGGTACTTGCGCTCTATTGTGTTTACTTACCTTATAGACTTATGGTTTCTTCGAGTTTGCTACTGCACCAACATTATTACAATAAATTGTAATAATCTTTGGACAAACCAGAAATCATATCTAAGTCTATCTTGAGGTTATTGAGTCATACAGCTTTTAATGGCTACCTCGAGGCTTGCCATATACTAAGCTTCTATGGTGGAGTCCAGAAAACACCTATGCTTATCACTCTTCCATAGTTATGACTTTACCTCCTAAAATAAACACAAAACCCTGAGGTTGACTTATTATTGTCCCTATCCGATTGGAGGTCAAAATCCATACAACCCATAGGAACCAAATTAACTGCCTTGTAAGCTAGCATATAATCTTTAGTGCCTCTAAGGTACTTTAATATATACTTTACTGCAGTCCAATGTCCTTGTCTAGGGTTACTTTGATATCTGCTAACTATGCTCTTAGCAAAACAAATTTCTGATCTCGTGCATAGCATACATTAGGTTGTCTAACTGCCGAAGCATAAAGAACTGCCTACATGTCCTCAATCTCCTTTAATGTCATCGGAGACATCTCTTTAGATAAAGACACTCCATGCTTAAAAGGTAAGAAACCTTTTGAGGAGTTTTGCATGCTTAAAACGAGCAAGGATTTTTTCGATGTATCAAGCTTGGAATAAATATATTTTTTCTTGTGATCCCTTATTACTTTAATCTTAAAAAATATATACATTCTCCCAAGTCCTTTATATCGAATTATTTGGACAACCATACCCCTACTTCTGACAACATTTTGATATTGTTTCCAACTACTAAAAATGTTATCTACGTATAGTACAAGAAATACCACCACGTTTCCATCACATCTTTTGTATACACAAAACTTTATCCGTTTACTCAATAAACCCATAGGTGTGGATTACTTTGATAAACTGGATGTTCCAAGACCTTGAAACTTTGTATCAGTCCATAGACTGATTGAGCTTGCACACAAGATGCTCTTAGCACTTTGCAATGAACCCTTCTGGTTGCTTTATATGGATGCTTTCTTCAAGACTTCTATTAAGGAAAATCGTCTTGACATCCACTTGCCAAATAGATAAAGAATCGGATAGACTTAAGCATGGCTACCGGTGAAAAAGGTTTCCTTTTCATCAAGCCCTGCTTTGAAGGTTTCTACCTTCCGTCTATCCCTCTTTTTCTATTATAGACCTTTACACCCAAAGGCTTTTACACCACTTGGTGGTTCTACAAGCTTCAGATTTTATTAGAATACATATATTCTAATTCTATTATTCATTACTCTTTGCCAAGATGCTTCATATTTATCTTGGAGTGCTTCATCATATGTCCGGAGATCATGTTCATGTCCTTCAGGATCGAGTTCAAAAACTCTCCCAAAACATGAATCTTTTAAGGTTGCTTAACAACCCTCCCACTACGACAAGGCATTTTCTGCAATTGTGTATCATTTGTGATACGTGTTGCGGTTTTCTTGTGGTATCTCATCTTGTACAGTTGGTACTAGATTAGACATGTCCTTTATTATTTTCTTAAGAACAAATTTACTTATGAGCACGTGGTTCATTATATAGTCCTTTTCTAAAATCACCATTGATGTTATCAATGACCTTCTGATTTTAAGACTATAAACCTACTTTTGTTTATCTAGGATAACTTACAAACAAGTGAACTCCTATCCAACTTATCATTATCTCTTTTAACATATATGTTGGATTACCTGAATCCGAATATGCTTCAAAATAGGCTTACGCCTATTCAACGAATTCTATATGAGTAGAGAGTTATGACTTGGAAAACACTATGCTCACTTTCATTTTCAGAGTTTATCCTTAAAACAAATTTGGTAATTTTCTGAATAACTCATCATCTATCTAATTATTCCATAAGAGTTCTTTACCTTCTTTCTACTACACCATTCTGTTGGGGTGTACCAGATGTAGTTAGTTGGGATTGAAATCAACTTCTGATAAGTGACTCCTAAAATCTCTCAAGAGGTACTTGCCACTACGATCTTCCATAGTGACTTTTTACTTTATTCCTCCACATCAACCTTGTACTCTTTGAACTAATCAAAGTACTTAGTCTTGCGGTACATTAAGTAAATTTATTTGTATCTTGAATAGTTGTCTATAAATTAGACAAAATATTCAATACTACCTCTTGTCTGGATAGTCATAGGATCACACAAATCAGAATGAATCGATTTCAACATATCTTTGACTCCATACCCCTTGGACTTAAAAGCTTCTTGGTTATTTTTCTTCCAAGTAAGACTCGCAGGTTGGAAAGATTTCCACTACCAATGAACCCAAAAGTTCATCAGCTACCAATGAATCCTACTCAAGAATAACCTAGCTTTATATGCCAAAGATATAATTGGTTAATTTCCGAAGGTTGCTTTCTCTTAAAATTAGAAGATGTGTTACTAATTTCCATTTGTTGCATTGTGGGAGTTATTGGATTATAAATTGTCAACCATCATACCAGAATAGATAACTTTCCTATTTTTCTTGATAACAACTTTGTTATCAAAATAGACACAATATCTATAATAGTTTAGAAACTGAAATCAGGTTCTTTCTAAACTTGGTACGTAAAGACAATTACTTAAAATCCATATTTTATTCTTATCAAAGGATAAACATCTCCCACTGCAACAGCTACCACTTTTACAGTAGTGCCCATGTGGACGGTGATTTACCTTTCATTTAGTTGTCGGGTTTCCTGGAACCCTGCAATGAATTGCAGACATGATTAATGTCATCTTGTATCTACACTCCAGGTTCTGGTAGATAACATCACTGGACATGTTTCAACTAATGAATTAAATACATCTAAATTGTTCTTAGTTCTAAGAAGACAGTCTACCTAAATGTCCAAGTCCTATTTCCAATCATTACAATTGGGACTAATAAGTTTTTTTCTATAGTATGACTACTAGGGATTGACAAACATCCTAAGAATCACAAAAATATTTGATCAAGATCAACTCCTTAAAATCTCCATGAATTTTGTGTATACAAAATCGAAGAGGAGATTTTATTCATTAATTTTATTATCTCGTCAACTTTACTTTATGACGAATAAAATTAATAGTTGATCTGTCTTTGATCAAATATTTGGTCAAAACTCTTGGTCGGCCCCCATTGGGTGGGTATAGAAGGTGGGTATAGGTGGGTATAGAACTCTATAAATAAGAGGCTACGATAGGGACCAAGAGGAGGAATTGGTTTTGGTCTCCCGATAAAATTAAGCATCCCGTGTTCGCCCCGAACACACAACTTAATTTTATCAATGATAATTCATTCCACTAGAGAACTATCATTGAACTACTGCACCAATCCCAAATTACATTTTTGGGCTCCTTCTTATTATGAGTGTGTTAGTCTCCCTGTGTTTAAGATATCGAATGTCCACTGATTTAGTGAGTTACTGACAACTCATTTAATTAATGTCTAAGTCCAAGAGTAGTACCACTCAACCTTATCGTCATGTCGGACTAAGTCCACCTGCAGGGTTTAACATGACAATCCTTATGAGCTCCTCTTGGGGACATTATCAACCTAGTATCTCTAGGACACAGTTTCCTTCTATAATCAACAACACACACTATAAGTGATATCATTTCCCAATTTATCGGGCTTATTGATTCATCGAACTAAATCTCACCCATTGATAAATTAAAGAAATAAATATCAAATATATGTGCTTGTTATTATATTAGGATTAAGAGCATACACTTCCATAATAACCGAGGTCTTTGTTCCTTTATAAAGTCAGTATAAAAGAAACGACCTCAAATGATCCTACTCAATACACTCTGAGTGTACTAGTGTAATTATATAGTCAAGATAAACTAATACCTAATTACACTACGACCTTCTAATGGTTTGTTCCTTTCCATTCTGGTCGTGAGCTACTGTTTATAATTTATAAGGTACTGATAACATCATCTTCTGTATGTGACACCACATACTATGTTATCTACAATATAAATTAAATGAACAACTACAAACAAATGTAGATAATTAGACCAAATGTGATTCTTTATTCATAATGAATATTTACAAAGCTTAGGCTTTCAGTATACACTCCAACACCTTTGGGTACTGGGCCGAGCAGAACGCATAGTTGGTCAAACGATATTAATAGCGCTTACAAGTCCTTTTGATTGCCTTTTTCGTCCGCTCGGAAGATTTATAGACGTCGGCTCGTCTCTCGATTTTTAACGTCGGAGCTCGACGGTCTTCCGCTCGGAAGATTTATAGACGCCGGCTCGTCTCTCGATTTTTAACGTCGAAGCTCGACGGTCTTCCGCTCGGAAGATTTATAGACGTCGGCTCGTCTCTCGATTTTTAACGTCGGAGCTCGACGGTCTTCCGCTCGGAAGATTTATAGACGTCGGCTCGTCTCTCGATTTTTAACGTCGGAGCTCGACGGTCTTCCGCTCGGAAGATTTATAGACGCCGGCTCATCTCTTGATTTTTAACGTCGGAGCTCGACGGTCTTCCGCTCGGAAGATTTATAGACACCGGCTCGTCTCTCGATTTTTAATGTCGGAGCTCGACGGTCTTCCGCTAGGAAGATTTATAGATGCCGACTCGTCTCTCGATTTTTAACGTCGGAGCTCGACGGCCTTTAAGGCTAATTTTAACACTTCCGTTCGGCGAAGCTATTTGCCATCCTTCAAATCATTTTTTCTTTCTGCATTACAAGTACATAGGTGACCCAAGTATATGTAAAATTATATCAGCGCACCTCTTACCCAGCTCGGTACGGCTGGAGATGATTCGCGCTCCATGGTCGATCCAGCTGCCGCCCGTCTTCATCCTCCAAATAATAAGCACCCGAGCGGAAATTTTCGATGATTTTGAAGGGGCCTGCCTGCCCAGGGAGCCTCCAGTTTTCCCACGTCGCCGACCGGCTTTACTTTCTTCCAGACAAGGTCGTCAACCTGGAATGCTCTGGGGATTACGTGCCGATTGTAGTTTTGCTTCATCCGTTGCCGGTACGCCATCAGCCGGACGGACGCCTTGGCTCGCTCCTCGTCGACCAAATCCAGCTCCATGTTCCTCCGCTCGGCGTTGCCATCATCATAGTTCTGGATCCGGACGGACTCGACGCCGACTTCGACAGGAATAACCGCTTCGCCGCCGTACACCAGATGGAAAGGCGTGACACCCGTTCCTTCCTTTGGGGTTGTTCGGATGGCCCATAAGACGCCAGGCACTTCATCCACCCAGCTTCCTCCCAAATGGTCGAGCCGAGCGCGCAGAATGCTGGCTACTTCGGCTTGACCATTGCTCTGGGGATACACCACAGACGTGAAGTGTTGCTCGATGCCGTAGCTTTTGCACCAATCTTCGAGCAACTTTCCCGTGAACTGCCGCCCGTTATCGGAAACAAGTCGACGAGGGATGCCGAACCGACAGATGATGTGTTGTCATATAAACTTTTTAACCATCTGCTCGGTGATCCTGGCCAACGGCTCGGCCTCCACCCATTTGGAAAAATAGTCGACAGCCACCAGCAAAAACTTCCGCTGACCGGTCGCCATAGGAAATGGACCCACGATATCCATTCCCCACTGGTCGAACGGACATGATACGGTAGCTGCCTTCATTTCCTCCGCCCGTCGGTGATAGAAGTTGTGATACTTCTTGCAAGAAAGGCACGTTGCGACAGTCCGAGCGGCGTCTGCTTGCAAGGTTGGCCAGAAGTATCCAGCCAGCAGGATCTTCTTAGCCAACGATCGTCCGCCCGGATGCCCTCCACACGATCCTTGGTGTACTTCTTGAAGAATGTACGCCGCGTCCTCCGAGCTTACACATTTCAATAGTTGCCGGGAAAAAGCCTTCTTGTAGAGTTGGTCTCCAATGAGCGTGAACCGACCGGCTTGCCTTCTTAATAGCTGAGCAGCTTCCCGATCAGACGGTGTTGCACCCGTGTGCAGAAACTCTATGATTGCTGTCCTCCAGTCGCTCGAAAACGCGAGGTCCTCCATCCGGTCGACATGTGCCACCAGAGATACTTGTTCAATTGGCTGTTGGATGACGACCGACGTTATTGAACTTGCTAGTTTGGCCAACTCATCTGCCGCCTGGTTTTTCGCTCGGGGTATCTTCTGGATAATGACCTCTCTGAAATTGGCCTTGAGTTTTTCGAAGGCTTCCGCGTAGAGTTTGAGCCGAGCGTTGTTAATTTCAAAAGTACCTGAGAGTTGCTGAGCGGCCAACTGAGAATCTGAATGCAGTGTCACCCGTCCGGCTCCCACATATCGGGCGGCCTGTAAACCGGCTATAAGGGCTTCATACTCTGCTTCGTTATTTGTAGCTCTGTAATCCAGCCGGACGGATAAGTGCATTTTTTCTTCTTGAGGAGAGAGTAATAGTACGCCAATCCCGCTTCCGAGCCGAGTAGAAGATCCGTCCACGAATATTTTCCACATGGCTTCAGGTTCTGGCCTTTGTACTTCGGTGACAAAATCCGCCAAGGACTGCGCCTTTATCGCCGAACGGGGCTGGTATTGAATGTCAAATTCGCTCAACTCCGTTGTCCATTTGATGTGCCGTCCGGACGCTTCTGGGTTCAACAGCACTCTTCCCAATGGGCTGTTCGTCCGAACAATGATAGTATGAGCCAAGAAATAGGGACGGAGGCGCCGAGCGGCGAGGACCAAAGCGAAAGCCAGCTTCTCGAGCCCAGTGTAGCGAGATTCAGCCTCTTTTAAAATATGACTTAGAAAATGTACAGGTTCTTCTCCGCTCGCCCTTACTAGTGCCGAGCCGACTGCTTGCTCGGTTGAAGATAAGTAGATACAAAGTGGCTCACCCACAACTGGTTTGGCTAGCACCGGCAGAGAGTTCAAGTATGTCTTCAGATCTTCGAATGCCCGATCGCATTCTTCGTCCCAGTGAAACTTAGTGACCTTGCGCAAGATTTTGAAAAAAGGCAGGCTCCGGTCGGCGGTCTTAGAGATGAATCTGGACAGAGCTGTTATCCGATCGGTCAAGCGCTGCACTTCCCTCAGATTTATTGGAGGCGGCATATCTTGTAAGGCTTTCACTTTGCTGGGATTTGCCTCGATGCCCCGCTCGGTCACTATGTATCCCAAGAAACGCCCGTCTTTTGCTCCAAACAGGCACTTCTGAGGGTTCAGCTTAACTCCATATTTCCGTGGCGTTCGGAAAGTCTCCTCCATGTCTTCAAAGAGATCGGCTGCTCGGACGGACTTGATGAGAATGTCGTCCACGTATACTTCCAGATTTCGCCCGATCTGCTTTTTGAACACTTTGTTCATCAAGCGCTGATAAGTGGCTCCCGCGTTCTTCAGTCCGAACGGCATCACATTATAGCAATAGGTGCCGTCGCCTGTAACGAAGCTGACTTTTTCTTGATCTTCTCGGGCGAGCGACACTTGATGGTAGCCTTAATATGCGTCGAGCATGCATATCAACTCGCAGCCGGCCGTAGAATCCACCAGTTGATCGATCCGGGGCAAAGGATAAAAATCTTTTGGGCACGCCTTGTTAAGGTCCCGGAAATCGATGCACACTCTCCATTTATTGCCCGGCTTGGAGACTAGTACCACGTTCGCCAACCAACTCGGGAACTGGACTTCGCGTATGTGGCTGGCCTCCAGGAGTTTCTCGACCTCCGCTCGGATGATTGCATTTTGCTCGGCGCTGAAGTCCCTCTTTCTCTGCTTCACCGGCCGAGCGTCCGGTCGGACGTGGAGCTCGTGCTGCGCTATACTTGGTGAAATTCCGGGCAGCTCATGCATCGACCAGACGAAGACATCCCGGTTTTTATGGAGGCATTTGATCACTTCCTCTTTCTGACTCGCCTCCAGATCGGCCGCAATGAAGGTTGCAGCCTCCGATTGGGTCGGGTGAATCTGCACTTCCTCTTTTTCTTCATAAACCAAAGAGGGAGGTTTTTCAGTTATAGCGTTCACCTCGATTCGTGGCGTCTTCCGAGCGGAATTGGCTTCTGCTCGGACCATCTCGACGTAACATCGCCGAGCTGCTAGTTGATCTCCTCGTACTTCTCCCACTTTGTCTTCAACCGGGAACTTGATTTTCTGGTGGAAAGTGGAGACTGCCGCTCGAAATTCACTTAGAGCCGGTCGTCCCAATATGACATTGTACGCCGACGGAGAGTCCACCACAACGAAGTTTGCAGTCCGCGTCCTTCTGAGCGGCTCCTCCCCCAGCGATATGGCCAGCCGAATCTGTCCGACCGGCTGTACTTCATTGCCCGTGAACCCATAGAGGGGGGTTGTCATGGGCAGCAGCTCGGCTCGATCAATTTGTAGTTGATCGAAGGCCTTTTTGAATATGATATTGACCGAGCTTCCTGTGTCAATAAAAACGTGGTGAATAGTATAATTGGCTATTACCGCTTTGATGAGAAGAGCGTCGTCGTGTGGCACTTCGACTCCTTCCAAGTCCTTGGGCCCGAAACTGATTTCGGGTCAGTTCGCCCGTTCCTGGCTGCAGCCGACCGCATGGATCTGGAGTTGCCGGACGCTCGCCTTCCTTGCTCGGTTAGAGTCACCTCCGGTCGGCCCGCCAGCTATAATGTTGATTTCGCCTCGGGAAGTATTGCTTCTATTTTCTTCTTCCTGAGCGGACGATCGGGGCCGCTCCCTAGACATCCGTGGATTCTCACGCCTCGGAGTGTGATGTCGCTCGGGAGTCGGTTGTTGTTGCTTGTCGGCTATCGTCCGATCGGCTTCACGAGGCCTCTGTCGCCTATCGGCTGATGGAGATCGACGACCGCCACTTCGGAGAACGGGGTGGGCGATTAGAGAAAGACTCCGGCAATCCCTGGTGTTATGTGTGTCCGTCCGGTGGAATGAGCAGAACATTGGGGTCCATTTCTTCTTTGTCTTGGGTTGCGCGACAGCTACCTCTTGCACGTGGGACCTCACATGGGGGGAGCGAATTGCTTCGACTCTCGGTCCTCTGGGCGGCTGAGGAGCAATGTGAGGCTTCCGCTTGGCAGGGGGAGCCCGCTCGGTTGGGGTTTCCTTTCTTCGGGCCGCTTGGGCTTCCTCCACGTTGATGTATTCGTTGGCCCGGTGTAGCATATAGTCGTAGTCTCGAGGCGGTTTCCGAATGAGCGATCGGAAGAAGTCCCCGTCCACGAGGCCTTGTGTGAAGGCATTCATCATAGTTTCCGAGGTGGCCGTTGGAATATCCATGGCCACCCTGTTGAACCGCTGGATGTAGGCTCGGAGCGATTCGCAGGCTTCTTGTTTGATAGCAAACAGACTAACACTAGTCTTTTGATAGCGCCGACTGCTTGCGAAGTGGTGGAGGAAAGCCGTTCGGAAGTCTTTAAAACTTGTGATGGATCCGTCCGGCAACCTCCGAAACCACCGTTGAGCCGATCCCGAGAGGGTGGTAAGAAAAACTCGACACTTCACTCCATCTGTGTATTGATGAAGAGTAGCTGTGTTGTCGAACTTACCCAAATGATCATCTGGATCGGTGGTTCCGTTGTATTCACCGATCGTCGAAGGCACATAGTGCTTTGGCAGAGGGTCTCGTAGAATAGCCTCTGAGAATTGATGGTTGATCCGTTCGGGAGAGGCGTCCGCTCGGGGGGCTTTGCCTTTTCTACTGTCTCGTCTCGGCACTTCATCTGAAGAAGATCCTCGATCACGATTAACTGCTGCGGCTTCAGGAGTGCGGAATAGGGCCCGATGGAATGGAACTGTGGCCGGCGGTGCTTCCACTCGACCACCCGATGCTGATGTTGCTTGTTGCTCAATCCGCTCGGCTTGCGACTTCTGCCTTTGTTCCACAAGTTTAGCTGCTCACGTCTCGATCAGAGCATCTAGCTCCTCTGTGGAGAGCATCACCAAGTGCTGTCGTCCAGCTTCGTCCATTGCTTCCGATCGGATGCAGGAGCGTTCCCACAGACGACGCCAAATTGATCATGTCCGAAAGTTGAATCAACGGACGCTGGGCACGTGGCGCTCTCCAAGCGGCTGACGTAGATCTCCTGACTGTTCACACGGGCCTCCGGTGAACCTGCACAGAAGTCGGGCCGGGAAGGGGTTCCCGGCGACGACCCTCCGACGCTCAAGTCAGGTAAGCGAACAAGAAAATGGCGTCGAATATGTGATCTCCCGTCTCGATCAGAGCATCTAGCTCCTCTGTGGAGAGCATCACCGAGTGATGTCGTCCAGCTTCGTCCATTGCTTCTGATCGGATGCAGGAGCATTCCCACAGACGGCGCCAAATTGATCCTGTCCGAAAGCTGAATCAACGGACGCTGGGCACGTGGCGCTCTCCAAGCGGCTGACGTAGATCTCCTGACTGTTCACACGGGCCTCCGGTGAACCTGCACAGAAGTCGGGCCGGGAAGGGGTTCCCGGCGATGACCCTCCGACGCTCAAGTCAGGTAAGCGAACAAGAAAATGGCGTCGAATATGTGATCTCGCGTACCTCCGGTGAAGTGCGAGGCTCCTTATATAGAGCTTGGAAGGAGCTCATGCACACATACCGAGACGAATACGTGTCCCCAGCCCATACCTCAGTAAGGGCTTGTTAGAAGGCTTACCTGACACCATACTGCTACAGTCCAAGCATGTCTTCGATGGGACAGCGGAACCCCTTGTCGTAAGATTTGAAGTATGGCCGGATTATAGAGCATGCCCGCTGTCAGAAGATGTCCATTGTCCTTTTCTCCTTACTCCCTGCCAGTCGTCCGGCCGGCCCGCACTCGCCTTACGTCCGACCGGTCATATATAGTGATCTACTTGGGAGATTCTCGATAATGTGCTCTGTGGAGACTGTTAGCAGTATGCTACCTTATATCTTCGGCCGAGCGTACCATCCGCTCGGCCCTATGATCCTGTTCAACGAGCGCCGGAACCCCAACTCCTGCCGGGGCGCCTTTTGCCATCAGGTAGACACCGGTCGGCCGACCGGGCGGTCGGTCCACCCTTCTCTGGTCTGCCTACCGATACAACCTTTTCGCGGTCGATCCATCCTTGTCGGATCGACCACCTGGCCCTTTGACTTCCACGTGGCGTTGACTCCCCCGAACGGGGGTCTCCTGTTCTTACCGCTGGATCAGGAGCCATTGGGTTTTCCGAGTAGCAACCAACAATTGGTATCAGAGCTAGGGTTTTACCTCTGTGTATTTGGTATTAGTTTAATTATGCACATGGCATACATAATTTAGGCAGGTTAATAGTAGGATGTGCTAACTTTGTGGATGCAGGATCCAACTATTATGGCTTATAGTTATTATGTGTGTGATTGGACCCTTGGACATGTCAAGGGCATTTATTATGTGTGCATGATTGTATTATAAAATACAGCAGGAGTTGTATTTAGTTTTATTAGGATTTTATTTTTTGATCTAGATACATGTACATTCCTTTTATGGAATATAGGATCGATGGATGTAAATTTTATTTTATGTTCGATCTAGTTTACATGTACATTCCTTCGAGGAATATAGGATCGAAAAATGTAAAATTATATTTATGTCGCGGATTGAATCTTGCAAGGCGTGGAACCTTTTGAGGATCAGAGTGGCGCAGCGGAACAAGGAGCAAGATGGATGCGACAACTAGACCCGGTGGCGGTGGCCAAAGATGGCAGCAGCTAGGGATGACGACACACGGAGGACAACAATAGATAAAAGTCATAATAGTTGAAAATTAGTTTTTCTATTTATTGCTTTTATATTGTGCTGTGTGTGAATGCTAGTGTACATGTTTAGTAGGCTAGCATCATCAAAATTCCTCACTTTAAATAACTAAGTGGGAGAGGAATTTATTTTAGTGAATTCCACGGTCTCCATTACTGATTTGTAAGTGATGCAAACAAACTTGCGCGTTGGCTCTGAGTGCCTTCCTCCATATCGGATGAGTTTGTTTGCGGATCACTAGATCAAACTTCCATTTCGGATGACTATAGGAAATTAATTAAGAGCGTGTGATCTTCTCCATCGAAAGGGGCACAATCTTATTAATGGACTTAGTGTCAAGTAATGGTATATACTTAGACACGTCTAATAGTATCCTCCCCATCGGAGTCACTGCTATTATTTGTGTGACCGAAGGAAACCAACTATTAATTTTATTTGTCAAAAAGTTAGGTTGACAAGATAATAAAATTAATGGGATATACCCTCCTTTTACAAATGTTGAATTTGTATACGTCCACACTATCGTGGCATACAA
The DNA here is from genome assembly GCF_018446385.1 of Zingiber officinale. Lineage (NCBI taxonomy): Eukaryota > Viridiplantae > Streptophyta > Magnoliopsida > Zingiberales > Zingiberaceae > Zingiber > Zingiber officinale. The sequence continues at coordinate 145,883,112 of NC_055986.1, forward strand.
AATTCACGGTGTTTTAAGGTGTTGGTTAATTTAAAATAGTATTGTTTGAGAAATCAATATTATTCTAAATTTAGAGTTCTGACCAAAATTTATTTTGTGATTCTTAGGATGACTTTCAACCCACTGGCCATTATTCTAAAAGAAAATAGACTTACTAGTCCCAACTATATAGATTGGAAAAGAAACCGGGACATTGTTTTAACTGCTGAGGGCTATAAGTTTGTACTATTAGAGGAATGCCCAGAAACACCTAGCAATGATTCTACCCCAGAGGAGATTCAGCATCATAGTAAATGGGTAAAAGCTGATGAGATGGCGCGGTGTTACATCTTGGCTTCGATGTCAAATGTATTGCAACATCAGCATCAGGACTTACCAACAGCCTATGATATAATGAACAATCTCAAGGAACTATTAGGACATCAGAATCGGGCTGCTAGGCAAGAGGCAATGAGAAAACTGATGACAGCCACCATGACTGAGGGGACTCCCGTGAGAGATCATATTCTCAAGATGATGGCTTACTTAAATGAAATACAAGTTCTTGGAGGGGAAATTGATGGGGAAACCCAGGTCGATATCATCCTCCAAACGCTGCCCAGAAGTTTTGAGCATTTTCGCCTGAACTATAATATGAATAAAAGGATGTATTCATTGGCGGAACTTCTGACAGAACTTCAACCAACCGAAGGATTGTTTCGTCAACATTCTCAAATTCACTATGCTGAAAATGGTTCTACTTCTAACCCGAAAGGCAATAAGAAGAAGAAACAAAATGGCTCAGTAAAGAAGGTGAATAAACCTCAAGGTGCAGGACAAAAAGCTGGAATAAAGAAGCCGAAGGGCAAGTGCTTTATTTGCAAGCAGACTGGACATTGGAAGGCGGACTGTCCTCGTAGGAAACAGAACAATAAAGGTATATCTCATACTCTAGTAGTTGAAACATGTTTAGCGGTGTTATCTACCAGCACCTGGTGTGTAGATACGGGAGCCACTGATCATGTCTGTAATTCTTTGCAGGGGTTCCAGGAAACCCGGCGACTATTTGATAAAGAGATAACTGTCTACATGGGCAATGCTACTAAGGTAGCGGCTGTTGCAGTGGGAGACGTCTACTTATCATTTGATAGGAATAGGAAATTGGTTTTAAGGAATTGTCTTTATGTACCCAGTTTTAGAAAGAATTTAATTTCAGTTTCTAAACTGTATATGGATGGATATTCAGTTTCCTTTAGTAAAAATGTGGTTATAAAGAGAAATAAAGTGATTATCTGTTCTGGTGCATTGGTTGGCAATTTATATACTTTAAATTCAATTTCTCCCACAAAGCAAAATATGGAAATTAATAACACATCTTCTAACTCTAATAAGAGAAAAGAACCTTCGGAAATGAACCAAACACATCTTTGGCATCTAAGGTTTGGTCATATTAACTTAAGTAGGATTCAAAGACTTGTAGCCGATGGACTCTTGGGTCCATTAGAGTTGGAAAACTTTCCAACGTGTGAATCCTGCTTGGAAGGTAAGATGACCAAGAGACCTTTTAAGGCCAAGGGGTATAGAGCCAAAGAAGCGTTAGAATTGGTTCATTCTGATTTGTGTGGTCCTATGTCTATCCAGGCTAGAGGTGGCTTTGAATATTTTGTCTCTTTTATAGACGATTATTCAAGATATGGATACATTTACCTAATGCGCCGCAAGTCTGAGTGCTTTGATAAGTTCAAAGAGTACAAGGCTGATGTGGAGAAACGTCTAGGTAAAAGTATCAAAACACTACGGTCTGATCGTGGTGGCGAATACCTCTTAGGAGAGTTTAGGAATTACTTATCAGAGGTCGGGATTCAATCCCAATTATCCGCACCTGGTACACCCCAACAGAATGGTGTGGCAGAACGAAGGAATAGGACTCTTATGGAGATGGTTAGATCGATGATGAGTTATTCAAAATTACCAAATTTATTTTGGGGATACGCTCTGGAAACAGCAGCGCACATTCTGAACTTAGTACCTTCTAAATCAGTATCTTCTACTCCCACAGAATTATGGAATGGGCGGAAGCCCAGTCTAAGACATTCAGATTTGGGGTAGTCCAACACATGTGCTGAAACAAGATGCTGATAAGTTAGAATCTCGTACAAAAGTTCGTATGTTTGTGGGGTATCCCAGAGGAACGAAAGGCGGTTTATTTTATAGTCCTAAAGACCAGAAGGTCATTGTTAGCACCAATGCCCAGTTTTTAGAAGAAGACTATATAATGGATCACAAGCCCAATAATAAAATTGTTCTAGAAGAACTTAGAGAGGACACGTCTACTTCAGTACCAACAGTACAAGATGAAGTACCATAAACTACAACACGTGTCACACATGATACACAACCACAGACGGTGCCTCGTCGTAGTGGGAGGGTTGTAAGGCAGCCCGAGAGATTCATGTTTTTGGGTGAGTCTTCGGACTTGATCCCAGGCAAACATGAACCAGATCCCCGGACATATGATGAAGCACTCCAAGATATAGATGCAGTATCTTGGCAAAAGGCAATGAATTCCGAAATAGAATCTATGTATTCTAATAAGGTCTGGGAGCTTGTAGAACCACCTGATGGTGTAAAAGCCATTGGATGCAAGTGGATCTATAAAAGGAAAAGAGGGACAGATGGGAAGGTAGAAACCTTCAAAGCAAGGCTTGTTGCGAATGGGTACACTCAGAAAGAGGGAATCAATTATGAGGAGACATTTTCGCCGGTAGCTATGCTTAAGTCTATCCAGATACTCTTATCCATTGCCGCTCATATGGATTATGAGATTTGACAAATGGATGTCAAGACAGCTTTCCTTAATGGAAGTCTTGAAGAAAACATCCATATGAAGCAACTAGAAGAGTTCATTGAAAAGGGCAGAGAGCATCTAGTGTGCAAGCTTAATCGGTCCATTTATGGACTGAAGCAAGCTTCAAGATCTTGGAACATCCGGTTTAATGAAGTAATCCAGTCATATGGATTTATTCAGTGTCCGGATGAGTCTTGTGTATACAAGAAGTGTAACGGAAACATGGTGGTATTTCTTGTACTATACGTAGATGATATTTTGTTAATTGGCAACAATGTTAAGGTATTATCAGACGTAAGGGTATGATTGTCCAAACAATTTGATATGAAGGACTTAGGAGAATGTGCACACATCCTTGGGATCAAAGTTATAAGGGATCGCAAGAAAAGAATGTTGTGTCTATCCCAAGCTTTATATATAGATACAATCCTTGCTCGTTTTAGCATGCAAAACTCCAAGAAAGGTTTCTTACCTTTTAGGCATGGAGTAACCTTATCTAAAGAGATGTCTCCAAAAACATCAAAGGAGATTGAGGACATGAAGGCAGTTCCTTATGCTTCGGCTGTAGGAAGCCTCATGTATGCAATGTTGTGTACGAGACCTGATATCTATTTTGCCGTGGGCATGGTTAGCAGATATCAAAGTAACCCTAGACAAGGACATTGGACTGCAGTAAAACATATATTAAAGTACCTGAGAAGGACTAGAGATTATATGCTAGTTTACCAAGCAGACGATTTACTCCCTGTGGGTTACACGGATTCGGACTTCCAATCAGATAGGGACAACAGTAAGTCTACATCAGGCTATGTGTTTACTTTAGGAGGTGGAGTCATTGCATGGAGGAGTGTTAAGCAGAAATGCATCTCAGACTCAACCATGGAAGCTGAGTATGTGGCAGCCTCTGAGGCAGCCAAAGAAGCTGTATGGCTCAGGAACTTTCTAATGGACTTAGATGTGATTCCTGGTTTGTCCAAGATCGTCACAATTTATTGTGATAATAGTGGAGCAGTTGCAAACTCGAAGGAACCACGATCCCATAAGGCAAGTAAGCATATAGAGCGCAAGTACCACCTGATACGAGACATCGTCAAGCGAGGAGAAGTTGTCGTCGTCAAGATAGCATCAGCAGATAACCTGGCAGATCCTTTTACTAAGGCTCTTCCGGCGAAAGCTTTTGATCGGCATGTGAAGGGGATGGGAATAAGATGTATGGCAACAGATATGGCAGCTTAGACTTTTAGTATAAGTGGGAGATTGTTGGAGTGTATACTTAAAAGTTTAGCTTTTGTACACATTTATTTTGAAATAAAGAATCACATTGGTCAAATGTTTACATTTATTTGTTAAATGTAATTGTTCAATTAATTTATATAGTAGATAACATGGAGTGTGGAGTCACACTTAGAAGATCATGTTGTCGGTTCTCTATAAATTATAAACAGTTGCTCACGACTAAGATGGAAAGGAACAAACCATCACAATAGACGTAGTGTAATTAAGTATTAGTTTATCTTGACTAATAAATTACACTGATACACTTTAAGTGTATTTAGTAGGATCATTTAGGTAAGTTCTTTTTGTACTGACTTAGTAAAAGAACTATACCTTAGTTATTATGAAAGTGTGTGCTCTTAATCCTAATATAATAACAAGCGTGTATATTTAATATTTATTTCTTTGACTTATCAAAGGGTGAGGTTTAGCTCGATAAATCAATATGCCCGATAAGTTGAGAAATGATATTACTTATAGTATGTGTTGTTGATTATAGAAGGAATCTGTGTCCTAGTTATCTAGGTTGAGAATGCCCCCAAGAGTAGCTCATAAGGATTGTCATATTAAACCCTGCAGGTGAACCTAGTCCAACATGACAATAAAGTTGAGTGGTACTACTCTTGGAGCTAGATATTAATTAAATGAGTTGTCAGTAACTCACTTAATTAGTGGGCATTCGTAATCTTAAACACAGGGAGACTAACACACTCATGATAAGAAGGAACCCATAATGTAATTTGGGATTGGTGTGGTAGTGCGGTAATAACTCTCTAGTGGAATGAGTTATTATCGATGAACTTGAGTTGTGTGTTCGGGGCGAGCACGGGATACTCAAGCTCATCGGAAGGCCAAAACCAATTTCTCCTCTAGGTCCCTGTTGTAGCCTCAATAAAGCCTCAAGTTCATCTAAAGAAAAGCCTATCTTGGTGTCCAAGAAGGGGCCGGTTCATTGCTTGGTGACCAAGCAATGGTCGGCCACATATTCTCTAGAAGTGGCCGGCCCTTGCCTTGGGCAAAGGGTTAAATTAGGAAGGTTGTTTTTGAATTTTTAAATTTCCTCAGATATTTATAATTTGTAAAAAGAGAGATTTTAAAAATTTATAAAATTTTCCTAATTTAAATTAGGCCACAAGGTTTTAAAAGAGAGTTGTAAAATTTATAAAACTTTCTTTTAAAAAGAAATATTATTAGAGATGTTTTAAATTTTAAAACTTGGTTTTAAATTTTAAAACTTTCCTTTTAATATCCACATTAGAAAAAAAGAGAGTTTGTAAAATTTTATTAGAAGTTTTCTTCTTTTAAATTTTATAAAAAAATTTTCTTTCTTTCCCTTTTAATAAGTGGCCGGCCACCTTGCTTGGTGCCCAAGCAAGGGGCCGGTCAAATAATTAAACATCAATAAATATTTGTTTAATTAATAAATCAATCTAGGATTGATTAATTAAAAGGAAAGAAAAAAAATAAAAGGAAATAGGAATTAGTCTAATTTTTTATAAAACTCTTTCCAAAATTTTCCGTTGGGAAACTAATAGAAAAAGGGGGGAAGGGGAGACCTTGAATAATATAACAATTGATATTATGTTGTTGGAGATCATCAAGTGGTCAGCCCCTCTCCCTCTCTTCCCTTTACTCTCTTTTGCTCCTTTGTGGTGGTGGTGGCCGAATTCTAGAGAAGGAGGAGAAGCTTTCCGGGTGGTGTTCGTCTTGGAGGATCGTCGCCCACACGACGTCTAAGAGGAGGCGAGGGATACGGCAGAAGATCTCGAGCTTTTTAGCATACAAGGAAGAGGTATAACTAGTATTTAATTTCCGCATCATACTAGTTGATTTTTCTTTGTATAAATACCAAATACAAGAGGCATTTGATTCTTGTTTTTCGAATTTAATTTCGATGTTGTGTTCTTTTTCTTTTTTCCTTGTGATTTGATTGTTCCTTTTGGTTAACCTAGAGTTATATAAAGAAATTAAATATTAACTTTCCTTAAAAGGATTTGTCTAGTCGGTGGTGGTTGCTCCCATATCCAAGAAGGCCAAGTGCCTCGCCATGCAGCACTGGAAGCCAATTTTGGAAACTAATATTTAATTGAATTTATAACCTAGGTGATTTGGATCAAACGTGTTAAGTTCCGCAGGAGATCCAAATCTAAACCTAAAAGAACATATAAGTTAAACTTGGAATCAAACGTGTTAAGTTCCGCAGGAGATACAAGTTTAACTTAAAAGAACACATGGTAGCTAGGAAAGGTTCAGATCACATACAAAATTTTTGTACAGTGGAGCCATTGGGTTTTCCGAGTAGCGACCAACAGTAGCCTAGGTTCTAAGGTAGAACTGCATGTTCCTATAGTTCTAGGAGCCAACATCTCACAAGCACAGTAGGATTCCTTACTTGATAACTTAGAATGGGTGAGATGCTTAGGACATAGCCAAATATTTCAAATGCTTATGTCAGTGCATCGTTATAAATCTGGGCTTTAAACAACATACATGAATCAATTTGAGTTGACTAGCAAGTAAAAACCTAGTTAGTATTAAAATACTCAAATTGACCAACCTAAGTCTATTGCTATTATCTTATGGTAGTTAGCTTTGTACAAAGGTTGGACATTTCATCATAAGGACATTTTTCCTTAATCTTTTTGCCCATGCTTGGACTTTTAGGTTGTAATCAATTCTAGGGGGAGCCTTGAATTATGCATTTTTCACATTTTTATCCTAATTTCAAATTTTTTAAATCCTAATTTTTATTTTTCATAATATTTATATTTTTACACTTAGTAAAATTCTTTCATATTTTTCGATTTTTAAAAATGTTCAAAATTATTTTTGAAACATCTTTTTATGTTTAAATTAAAAACAAAAAAAATTACAAAATTCTTATTTTTCATATTTTTAGACTTTTAAATTTTTTTATCTTTGCAAAATTCGGGTAAAATATTTTTCTGAAAACTTTTTAAGGTGTTAATATTTTCAAACATTTGAACCAAAACGTTTTACTTACTTATTTGTTTTTAGAAATTTTAATTTAGTAAAATTTTTGCTATTTTTCAAAATAACTATTTAACTTAGGAAAATTATTCTTTTCAAAATTATTTTAACTTGGTAAAAATTTTCATTTTTTTTAGATTTTTAACTTAATTAAAAATATTTTTGAATATCATAATTACTTTTTTCATTTCAAGTAATTTTTGAACACTTAGTTAAAATTGTTATACATTTCAACCCTTCTGGTTTGTTGGTTTTCCTCTATTTTTGATGTGTGTCAAAGGGGGAGAGATAGCGAATTCAGGGGGAGTTGTTTAACTCAGAGGGAGTATTAAAAGTTAAAAGTTAAATTGCTTGTTTATTTAATTGTTGATTGTTGCATATTTTTAACTTAACTTTGAACATTGGTTGTCAAACATCAAAAAGGGGGAGATTGTTGGTGCAAGTTGCACCAGAATCAAACCTAAGTTTTGATGTTGTCAAAGGTTCAAGTTAAGTCTTGTTATGATCTAACAAGTTGACTGAGTGTGCAGGATGTTTACTCAATCGGGAAAGACCTAGTTGGAGGCTAGGCAGGAGAAATCTTAGTAGATCGTGGAACCCAGGTGCAAATCCAAGTAGGTCGAGGAGACCCGAAACTTGGCAGTGTGATCGAGAGGTCTGGAGGACCGAAGATCAAGAGAAAAGTCCTGGGGAGCCGATCAAGGCTGAGTGAAAAGTCCAAACTAGATCTGGAGGATCAAAGTTTGGCAGGTAGGTTGAGGTAAACAAACTGGAGTAGCGACAGTGAGGTCGGGTTCCCGAAGGGAACAACCTTAGATCGCTGATCCAACTGAAGAAACCGGGAAGGTTTCCAAGTTGAGATCAAGACAGTTCTACTGTCTTTCATATTACTCTTGCTTTATTATTGTTCTAACATCTGTTTTGCAGAAGATTTTTTTGTCTTAATACTGTTTTGCAGATCCGGCTAGATCGATCGACCAAACAGTAGTATCGATCGACCGAACCAGGTAAAATCAGAACAACATTCAGATTAGAGCAGAACAGATCCGATCAAAGTTTGATCGGTCGACCGAACAGTAAGATCGGTCGACCGATCCATGGTGACTCAGCACTGGCCAGCTCAATAGCACTTATCAGCAGAAGAAGGAAAAAAAGGCTGATCGGTCGACCGGACAGGAGGACCGGTTGACTGATCCAATCAGCATTAAATACAACATTAAAAGAAGATCTCAGCTAATTGTGACGAACAGGGAAAAGATCGTGTTCGGTCGACCGAAAGGCATGATCGGTCGACCGAACCCTTAAAGAGCATTGATTGTCGGAGATCGAGCCAACATCAGACTCCAGCCAGGAAGGAAGGAAGCGGGTTCGGTCGACCGAACAGAGGGATCGGTCGACCGAACGCCCAAGGCACCTATAAAATGAGGCTCGAAGTCTGAGTCCAGAACAACTCTTCTGATCATCTAAAAAGCTCTTCTTCACGTACGGATTGTGCTACACATCTTCAACAGCTCAGCAAGTCACTCCGTCCGGAAGTACCGACCAAGCTACATCCTATGTATACGATTGTCGGTATATTTATTTTCATATTGCACTTAAATTAAAATAAGATAGTATGAGTGTTACTATCTTATTTTATTGTACTTGTACGATCTGCTTCTTTCCGAAGATTTTGGAAAGAAGGGTTTTAGTGCTTTGCTCATCTGTGCGGTCGAGGACCGCGGGCCTTCGAGTAGGAGTCGAGCTAGGTTCCAAACGAAGTAAACGACATTGTCTCTTTTCTTATTTCCGCTGCACGATTCTGATTTAAAAAGTAAAAGAAAAGTTTTAAAAGAAGCGATATTCACCCCCCCCCCCCCCCTCTATCGCTCACATCCGATCTATCAGAAGTTTCATGATAAATTGCTTTAAATGTTGTTCATCTTCACAACATATTCAGTAACAAAGATGAGGTATTATTCTAGGCAATTAATCTCCTAGATTGCTATGAAGCATTCCTGAAAGTTTTGTTCTTGAATTAAAGGAACATGATGTCATTTGCTTAAATGCCTAAGTCTCCAATCTTATTGATGTTTGTGAGATAGATAACTTTTTTTTGCAAAATTGTGATATGTAGAAATGCTTTTCAGATTCTGAATAACTTTTTGGTCTTTGATAACCGATCACTTTGAACTTTTTGTTAATTAAATGGAGTTTAGCTGCTTTAATGATTGCATTGACATTTTATTTGTTTACTAACATTAGAATTAGACGATCATTTAGCACACTATTAGCATCATATTAATGATTAATCTAATCTAAAAAGATCATAATCATGAAAATTTATTGAAGAACTTATTAAGGATCTAATTGCTGGCTGAAAGGGCCATGTTTGCAAGATACATTTATTGGCATTTTGTGAAAATTCAGAAGTTAATTATTTTTGGTATTTATAGCATTAAGCGCTTAATTGAAAATCAAAGAAAATTATTTTTGGTAATCTATGCCACCTAAGTTTAGCTATTCATTTTATTCATTACAGTTATACTCTAGCAATTGTTGCATATCTGTTGTTTGGAGGTTATAGTCAAGTGAAATACCTCATATTTTCTATTTGTTAACAATATGGAAGCAATCATTGTAATTAATTTGTGTCAACCTATCATCTTTGCAATCTGTTAATATAAGGCTCAAGTTAGCATCTAACCTTAGTTATTTGTTAATCCGCTAGCCTTAGCATCTAATTGAAGGATGATAAGGCTCAACTTGCTTCTATTCAATTTTGCAGCAAAACAAACCTTCGTTAAGTTTGTGTATCTTTTAGTGATTGATGCTTCAAATTCAATCCTATTAGAACCATCCTTTCTCATCAACAACAATTGCAGTCTCTCCTTATTGACAATCATTCAGCTATAAACAGACAAGAAAATGCATTCATTAATGACCCTTGAGCAAACAAAAACTTAGCATATTAAAGTAGCAAGTAAGTAGGCGTTAGTCTGCCACTGCAACATTGTCTTTGATATCCAGAATAGAGACGAAAACATGATTAACGAAACTAGAAAAAGTATCACCAACGAAGAATAATACTGTGGCTAAAAGAGCGGTAGTAATCTATAGGAAGGAACAAGACCGATATTTATAGACTACATATGCACATCGGTGAGCTTGTGAACCTGGCAAATAACATGCGACAGGCGAAAAAATGCAGACACCGAGGCACTGCTTGCTGCTGTGGCCGACCCAGGCGTAGGGCAGCATGTGACCGACAAGGGAAGGGAAGGGAAGGGAAGGTGAAGTAGTGGAAGCCACAGGTGGCCATGCGGCGGTAGATGTGGGAGGGAGGCCTCGGCCACGACGGCCACGAGGCGGCAGATGTTGGTACCGGTCTGGGCGGGCCGCCACTGTGGATCACCACTGAGCAACGGATGGAGGTGGACTGGAAGGATTAGAAAGCGAGAAGAGGAAGTCGCGCAGCAGGGCTTGTTGGGCGGCAGTCCAAGGTCCGTACCAAACGAGGTAGAGGTTGATTGGGGACAAGGGGGCGCCACGCGCCCGGATAGCTGATGGCAGTCAAGAAGAAAAAAAATCTGAAGTTTATATTGAGAAAAAGAAAAAAAAAATATTAGAGAAGGAGAGAGCAGTCCGGGTGATGGTGTTGGTGTAGTCCACAGTCTGAGTAGATCATCTAGACTGGCTCCTCTAGTGATTGGGGAGGAGAGCCCTGGCGCGGCTGGATTTGATGCTTCCGGACAAACAGAGGTGCTGGTAGGTGTTGGAAAAATGTGAATGTAACACGATTTATGGGTATTAGTGAGTGGCATTCCGACTAATCAATAGTGTATCAAGAAGGATGAATCCAAGCCGAGTTGGACCTTTTCTATAAGACTCGCGAGGCAGCCGTCTTACGGACTGGCTTAAGAAGGGGCCTAAAAAAATTATACTTATCAAAATATAGAACTCCTGCGAATCCATATGAAGCGCGGCTCTTAAAAGATGTTTAAAGTTATCGCTCGTATATCTTCCTTTATCTCTACCGCAAGAAGAATAGTCACGTTGATCTCTCCAACAATCAAAGTTTTGTTGATCTCTTCCTCTCTTCGAGGAACAGAACCTTTAAAAACGATAACTTTCTTTCTATTTTTATATATCATGCAACTGTTGTTTCTTTTTTTTTTCTCCGTCTCTCGAATTTTTTATCATTAATTTTATGAATTCTTATTTAATTTAGTAACCTTTCGTCTTTTGTTAAAGATAACGCTATCGAAATACTAATGCGGTTTGATTTTAAATATGATAATGATAGTTGAACTTAATTACTTATAGGAAAACTATGTTAATTGACATACAATTTCTCTGGTTTTTATTATTTTCAACTTCTTTTTTGTTGAATGTTTTTAATGTTCAAGCCCTCAATGAACATTTTGTTTAAGTCCGCCATAGTTTTAAGATTAGATAAAAATATGATATAATTTAGCATGTTGATATTTACATATATTATGATTTAGTGAATTATTTTTCCTATATTTAGATGTTGAAACTATTTTAATCTATGAATTGTCGATACAGACTAATATTTAGGCTTTTAGTAAACATGTCTCTTATAAGAAAACAATTGTTTGGAGCAGGAAAAAGGAAGAAAAAATAAAAGGAAGAAGTTTTAATTCAAAGTCAATCAAAAAGTCTTAATAAGTATTTCACTAGCAGCCAAAAAACAAAGCAAATAGAAGTAGTAGAACAAGTGAATCAAGATGATACTGATAATAAATTGAATGATCAGGAACATAATGAATTGAATGAACTTCACAATGAAGATTCAAAATAATCTGAAAATGATAAAGGTAAAGTCAGTATGCCTAAAAATGACAGTGAAGTAGATATAAATCAAGAGATCTTGTTGCCTTTAAATGTTGATGATCTAGAAAATTGAGATAAAATTTAAAATATTAGGGACTTTCTAGTTGAAAGAGTTCCTAGAAAAGATGATGGTATTTTGTTTCCTCTTGATAACATCGGAAGACACTTCAATCCATCACATTATAAGAGGCAATTGTCAAATGATGAGAAAAGTGACAGGAAATGGTTAGTGTATTCCATTTATAAGGACAAGATCTTCTGTTTTTGTTGCAAGATATTCAAGACTCAAAGAACCATAATGAAACTGTTGGTTGGTCCTAGGAAGATCATACCGACTCCACTGTATAAAAATTTCGTACAAGTGTCGAACTTTCCTAAACAACCTATTGTGTTCTTTAGAAATTAAATTAGGAATCACAAACAGAACTTAACATTATTGATTACAAATTTAACTTATCTGTTCTTAATGGTTTAGATTTGGATTGCAAACGATGCTTAACATTATTGATCCAAATCCACCTATGTTATAAATTCAATTAAATATTAATTTCCAAAATTGACTTTTAGGACTGCATGGCGATGCACTAGTCCTTCTTGGGTATGGGATCATCCACCACCGCCTAAACAAAACCTTTTAAGGAAAACTAATATTTAATTTCCTTATATAACTCTAGGTTTAACCAAAAAGAATAATCGAATCATAAATTCGAAAAATAAAAAAAATACAAACTCGAATCACAAATTTGAAACTCTAGAATCATATGTCTCTTGTGTTTGAAATTCATACAAAGAAAAACTAGCATGATGTGGAAAATAATTACTAGTTATACCTTTTCTTTGTATGCTAATAACCTCGAGATCTTCTGCCGTATTCCTCGCCTCCTCTTGGACGTCGTGTGGGCGACGATCCTCCAAGATGAACACCATCCAAAAGCTCCTTCCTCCTTCTCTAAAATCCGGCCACCACCACCGCAAAGAAATAAAAGAGAGCAAGGGGAAAGGAAAGGGGAGAGGGTCGGCCACAAGAGGGAGCACAAGCAAGAGAATAAGAATTGATACATCATGAGGTCTCTCCTCTCCTTCTTTTATAATACTTGCCCAAGGCAAATAAGGAATGATTTTTATAAAAATTAAAATCTTCCTCTTATTTTTTTCCTTTCCTCCTTTTTAATTCCTTTTTTCTCCTCTTGATTGAATGGTTGATTGGCCGACCCCTTACTTGGGCACCAAGCAAGGGTGGCCGACCCTTAAAAGAAAAAATAATCTTGTAAAAATTTTATAAGCAAAGAAGAAAAGCTCTTATAAAATTTTACAAGCTCTCTTTTAAATTCCTAATGTGGATTTTAAAAAAGGAAAATTTTAAACCAAGTTTTAAGATTTAAAACTTCTCATTTAAAATTTCCTTTTTTTAACATGATTAAAAAAAATGGAAAGTTTTAAAACTAAAACTCTCTTTTTAAAATCCATGAAGATGGTTAAAAAAAGGAAAGTTTTAAAACTTTCTTTTAAACCATGTGGCCTAATTCAAATAAGGAAATTTTTTATAAATTTAAACTCCCCCTTTTAAAACCTGTAGTTATCTAAAAAGAGAAGATTTTAAAAATTCAAAACACCCCTCATAGTTTGAATTATAGTGGTTGACCCCTTCTTGCTTGGGCACCAAGCAAAGGGCCGACCCCTTTGAGAAGGAAGTGGTCGGCCCCATGGCTTGGTCACCAAGTCATGGGTCGGCCCCCTTTTTGGACACCAAGATGGATTTTCATGAGTGGATATGAGGCATTAATGAGGCTACGACAGGGACCTAGAGGAGAAATTGGTTTTGGCCTCCCGACGAGCTTGAGTATCCCGTGTTCGCCCCGAACACACAACTCAAGTTCATCAATAATAACTAATTCCACTAAAGAGTTATTATTGCACTACCACACCAATCCCAAATTATATTATGGGCTCTTTCTTATCATGAGTGTGTTAGTCTCCCTGTGTTTAAGATATCAAATATCCATTAATTTAATTGAGTTACTGACAACTCGCTTTAATTAATATCTTAGTTCAAGAGTAGTACCACTCAACTTTATCGTCATGTCAGACTAAGTCCACCTGCAGGGTTTAACATGACAATCCTTATGAGCTCTTGGGGGCATTCTCAACCTAGATTACTAGGACACAGTTTCCTTCTATAATCAACAACATACACTATAAGTAATATCATTTCCCAACTTATCGGGCCTATTGATTTATCGAGCTAAATCTCACCCTTTGATAAGTCAAAGAAATAAATACTAAATATATGCGCTTGTTATTATATTAGGATTAAGAGCACATACTTACATAATAACTAAGGTCTTGTTTTTTTATTAAGCCAGTATAAAAAGAACTTACCTTAAATGGTCCTGCTCAATACACTCAGAATGTACTAATGTAATATATTAGTCAAGATAAACTAATACCTAATTACACTACGACTATTCCAATGGTTTGTTCCTTTCCATCTTAGTCGTGAGCTACTGTTTATGATTTATAAAGAACCGATAACATGATATTCTGTGTGTGACACCATACACTATGTTATCTACAATATAAATTAATTGAACAACTACACTTACCATATAAATGTAGACATTTTTTACCAATGTGATTCTTTATTTCAAAATAAATGTTTACAAAAGCTAGGCTTTTAGTATAACTCTAATAATCTCCCACTTATCTAAAAGACTAAGCTGCCATATCTGCTGTCATACATCTGATTCTCATCCCCTCCACATGTCGATCAAAAGCTTTTGCCGTAAGGGCCTTAGTGAAAGGATCTGTCAGGTTATCTGTTGATGCAATCTTGGCGACAACAACTTCTCCTCGCTTGACGATGTCTCGTATCAGGTGGTACTTGCGCTCTATATGTTTACTCGCCTTATGGGCTCGTGGTGCTTTCGAGTTTGCAACTGCACCGCTATTATCACAATAAATTCTGATAATTTTGGGCAAAGCAGGAATCACATCTAAGTCCATTAGGAAGTTCCTAAGCCATACAGCTTCTTTTGCTGCCTCAGAGGCTGCCACATATTCAGCTTCCATGGTTGAGTCTGAAACGCATTTTTGCTTAACACTCCTCCACACAATGGCTCCACCTCCTAAAGTAAACACGTAGCCTGATGTACACTTACTGTTGTCCCTATCTGATTGGAAATCTGAATCCGTGTAACCTACAGAGAGCATATCTTCTGCTTGGTAAACTAGCATATAATCTCTAGTCCTTCTCAGGTACTTCAATATATGCTTTACAGCAGTCCAATGTTCTTGTCCAGGGTTACTTTGATATCTGCTAACCATGCCCACGGCAAAACAGATATCCGGTCTCGTACACAACATTGCATACATTAGGCTTCCCACAGCCGAAGCATAAGGAACTGCCTTCATGTCCTCCATCTCCTTTGATGTCTTCGGAGACATCTCTTTAGATAAAACTACTCTATGCCTTAACTTAACTTGGGTTGCTCACATCAAAAAGGGGGAGATTGTTGGTACCCCAAGATTGTCTTGATATGATCAAACAAGTTAAGTTAGGTCCTGTCGTGTTTAACCCTGTGTTTAAGTGTGCAGGAATTTATGAGCACAGGAAGTCGAGCAAAAGATGAAACTAGTGAGAATGACGACATGGAAGAGAGCCGATGGGCTCGGTGTGTCTGAGGGACGAGGTGTTGCGGAAGAGTACACCGGCAGACTAGAAGGAACGTGCGATGTTTCCGAGGGACGAGAAGCTAGAGCGAAAAATTGCTCCGAGAGCAAAAGACGCAACTAGCGAGAAGGACGACACGGGAGAGAGCCGATGGGCTCGGTGCGTTCGAGGGACTAAGCTGCAGAAGAGTACGCTGGCGGACGAGAACGAAGCATACGACGATTCTAAGGGACGAAAAGCCGGAGCGGAAGGTTGCTCGAGGAGAAGACCGGCAGTTGAGTTCGGGTGAGACCTATTTCGGATGGTCAAAATTACTCAAGCGAGCAGAGCCGGAGCAGAAGACCTGGACCGAGACGAGCAGCACCGGAGCAGAGAGGTCGGACCGAAAAAGTCAACATTGTTAACTTTAAGGGTCCGGGCACCCAGAATCAGTCTCAACTGATATGTACACTACGATACACATTTCGTCGTTATTTCATCGCAATATACCTCTAGTGACGAAATATTTTTGTCACTAGTTGGGGCATTTTGTGTGTGTGTTTGTTGTATTGCTTGACTCACACCGTCACACGGATGTCAATTGAAGAGAGATTCTAATAGCCTTCAGAGTAGCGTTATCGTCAACATCATGGCATCTTGAGATCTAGATGGAATGGAGCCCAACTTGAATGGAAGAACTAAAGTTTATCTAAGGAATGATGGCGCAATGAATTAGTCCAAGAAAACTAGATCTCCCGTTAAGACTTAGAGAAGATCAAATACCCATCCCTGATTCAAAATCCACCATATAATGATGGCAAAAGGCGAATATGTTCGCCCCCAGCATTAGACAGTGTCACTACCAACCCGTCCTAGGACCAGCACGGTGGAATTAAATCACGGGTAGCTATTAGCCTTTGAAATAGTGACCTTAACTTTGTCGAGATTTAAACCTTAGACCTCATGATAGCAACACTTTATGTGTTAGTCACTAGATCGTCCCGAGAGGACACCCATAGTATAATGAAAGAGTATATGATGGCGTGACTAAACATCATTGCATTTATTATACCTTCCTAGTTTGCATAATATGTCTTCAACAAATGCAGTTGTCTCTATCTGTTAAGGTTGAAAAATTTATAATCTAAATTGAGGATCAGTAACGTCAAACATGGAGAGTGGGCATCCGTGAAGAAACGAAAAGCTTTCTCATGGAGCATAATTCAACTCAGAAATAAAAGGTCTGACTGCATGAAATATATACATCTCTTAAATGGTCTGTCAAATTAATATAATTTTTTTACAAATTATTATTTCAATTCACAAATGATGTTATTATCTTGAGTTAAAATTTAAAAATTAATTATAATAATATATATTTTTTAATTATTATAAAAAATCAAGTTGTATTCAGGTCACTGCTCTCGGTGCCCAACCTGTATGCTGTCTTTTGCCGCCCATTTGGTACTACTATTTAGAATAGCTGATCCGACAAAAATATATATATATATATATATATCAATGAAATATGAAATAACCTAGGTGTCATATTTCTATATTTCATTCATCCAGAGATGATCAATCTAGTCCTACGAAAATTTTCCATCGACCATCCAATAAATCCGGAAAGCATATATGAACCACGGAGAACGGCCAAACATCACGAATGATTCGAGCCCTACATGCATTTATTTGCACTGTGTAATAATCAAATCTTCATTGTTTGGAAAATCAGTCATCTGCTTACTATCGCACCAAGGAGAGACAAACTAAAAATATCACCATCGAACAATAAAATCTCCGAGTTATTCTACACGACACAATGGAAAACTAGCTTCACAGATAAAGAATCAGGCAAAATTTATAGCAAATGCAGCAAGTAATCAGACAGGAAGAGAGACTGCGAAAGATGGTGTTGAATGGGGGTTTGAACTATCCGTTTAATTTTCCGTATCCCGTGTCAAAGTTTCTCAGCATCACTGTCTATAACCCCTGCATAAGTAATAAGAAGGATTTCCAACTTAGCCGCACTTGATGCACGTGCACTAACAATTGGCAAGTTTTTAGTTGGCTTGGAGAAAGAAAGGGAAAAAAAAAAATAGGTTGCTTAAATGAGAGCATTAAGTTGAAAACAATCTGTCTCAACCCAAGAAAAAAGAATTAATCCGTAAATTTGTCTGACCTAATTATTGATGTTTATGTTATATTAAAAATAATTTACTCGTCTATACTTGTAAAAAAATTATTAGTGCAAGATTTTATCTGTGAGAGCAAACTAGGGTATCAATTCATAATCTCCTATGCTTTAAGGTTTTGCACCTCAAACCTAAAATCTAGATCATAATTTAGAATCAATTTTAATCATAGTATGTGAACGTAATGGGCTATACCATCACAATATAGTTTGGAATATCTTACCGAGCATTGGATTAGGTCAGTTCTAATACCAATTGTAAATATGTGAGAGCTAATATATTAACTTGTTGAAAAAAATTCACTAGCCTTCAATGTCTAATCTTAGCCTTTAATGTCTAAAGTTTAGGTTAATGGTATTTTACTCAATTAAACTTGTAAGTTTGTTCATAGGACATGACTTTATATGAGACTAAAGTGAGGTGTCATATGAATTATATAAATAAATTCACTCATTACTTCAAGTAGTAAACTAATGAACTTATGTAATTTCATCAGTATTTAGAACCCATATGTGGCTTAGTTGCATCTGTTAGCAGGAGCATAGCTGCATAGAACTATGTTTCCAAAGCAAAACCTATCATTTGACTCCTATAATGCAGAGTGAGGAAGAACAAAAAAACATTAGTTGAGAAAGATAACAACAAAGTTTAACTATGAACCTCCAAATGAAGCACTAAAAGTTTCATGGGCATTCATTTCAACCGAATGAAACATTAAATGAACAACTTCACTGACTTTAAATGAGATGTTGAATGGGTACTATATGATAAACTATGATCCACGGTCTTGAAAGTTCCTTGCTCAAGCTGCAAAAGCATGAGACTGACCACGTAGGACCATATATGGCATATGTAGTCTATATATTCAATTAAAAAATCCTTATTTGGTTCATTTGAACTATTTTAAACTAATCCAAAGTGACTTAAGTCCATGAGATGCCTTGTTTAGTAACTTGCAAGTGCTATAGTAAGTTTTTTTTCAAGTGATTAGATATTAATATTTAACCTCATGTCTGCACATAAGAGGCGTTTGCCTCCAAATATCATTTATGTCTTATGTAGTGGGTAGACCGTACGACTAGTATATGCTTTTGAAACCTTGCTATGCTCATATCATCACTTTTGGCTGTGACTATACAAATCAGTACTTTCTCCATAGAACATTGTATTCCAATCACGGATAATAATAATTCTCTAACAAAGTAAACTGGAAGGATTCTGAAATTCTATATGCAATGCCTTACCGAGGTGCTGCCAATCTTACTGAACTCATCATCCAAATCATCATTGCCATCATCTGTAACAGTGTATAAGTGTGAGCAGAAGTTGTAACCAGCAACTACATAACCTAGAATGACTGAATAATTCTAAAAAAGATCACACTAACAATCAAATAAATTAATTAGCAAAGAAGTATCTTAAACATATCAAGATAAATGCTGGATTGAAAACAACCATAAACAAAAAACTGCATACCGAAACCCTCCTCATCGCTTCCAAGATCACCCAATAGAAACACATCCAAATCCTCGGGCATCTTTGAGGTGGAAGTCTTCTGCAGGTTTGTTTCCTTTGCTTGTGCTGTTGTAGATGGGAAGGTGGCAGGATTCTCCTTGACACTCTCTAATTGTTTTTGCTCTGCTTTCTTCTTTGACTCCTCCATAAACGTCTTCTCATAGCTGTACACAATTCAGATAGTTTAGAGAGTTTGCTGCCAAGGGAATCACAATAATAAATACTAAAGGCCCATCAGGATATCCAAATCAACCAATCCCATTTTCTACCGTCTTTTAATTTTCAGGTGAGGAGCGGGGGATGGGAGGGGTTCAACGATATTTAACTTGGTCAACCACTGCATATATGGCGATACGAGTCTTCTTTGGTCATGTCCATTTGCTCTCATATTATTCATGATTTTCTGAATTATGCAATAATGTATTTACACAAAAATAGTGAATGAAAGGGAATTAGAAACATCACTTTACTAGTGGGTTATTTTCTTTGTTGACAATAACAGACAAATATCTGAGTGAAATAATTTTGAATCCTCAAAACAAATTGTTTTTTTTTACCTTCTTCCTGAAACCCGGTTCAATTAGAAAGCATAGAGGTGCAGATTGATATGTAAGAGATACTTTGTTTTGGTATATTTGAGTTAGTTCAACATTAGTGGAAATAACTAGATGTCATAGTGTGCCGTCACTAGCATTTGGTATATTCTCATGTCTTATGACCATGCACATTGCCAAATTTCAATAGGATCACCAGATTTTTTTCAGAGAAGATACTTACGGAGCTACATGACTGTCTACAAGAGAGAAATAAATGTGCCAGAACTTTCTCTCTTTCATATAGCGCGGACATAGCTCATATCTGAACTTTGATATTTCCTGAAGAATAAAAGTAAATTTTCGATAAACTATTAAGAAAAGAAAGAATGTTTAGATAAAACTAGCTTAGAAAGATAGGTAATTGGTAAATCAAATGTATATTTTATTAGGAAAATATACTTGCATCTTCAAAAGGCAAAACCTAAAGCAAGAATAGCTGCCAAGACAAAAATGACTAAAATATGGACTATAAATATTAAAAAATTGTCTCATATTGTAGGGCCTGAGAAGAGTAATCAAAGAATAGATTATGTTCTTCCATAAGTAACTAGCAATAACTTTTGACAGTTTACAGCACAAATCAAGAATTTTATAATTTGTGAAACGGTCTAGCAGTAATGATGAGAAAGGTTCATTAAACCTACAAAAGTTCAAGAAAGCAGCAATAGTAAAGTAGTGTATCCAATAAGAATGAATTGATAAGCATTTTGGAAAAGATACATTAGTAAATAGGTTAGATAAAATAGTTGAAGCTATCAGCAATATCATCTCTTATTCCAGTTCAGTCTTAGTCACTTTCTAGAAACAAGGAAAAGACTATCAAATTCTTTTCTAATGTTGATCCTGTATTTTTGTATGGAGACATTTAAAGACAACCGATAGATTATTTAGTTAGAGCAATTGAATCAATCATAGATTTATAGTTGAAGGTGTAAGAAGTGGAGGGAGAGAATGACCACTCATGTTAATAAGGTAAAAGTAATTCAATTGGTTTGAATATTATTAGTGACATTGTCACGTAGAATCCAATAGAGGGAAAATAATATCCATGTGGCCAATCCCAAACAGTTGGGACTTACACAAGTTGATGATGATGAAATTACAGTAGCATCAAGGTCATATTGAGTATATACAACATCCTGTTGTGAGTAGTGTATGTGAATGTCTTGGAAGCACTAGGTGGCATTCAAAGGCACAACAAAAGAAATTTAAAAGAAGAAATAAGAAATAGTTGTTAGATACCTAATGAGTCAGTTTTTGCTGATAATTTTCTATATATACTGATGACTATCATTCATAACGCCCCAAATGTGTTTGCAAGAAAGTATTGTCATGCATATGAGAAAGACAGAACATCTGTTCAGTTTGGTTCAAAGATGAACAAAGTGATTATGCTAACTTTTGGAATAAGCAGAAATTGATAAAATGTGCAGTAGATGCTTGGACGTACTTGAGAGATATAAGCAAAAATTAGTATGTCACTGGGGAAGATCAAGTTTCTTAATCCATGGTCAAGGATCGATTAGATGTTCCATATTTAATTGTGTGCCAAGACGAATCAGAAAAAGAACTTGAAATGATCAACTGAGTTGCAACTGCAACTTCAGATATATTTTCAAGTCAAATTAATCCATCTAATTTGATGCAACATATTATTCACATCTTTTTATTTCTATGCAGCAAGTAATATGAATTTACAAGCAGCAAAACATATGACTAAGGTTCAAAACAATTTCTAATCAATTGCATGCCACTTTGAACTTAAAAGATAATTCTTTTAGTTACACCCAATTTTGCATGTGTGATGTGCCACAAACAATTTAACTAATAGAATTCATTAGCTACATCATGCCTCATAAATAACTCATGAGAGATGCAGTGGTGATTATACTCCACTATAGCAAGGATCTCTTCAAATTTCAAATGCTAATCAGGAAACTACATCACATGCCATCCTGAAAGGGTTACACTGACTGATTGCGAACTTGACAACTAGCAGACAATGTCATGGCAAAATTAGCCTCATTGAAAACATACCATTCCTACAATGGCAAATGCAGTGTGTTCGACAGTTGATTTGAGCAACCTATAGTCATGCCTCACCAGTATTTGTCCACCTAAACTTATCCTCCGTTGTGATTCATATATAATAAATTCCACCACTACATGGATTGATTACAGTCAAGATCACAGACAACGAAAAGTCATCCTCTAAAACTAACAATAGAGAAAGAGATGGGGGTCAATATATGCCACTGTTGCAAAAAAAAATGAGCAAGTGAAGATATAGGTTAATTTTTTTCTTTTAAAAAAATAAATATTACATATTCAAACACCTTCACTGTCGACAGGACGAGAGTAGCATGTCTTGCTTGCCATTCATTAAGATCTTGCCTCACATTTGATGATGCCGGGATGGTCGATATGTCTGGTTCTGGTTCATCTACAAAAATAACAAAATGATATAATTAGATTTATTCATTAAACTACAAAGACAAACTTTGAAACTAGCAACTGCAATATAAAGCAATTTCGCACGACAACAAAGTTCCTGAAACGCGTCAATGTAATAGCATAAGCGGCATTGCTAACAAACTTACAATAAACGATATTAAAGAATATCATTAAAAGTCAGTACGAAAAATGAAAGAATTCAATGGTTTCCAATACTTTGAAATTTGAAAGCAATGGATAAATTATAAAATCGAGTGACCATAGGATAACAGCGATCTAGCTAGTACCTTGCATGGGAAAATCCCTGAAAGTGCTAATATGTAGCCCCTGAACGAACTCCTTCAGCTCCTGGGTCAGCCCAAATCTGTCGAGATCCGAAGCAGGGTCGTGAGCAACAGCCGCGCTGGATCCCGGCACCAATGCGGATGCAATCGGGATGGGGATGTCGACGGCGATGCTCTTGATTTGGTCAGCGGCTCGGAGGGCCTCGGAACGGATCAGATCGGCCTTCTTGGCGGCCTCTGCAGCCATCTCCTTGGACTTCTTGGCCGTCTCGGAGACGAACTCCTGCGAGAACCTCGCGGCGCCCTGGGTCAGCTCCTGCGAGCGCTTGGCTGCCTCCTTGGAGATCTCCTGCGATCGCTTCGCCGCCTCCTCGGCGAAGACCTTCGCCTTCTGCCATAGATCCATGGCCGATCCCGGCGACCGTTTCCACTTCCAGAGCGCGAGTGAGACAAAAAATTTACTTTTATGATCGAGGAAGAGAGGCAGTGTCGGATTCAATACAAAATCACGTTGCGAGATTGACTTTGCAATTCATGCTGACGGTGCCGATTTCATGCGCATAGAAACTCGAACGAACTCTCACATTTTGCCCCTCCTGTTTGCCATTCCACCCTCCAAGTTTTGTATTTTGTTCAAATAACGTACTTACAGTCTTACATCTAGTACTTATAAATGTAGGATAAACTTTGCCTCCAAGACACTAGATTGGGTATTCATTTTTCAAATAATAAATATAAAAATAAAAATAATAACAACAATGAATAATAATTAATTTCTTTTCATTAGATGAGGTGACTGCATGAATCTTTTTGTACGATTGATTATCTCCTATTATATCATTATTTATATTTAAATAAATTTTATCTTATTTTGTTATTACTAACTAAGTCTTTTTTAATCTTTTTTTTCCTCATTTGATATGCATATTTATTATAGTTTCATATAAATGTAAGTCTACATTATAAAAATAATATAAAATATATATAATATAAGATCAAATATATAATAACAATTAAATAAATTATATCACCCATTTTACTAAAATCGTATAGATAATTTTATGATTTTATTTTTAAGAACGTACTCCAATAAAAAAAAAGGTTGCACATGTTTCTTCGAAAGAAACCTCTATTTTTTTCATGTTTGACGAGAAATCTTTTCAAGGTATCATTGCAACCCTCCCGATCGATTGGCTTCTCTTACTTGCCAGGGTTAGACTTTTCATGTAACTTCCAACGCTTCTTAGTTTTAGAGTGAATTTATTGTGTACGTTCATGACGTCCTTCCTAACTTTGGTACCTTTCTAACTCATTCCAAGGCCTCCCAGCCTTCATTCAATTTAGCTTTCAATTGAATCGTCAAAGGAATTTAGTCTATCTAATGATCATACTCTTATCTCTTATATATGCTATGCAATTCAGGGAGCTTTTGCTTTTTTAAAACTATTTTTTATAGAGATTATTTTAAAATTATTGAGAAGTCAAAGTATACAGTTGAGAAAATAGAAGTCAAAGATAAATAATTGATTCCAAGTTAAATTTTTAGTTAAATAACAACAATATTCTTAAACTATATAATATCAATAATAATATGTTTATATAATTATTATTATATTTTAAATATTATACCAAAATTAATTTTTTTTATAACATGTTTGAAAAAATTATAAAATTAATAAAAAAATGACAAAATTTATATAAATACATAGAAATATGTATAAAAAAAATCTGAACATACAAATTATATAAAAATATAAAATATTATTTGAAAAATAAATTCTTAATAAAATATTATTATTATTTTAAGTTAAAAATATAATGATAATTATGTAAAATGATAAATTTATTAAGAATATAAATATCAATTTTAAATTATAAATTATAAATTATAAATAAAAAATAAAAGTATAGAAGAAAAGAATAATATTAAATTTTTATTTCAAGTTTTTGAGTAAAAGTTAGAATTAGTATTTTCATACTCTCTAGTCGCTTCTGCATTTCTTCTAATCAATTTATGATCAAGATCGTCGGATCACCTTCGAGCGCTTGATCAACGGTCGTTATCAAAATGCATGCAGATTATCCTCGGACATATCCGGTAAAAAGCAGAAAATGTAGTAGGCTATCTTGTAAAAAGTGAAAAAAAAAAAAAATCAAAGGAGGATTCGGGGCACCGGAACACGCAGTCTATACGACATCGACGCCCCCGGGCCCACCGATCAGATCGTCATAGCAGAGGAGAGAGGAAATTAATAGAAGCGAAGTAGAGATGTTAACGTACTT
Source organism: Zingiber officinale (assembly GCF_018446385.1). Classification (NCBI taxonomy): domain Eukaryota; kingdom Viridiplantae; phylum Streptophyta; class Magnoliopsida; order Zingiberales; family Zingiberaceae; genus Zingiber; species Zingiber officinale. The sequence continues at coordinate 145,908,017 of NC_055986.1, forward strand.
TTCAGGCCGACAAGATGATGATGCTCGTCTTCACGCGTGGCAGCCTCCCTGTCGCCGGAGCCGGTGGCTATAGACGAGCCATCAGTCCGTACTATGTACCATCGACGACAACTTGCCGGCGTGGCGGTCGCCGGCGCTGCTGCCGTCATCGTCGCAGTGGCCAGGTCTACGGTAGCTCATAGTACAATGGCAGTAGTAGTGCCGGCATGAAAAGACTACACTCTCCTTCCGTGCCTTTTTTTATTTTATAAAAGACCTTGTATTTTATGGAATTAAGACAAGAGCTTCCTGATTAATGATTAAAAATTAAAAATCTGGCCTGTTGTACTTGTCGTTGCGTCTCATTGATGTCGACAGATAACAATAATTAATTTCTCTAAATTATGGGGCTTTCGTAAAATATTGAATGGAGGAGTACTTTGTAATTTTTTGAATATTATGGACAAGAAGTAAATGTTGTTGCAGATCAGGCGGTCCATATAAACACAACATCAGCTACCTCTCCGCCCACACTAGAGCAACGGCGGCTTCTCTCTCTCGGCGATCGCTTTTGCCGTCTGGTCTTCTTCGTGAAGGCCGAACTCCATCTTTCTCCCTTTCACCAGGAAATTGATGCAGGATTTTCCGCCCTTTCACGGCAGCATCTTCAGCGGCGGAGGGGGTGGCGGAGGAGGCGGACTCCTCGGCTACCCGGCGTTGGCTTCCCCGCATAATCAACCGCCGCCTCCTCCGCCGGTGAAGTGTCCTCGATGCGACTCCACCAACACGAAGTTCTGTTACTACAACAACTACAACCTCTCGCAGCCCCGCCACTTCTGCAAAGCCTGCCGCCGCTACTGGACCATGGGCGGCGTCCTCCGCGACGTCCCGGTCGGTGGCGGGTGCCGCAAGTCCAAACGCTCCTCCAAAGCTACATCCCCTGCCGCTTCTGCCGACAAGAACGCATCTCGCCGCTGGCATCCCCCTTCCACCGCCAGATCCAGCATCTACGACTCCACCGGCACGGCATCATCCATTGCCGTCGCGTCCACCTCCGCTCCGTTCTCCGATTCGCCCCTTCTCGCCTCCCAGCTCTGCGTCCCCAGCCCTACTCTTCGATTGGGGCAACTACCGGACTCGGATCCCCCCATCCCAGAAGCAACCATAATGGAAACCCCGTCTGTCGATGTCTTAGCGACGATTCCATCGGCGCTCCTGGGATTCATCTTCCCGGACACATCGCCGGCGCGAGAGAAGGCCGAGGCGGAGCCGATCGGGCCGGGATTCGCAGATCAAACCTCTCCAGTCGATCGGCGTCCTCCAGGGGCTGGCGGTGGGCTTTTGTCTCCAAATTGGGCCGGCCCAGTCGAGCCCACATTGTACGATCTCACAGGAATCGTCGATCCTTCGTCGTACTGGAATCAGAGCCATTGGTCCGACTCCGACACGCCCTTTCTTCCACGCCTAGGTGATTAAATCGAACCTCTCCATTAAATACCTTTTCGTTCTCGCTGTCAATCCATATAAAAATTATATGTAATAACAAATAAATGAGAATTTATATTATTATCTACTCTAATAATTAAGAGCATCTTATCAAAAACCTCCCTAATATATATCTCAATTACGGAGGAACTTTTGTAGTAAAAATGCTTAATAATTAATGGCGCGTGTCACAAAAATGTTGATTTAAATGTTGCGTGGCGGTTAGGAATTGACACATGAGGTGATGGAGACGGGTAGTTATGTGTCAAGAGAAGAAAGCGCTGCTTTTGGCGAGGGTCGGGTGTTGGGCGGCTCGCTAGGTCTTCGTGATCGGGGACGGACGTCTTTGATGGACGGTTGGGGGGACGAAATGGCCCGCAGGCGGTGGAATGGACGGACTCGATGTGATGTTATCTGTTATTCCGTACGGAGGAAAATTAAGATATTCCGCTTGGCTGACGTGTGAAGATATTTTAACATAGTCGTTTTAGAAGTATGTAAAATGTTTTTTGAGCGAACTAAATTTAAATTCCGAAAAAGAAAAAAAAAATCTAGTTCACTAGGGGGAACTCGATCAGTTTTATGCCTATTCTTTAATTGTTAGTTCATAATTCATTTTTTAAATTTAGTTATATATTTACATTTTGTCAAAACAAGAAAATTAGGTGAAAATAATAATGAAATTAGGTGAAAATAATAATTCACAAGTCATAACAACGACTTTTTTTAGCTTAGAATAGTAAAGTCCTCCTAAATATGTTAGAATCTTCAAATGGAGAACATGTCTGCCAAACAAACGAATAATGAAAAAAAAAAAAGAAATTCATTTTGCTTGATTTTCAAAAACATAAAAAAAGCAAAAATAAAATAGATAAGTAAAATAATCAATATTTTAACTTTGTCATTTTTTTTTGTATTTAAGGTAGAATAGTCACTTTTATCAATTTAGTAGAAGTATTATTCCATTAAATATTTTATAAAATATTTTTAAAATTAATTTATTGTGTTGATTTTATGCAATTGTTATTTTCTTATTTTTAGGTATTATTTTACGACTCTTGGATTCAGAGCACCTTTTTCATTATAAGAAACTTGAGGTTGAAACGGCAAAAAGTCAAATCTATTGCACACCACAATTTGGAATTAGTTTGAAAACTCAAATAACGATTTGATCATCGGATGCAATAATTTAGTGCAAATTTGTTAAAACATCGCTCTCGTTAAGCAATTTTAAATTGTAAAGTGTAAAATAAAATTTTAAAAAAATACTACTAAGAAAACATTATTCTGTTCGTTACTTTGACTGAGTCTCATTTAGTTAATTGCTCCGCTCACTCAATTTAACAACCAATATATTTACACCAACTAACAAATTTTCAAACTAACATCATTTATGCATTCAACGTGCTTAGCTTAGCCTAGTCCGTCCAATTCAAACTCGTTGCGCCGTCTAGCCTATTTGACTTATGTAGCTTGCTTGCCCTTGTTAATTTTATTTGGGTCAATTAGTGGGACCATGTGCTGTTGTAGCTCATTGAACCACCATCGATTGCCTACATTGTGCTTATTAAATCAAGCAATCAACCGCTTTACTTCGATGAGCTATGATTATACTAATTGAGCCAAACAAAACCCAATATATATCATTCGGTAGAGATGGGTTGAGTCATTCAAACCTAATATATATATGATGTGGTTGAGATGAGTTGAGCCAAACAAAACCCAACATTCAAACCTAATGTATATATATGAATGATGTTGTAGAGATAATGATACCATGCCCTTTCCATGACTTAATCAGCGTAGCCCTTAATCTGATTGATTTGGAGTAGAATCTGGGTCAGTCAATTCAAGATGGGACTTGTCTCAAGTTAGTTGACTCATACTTGAATTCAGGTCGAATCAGTCGACTTCTGATTGAGCTTAACATGAGTCAATCCGAGTAACATCCAACCTAATCCTAACTTGGTCAAGAGACATGACAGTTACCGAATCAGCGCTAGCCACATAAGGATGCCTGTTACAAGACGGTCATAATTGTGCCAATTAGAGAGAGGTGCATGAGTTATAGAAGTGCATCATCAACCCTTCATCCACTTATATCCTCATCCACTTATATAAGGTCATGGAGGCAACATTAAAGGGTGTGAGAAAATTTATTTCTATTATTTTCTCCTCGTCTCTTCAACTCTCTTGTTAAAATTACTCTCTTGCAAAGTTTGATTTGAACGTCGAACGGATATTGCCAAGGTGTACCTTGATCTCCTTCGAACTTCTTTGTTTAGTCTATCTAATTTTCACATATATATATTTTTTACCTTATGGGCTTACCGTTACAGACCTACATTGCGGACTACCGTGTGCAATTTTTATTTGGATTGTTTTATTTTTTTAGTTTGCGGTTATGCTATAAGGTTTAGTTTAAGGGTTGAGTTACAGATTAAGCAAAAAAGAATTTTTAGGGGTTGAACTATAGTATTAAGTATAAAAAAATTTTCAAACCAAAAAAAAAATTAGATGGCACAAGATGTGCAACGTAAAGTCCGTTGTATATCAAACATCTCTCTATATGTAATTTTGATTTACGCTGCACATACAAGAATGATATCTTGCACAACTTACTCTACAACACCGTGGGTGACATCCAATGTGGATGCTCAGACGCGGTCAAGAATGATTTTTTTATTTTTCTCTCTCATCTACATGCAATTTTGTTCTCTCTCCTAGATGTAAGTGTTGGTACAATTTCCCCTAGATCAAGGTTGACTAGGTTTCAGTTGGTTCAAGCTTGAATCTTGATGTTTGAGTTTTAATTTTTGACAATGTATGGAGATTGCACTTGCAATTGTCCGTTTGGGGAGATTGTTGGTGCAATTCTCCTCTTGTCAAGGGTTGACCAGTTTGATGTGAAGAAGAAGTCAAGTAGGTTAAGGTTGACGAGATACTTGACTGGGAAGTCCAACGGGAAAGTTGGCAGAAGATGAAAATCCAAGTGGGTCAGTGTTGACCGGACACTTGGTTGGGAAATCCTGATGAGTGAAGTGAGGTGAAAGCCCTACTGGGTGCTACTTGGAATGCCGTTCTGTTTCCCCTGTACAAAAAAATTTGTACAAGCACAGAACTTTTCCTAGCAACTCATGTGCTCTTCAGAAGTTAAACTTGGATTGGAAACGAAACTTAACATTTTTACTCCAAGTTCGTTCTTCAAAGTTAAACTTGGATTGGAAACGAAACTTAACATTTTTACTCCAAATTCAACCCTTGTGTTCTTCTGAAGTTAAACCATATTACAGAAGTTGATTAAATATTTATTTCAAGGATCGACTTCTAGGTCGTAGGCGAGGTACTAGGCCTTTTTGGTTATGAGATCATCCACCACTTCCTAGACAAAGTCTTTCAAAAAAATTAAATATTTAAACTTCTCATAGTAACATTAGGTTTAACTACAGAGACCTCAATCAAAGCACAAGATCGAAACACAAATCGAAGTACAAAAATGAAAACACGAAATCGCTAGCCTCTTGTGTTGGTATTTTAGGATCCATACAAAGAAAACAAAATTAGTTGTACTGCGGAATAAATAACTAGTTGTACCTTTCTTCGTAGACAAAGACCTCTTGATCTTCTGTCGTATTCCTCTCCTCTTCTTGGACATCGTGTGGGCGACGATCTACCAAGACAAAAAAAACACCCGAACCCTTTTTGTTTCCAAGCCACCTACCACCAAAAGACGCAAAGAAAAGAACGCCATCTTCTTCTTCTTCTCCTCCGAACCGCCAGCCACCAAGGTGCTTCGTCTCTTCGTTTTCTTTTCCTCCAAGCTCCGGCCACCAAGAGAAGATGGGGCACCAGCCCTAGAGGGAAGAAAAGGGAAGAAGAAAAGAAGTGGGGTGCCGACCCTAGAGGAAAGAAAAGAAAGAATGGGGCGCCAGCCTTAAGGGAAAGGAGAGGGTTTTTAGTTGTGGAGAGAAACTTATCAATTCTTAATTGAATTATTTTTTGTTGTGGCACAACCTCCTCTCCTTTTATAACCCTTTGCCCCAGATAAAAAAGGAGAAAAAATAATAGATTTTTGTTTAGAAAAAATCTCTAGAAAAAAATTAACATAATTCTTTTTAGAAAATTTTTTTAAGAAAGAATTAGTATAATTCTTTTTAGAAAATTTCTAAGAAAGAATCAACATAATTCTTTTTAGAAAAATTTCTAGGAAAGAATTAACATAATTCTTTTTAGAAAAATTTCTTAAGAATTAATATAATTCTTTTTAGAAAATTTCTAAGAAATAATCAACGTAATTCTTTTTAGAAAAATCTCTAATTCTGTTGAGAAAAAATCTCCCTTTTTTTTCTTTTCTTTTCTTTTCCTTTTGGTTTGGTCAGCCCCTTGCTTGGGCACCAAGCAAGGCTTGGTCGGCCCCTTTCTTGGGTAGGAAGCAAGGCTTGGCCAACCCCTTGCTTGGGCACCAAGCAAGTGTTAGAGTGTATACTAAAAGCTTAGCTTTTGTAAACATTTATTTGTTGAAATAAAAGAATCACATTGGTCAATGTCTATATTTATTTGTTAAATATAATTGTTCAGTTAATTTATATAGTAGATAACATGGAGTGTGGTGTCACACTCAGAAGATCATGTTGTCGGTTCTTTATAAATTATAAATAGTTGCTCACGACTAAGATGGAAAGGAACAAACCATCGGAATAGTCGTAGTGTAATTAAGTATTAGTTTATCTTGATTAATAAATTACACTGGTACACTCTAAGTGTATTGAGTAGGACCATTTAGGTAAGTTCTTTTTGTACTGACTTAATAAAAGAACTAAAAACCTTAGTTATTATGGAAGTGTGTGCTCTTAATCCTAATATAATAACAAGCACATATATTTAATATTTATTTCTTTGACTTATCAAAGGGTTAGGTTTAGCTCGATAAATCAATATGCCCGATAAGTTGGGAAATGATATTACTTATAGTGTGTGTTGTTGATGATAGAAGGAATCTGTGTCCTAGTTATCTAGGTTGAGAATGCCCCCAAGAGGAGCTCATAAGAATTGTCATGTTAAACCCTGCAGGTGGACTTAGTCCGACATGACAATGAAGTTGAGTGGTACTACTCTTGAAGCTAGATATTAATTAAGTGAGTTGTCAGTAACTTACTTAATTAGTGGACATTCGTAATCTTAAACACAGGGAGATTAACACACTCATGATAAGAAGAAGCCCATAATGTAATTTGGGATTGGTGCGGTAGTGTGATAATAACTCTCTAGTGGAATGAGTTATTATCGATGAACTTGAGTTGTGTGTTCGGGGCGAGCACGGGATACTCAAGCTCATCGGAAGGCCAAAACCAATTTCTCCTCAAGGTCCCTGTCGTAGCCTCATTATAGCCTCAAGTCCATCCAAATGTAAGGCTCTTCTTGGTGTCCAAGAAGTGGGTCGGTCCAATGCTTGGTGACCAAGCAAGGGTCGGCCACATCCTCTTCTATAAGGGCCGACCCTTTTCTTGGTGACCAAGCATGAAGGGGCCGACCACAATAATTCAAAAAGGGAGGGTTGTTTTGAATTTTTAAAATCTTCTCTTTGTAGAAAACTATAAGTTTTAAAAGAGAGATTTTAATTTTCAAAACTTTCCTTATTTGAATTAGGCCACATGTTTTAATAGAGAGTTTTAAAAGTTTTAAAACTTTCCTTTTTTAACCATCCTCATGGTTTAAGAAAAAAAAGGAAGATAAGTTTTAAAATTAAAATTTTCTATCATCATGTTAAAAAAGGAAATTTTATAAGAGAGTTTTTAAATTTTAAAACATGATTTTAATTTTTAGAAACTTTCCTTTTTTAACTCCTACTTTAGGAAAGAGAGCTTGTAAATTTTATAAGAGAATTAGTTCTTGTAAAATTTTAAAAATATTTTTTTCCTTATTCCTCTTGATGAGGTGGCCGGCCACCTTGCTTGGTGCCCAAGCAAGTGGCCGGCCATAATTAAAAATAAAAAATCATCACAAAAATTAATGTTGGTGATTGATTCAATCAAAAGGAAAGAAAAGGAAAAATAAAAAGGGAAAAGAAAAAACTAAAGGATGATTTTATTTTTTGTAAAAAGTTTTTCCTTATTTGCCTTGGGCAAGTAATATAAAATAAGGGGTGAGAGGGCTTCATGAGACACAACTCTTATTCTTTTGCTTGGAGACCCTCTTGGTGTGGCCGGCCCTTCTCCTTCTCCTTTCCCTTTGCTCTCTTCTCCTTGGTGGTGGTGGTGGCCGGATTTTAGAAGAAGAGGAAGAAGCTTTTGGGTGGTGTTCATCTTGGAGGATTGTCGCCCACACGACGTCCAAGGCGAGGTGAGGAATACGGCAAAAGATCTCGAGGTCATTAGCTTACAAAGAGAAGGTATAACTAGTAATTTTCATCCGCATCATACTAGTTATTTTCTTTGTAAGAATTCTAAATACAAGAGGCAATTAGATCTAGTTTTTCAAGTTTGTGTTTTCTTCTTTTTCAAATTTGTGATTCGGTTGTTCTTTTTGGTTAACCTAGAGTTATTTAAGGAAATTAAATATTAGCTTTCCTTAAAAGACTTTGTCTAGGCGGTGGTGGTTGCTCCCATATCCAAGAAGGTCATATGCCTCGCCATGCAGTCCTGGAAGCTAATTTTGGAAATTAATATTTAATGAAATTAATAACGTAGGTGGATTTGAATCAATAGTGTTAAGTTCCGCTTGCGATTCAAATCTAAACTATCAAGAACAGATAAGTTAAATTTGGAATCAATGATGTTAAGTTCCGTCTGCGATTATTAATTTAACTTCTAAAGAACACAATAGGTTATTTAAGGAAAGGTTCGACACTTGTACAAAAAATTTTGTACAGTGGAACCGGTACGTTTTCTTAGGACTAACCAACAATTGGTATCAGAGCTAGGGTTTGCCTCTGTGTGTTTAGAATTCAAATAGGTTATGCACATGTCATACATAATTAAGGCAGGATAATAGTAAGATGTGCTAACTCTTTGGTTGCAGGCTCCAACTATTATGACATTTAGATATTGTGTGTGATTGAACCCTTGGACATGTCAAGGGCATTATTTTGTGTGCATGATTGTATGTATCAAATACAGCAGGAGCTGTATTATTTTTAGAATTTTATTTTTTGTTCAATCTAGAATGCATGTACATTCCTTTATGGAATATAGGATCGATATTTGTAAAATTCTATATTTGTCGCGGATCGTATCTTTGCAAGGCATGGTGCTATTGGAGGACAAGAGGCGCAGCGGAATAAGAAGCAAGATAGATGCGACAACTCAACCCGATGGCGGTGGCTAAAGATGGCAGCAGCTAGGGTTGGAGCATACTGAAGACAGTGAAGGAAAAGGCCATAATAGTTAGAAAATTAATTTTCAAATTTATTGCTTTTATTTACTATGATATTTATGTGCATGTGATGTATGCTAGCATAGGTTAAAATCCTCATTTTAAATAACTAAGTGGGAGAGGGATTTTAAATAAATCTCATGGTCTCCATTACTGGTTTGTAAGTGATGCAACAAGCTTGCGTGTTGGCTCTGAGTGCCTCCCTCCACAACGGATGAGTTTATTGCGGATCACTAGATCAAACTTCCTTTTATGGATGGTTATAGGAAATTATTTAGGAGCGTGTGATCTTCTCCAACTGAAGGGGCACAATCCTATTTAATAGACTTAGTATCAAGTAATGGTATACACTTAGACGCATTAAATAGTATCCTCCCCAACGGAGTCACTGCTATTGTTTTGCGTGACCAAAGTGAAACTAACTATTAATTTTATTTGTCATAAAGTTAGGATGACAATATAATAAAATTAATGGGTCATACCCTCCTCTTACAAATGTTGAATTTGTATACGTCCACACTAACGTGACATGCAATATTCACGGTGATTTGAGGTGTTGGTTAATTTAAAATAGTATTGTTTGAGGAATCAATATTATTCTAAATTTAGAGTCTTGACCAAAGTTTATTTTTGTGATTCTTAGGATAACTTTCAACCCACTGGCCATTATACTGAAAGAGAATAAACTTACTGGTCCCAACTATATAGATTGGAAAAGGAACCTGGACATTGTTCTTACTGCTGAGAGCTATAAGTTTGTATTGACTGAGACGTGTCTTGATGCACTTGACGGTGACTCTACCCCAGAGGAGATTGAGTATCATAAAAAATGGGTAAAAGCTGAAGAGATGGCGCGGTGTTACATTTTGGCATTAATGTCAAATGTATTGCAACATCAATATCAAGATTTACCAACAGCTTATGATATAATGAACAATCTCAAAGAACTCTTTGGGCACCAAAGTCGGACTGCTAGGCAAGAGGTAATGAGAAAGTTAATGACGGCCACCATGTCAGAGGGAACACCCGTAAGGGATCATATTCTTAAAATGATGGCCTATCTGAACGAAATACAAGTTCTTGGAGGAGAAATCGATGGGGAAACCAGGTCGATATAATTCTCCAAACGCTACCTAGAAGTTTTGAGCAGTTTCGCCTGAACTATAATATGAACAAAAGAGAGTATACGTTGGCGGAACTTCTAACAGAACTACAAGCAACAAAAGAAATATTTCGTCACAGTTCTCAGATTCACTATGCTGAAAATGGTTCTACTTCTAAGTCGAAAGGCAAGAAGAAGAAGAAACAGGTCTTTTCAACAAAGAAGGTGAATAAACCTCAGGGTACAGGATAAAAAGCTGGAATGAAGAAGCCAAAGGTCAAGTGCTTCATCTGCAAGCAATCTAGACATTGGAAGGCAGACTATCCTCGTAGGAATCAGAACAATAAAGGTATATCTCATACTTTAGTAGTTGAAACATGTTTAGCGGTGTTATCTACCAGCACCTGGTGTGTAGATACAAGAGCCACTAATCATGTCTGCAATTCTTTGCAGGAGTTCCAGGAAACCCGACGACTATTTGAAGGAGAGATAACTGTCTACATGGGCAATGCTACTAAGGTGGCGGCTGTTGCAGTGGGAGACGTCTACTTATCTTTTGATAGGAATAGAAATTTGATTTTAAGAAATTATCTTTATGTACCCAGTTTTAGAAAGAATTTAATTTCAGTTTCTAAACTGTATTTGGATGGATATTCAGTTTTCTTTAGTAACAATGTGGTTATAAAGAGAAATAAAGTGATTATTGTTGGTTGCTACTCGGAAAACCTAGAGGTTCCAATGTACAAAAATTTTGTACAAAGGTCTGAACCTTTTCCTAGCTACCATGTGTTCTTTTAAATTAAATTTTGGATCGCCTGCGGAACTTAACACGTTTGATCCAAAACTTAATCTATTCGTTCTTTTAGGTTTTGACTTGGGTCTCCTGCGGAACTTAACACGTTCGACCCAAATCACCTTAAGTTATTAATTCCATTAAATATTAATTTTCATAATTGGTTCCCAGTACTGACGTGGCGAGGCACACGACCTTCTTGGATATGGGAGCAATAACCACCGACTAGACAAAACCTTTTATGGAAAGCTAATATTTAATTTCCTAAAATAACTTTAGGTTAACCGAAAAGAACAATCAAATCACAAGGATAAATAAAATAAAAGAACATAACATCGAAAAACATATTCGAAATACTAGAATCGTAAGCCTCTTGTATTTGGTATTATTTTCATAAATAACTAGTATGATGCGGAAAGGAAAAATTACTAGTTATACCTTCTAGAAAGACCTCATGATCTTCTACCGTATTCCTCTTCTAACCTCGGACGTTGTGTGGGCAACGATCTTCCGAGATGAGAAAACACCAACCACCTTCTTCTCCTCCTAGCTAGGTTCGGCCACAATAAGGAAGCTTTACCAAGGATGAAGAACAAAACACCAACCAAGCTCCAAGAGATGTAAGCTTTCTCTCCTTCTTCTTCTTCTTCTCTAAGTAGTATCCGGCCACCACAAGAGCTCCAAGGGAGATGAAGGATTCGGCCACCACAAGAGGAAGAGAAGGAGAGGATGATGGCCGGCCACAACACCAAGGAAAAGAGGAAGAGAACAATAGAAGTTGTAACCCATGAAGGCACCTCTACCCCTTCTTTTATATTCCTTGGCTTTGGCAAATAAGGAAATTTATTTATAATAAAATTTCCTTAACTTTTCTTGACAACAATTAACTAAGAAAAATTAAATAAATTTTCCTAATTAATTGTATGTGGCCGGCCACCTCATGTAGAGCAAATAGGATAATTTTAATCAACAATTAAAACTTCCTTATTTGTCTTTGGAAATTTAAAAAATAAAATTTCCTTTTAAAATCCCTTCATGGTTGATAAAAATAAATTTCTATAATTTTAATTTTCAACATGTGAATAATTTTTCAAAGAGAAAAAATAAAATATCTTTCCAATCTACAAATAAGGAAAGAGATCTAATCTCTTTCTTTTAATTTTTTGTAGATCTTTTAAAGAGAGATATTTTAATTTTAATTCTCTGTAATAAATTATATCTTCCACATAATAAAAATAAAAATTAAAATTCTTTTTAATTTAATGGGGGCCGGCCACCCATGAACCAAGGCTTGGCCGGCCCTAGCTTGAACCACAAGCTAGCTTGGCCGACCCCCTTCTCATGGGTATGAAGGTGGGTATAAGTGGGTATAGTACTCTATAAATAAGAGGCTACGATAGGGACCAAGAGGAGGAATTGGTTTTGGTCTCCCGATAAAATTAAGCATCCCGTGTTCGCCCCGAACACACAACTTAATTTTATCAATAATAATTCATTCCACTAGAGAACTATTATTGAACTACCGCACCAATCCCAAATTACATTTTTTTTGGGCTCCTTCTTATTATGAGTGTATTAGTCTCCCTGTGTTTAAGATGTCGAATGTCCACTAATTAAGTGAGTTACTGACAACTCATTTAATCAATATCTTAATCCAAGAATAGTACCACTCAACCTTATCGTCATGTCGGACTAAGTCCACCTGCAGGGTTTAACATGACAATCTTTATGAGCTCATCTTGAGGACATTATCAACATAGATTACTAGGACACAGTTTCCTTCTATAATCAACAACACACACTATAAGTAATATCATTTCTCAACTTATCGAGCTTATTGATTCATCGAACTAAATCTCACCCATTGATAAATTAAAAAAATAAATATCAAATATATGTTCTTGTTATTATATCAGGATTAAGAGCACACACTTCTATAATAACTGAGGTATTTGTTCCTTTATAAAGTCAGTATAAAAGAAAAGACCTCAAATGGTCATACTCAATACACTCTAAGTGTACTAGTGTAATTATATAGTCAAGATAAACTAATTCCTAATTACACTATGACCTTCCAATGGTTTGTTCCTTTCCATTTTGGTCATGAGCTACTGTTTATAATTTATAAGGTATTGATAACATCATCTTCTGTATGTGACACCACATACTATGTTATCTACAATATAAATTAATTGAACAACTACAATAAATGTAGATGATTTGACCAAAATGTGATTCTTTATTCGAAATAAATGTTTACAAAAGCTTAGGCTTTCAGTATACACTCTAACAATTATCTGTTCTGGTGCATTGGTTGACAATTTATATACTTTAAATCTAATTTCTCCCACAAAGTAAAATATGGAAATTAATAACACATCTTCTAACTCTAATAAGAGAAAAGAACCTTCGGAAATGAACCAAACATATCTTTGGCATCTAAGGCTTGGTTATATTAACTTAAGTAGGATTCAAAGGCTTGCAGCCGATGGACTCTTGGGTTCATTAGAGTTGGAAAACTTTCCAACATGTGAATCCTGCTTGGAAGGAAAAATGACCAAGAGACCTTTTAAGGCCAAGGGGTATAGAGCCAAAGATGCGTTAGAACTGGTTCATTCTGATTTGTGTGGTCCTATGTCTATCTAGGCAAGGGGTGGTTATAAATACTTTGTCTCTTTTATAGATGATTATTCAAGATACGGATACATTTACCTGATGCGCCGCAAGACTGAATGCTTTGACAAGTTCAAAGAATATAGGGTTGATGTGGAGAAACGTCTTGGTAAAAGTATCAAGACACTACGGTCTGACCATGGTGGCGAATACCTATTTGGAGAGTTTAGGAATTACTTATCAGAAGTTGAGATTCAATCTCAATTGTCTGCACCTGGTACACCCCAACAGAATTATGTGGCAGAATGAAGGAATAGGACCCTTATGGAAATGGTTAGATCGATGATGAGTTATTCAGAATTACCAAATTCGTTTTGGGGATATGCTTTAGAAACAACAGTGTACATTCTGAATATAGTACCTTCTAAAGCAGTTCTTTCTACTCCCATGGAATTATGGAATGGGCATAAGCCTAGTCTGAATCATATCCGGATATGGGGTAATCCAGCACATGTGCTGAAGAGAGATACTGACAAGTTGGAATCACGTACAGAAGTCTGTCTGTTTGTGGGATATCCTAAAGGAACGAAAGGAGGTTTGCTTTATAATCCTAAAAATTAGAAGATCATTGTTAGCATCAATGCTCGATTTTTAGAAGAAGATTATGTAATGAACCATAAGCCCATGAGTGAAATAGTTCTAGAAGAAATAAGAGATGACACGTCTACTTTAATACCAACAGTACAAGATGAAGTACCACAAGAGACTGCAACAAGTGTCACACATGATACACAACCACAGACGGTGCCTCGTCGTAGTGGGAGGGTTGTAAGGCAGCCTGAGAGATTCATGTTTTTGGGAGAGACTTCGGACTTGATCCCGGGTAAACATGAACCTGATCCCCGGGCATATGATGAAGCACTCCAAGATATAGATGCAGTATCTTGGCAAAAGGCAATGAATTCTGAAATAGAGTCTATGTACTCTAATGAGGTCTTGGAGCTTGTAGAACCACCTGATGGTGTAAAAGCCGTTGGATGCAAGTGGATCTACAAAAGAAAAAGAGGGACAGATGGGAAGGTAGAAACCTTCAAAGCAAGACTTGTTGCGAAAAGGTACACTTAGAAAGAGGGAATCGATTATGAGGAGACTTTTTCACCGGTAGCTATGCTTAAGTCCATCCGGATACTCTTATCCATTGCCGCTCATATAGATTATGAGATTTGGCAAATGGATGTCAAGACAGCTTTCCTTAACGGAAGTCTTGAAGAAAACATCCATATGAAGCAACCAGAGGGATTCATTGAAAAAGGCAAAGAGCATCTAGTATGCAAGCTGAATCGGTCTATTTATGGACTAAAACAAGCTTCAAGATCTTGGAACATCCGGTTTAACGAAGTAATCCAATCATATGGATTTATTCAGTGTCCGGATGAGTCTTGTGTATACAAGAAGTGTAACAGAAACGTGGTGGTATTTCTTGTTCTATACGTAGATGATATTTTGTTAATTGGCAACAATGTCAAGGTATTATCAGACGTAAGGGTATGGATGTCCAAACAATTTGATATGAAGGATTTAGGAGAATGTGCACACATTCTAGGGATCAAAGTTATAAGGGATCGCAAGAAAAAAATATTGTGTCTATCTCAAGCTTCTTATATAGATACGGTCCTTGCTCGTTTTAGCATGCAGAACTCCAAGAAAGGTTTCTTACCTTTTAGGCATGGAGTAGCCTTATCTAAAGAGATGTCTCCGAAGACATCAAAGGAGATGGAGGATATGAAGGCAGTCCCTTATGCTTCGACTGTAGGAAGCCTTATGTATGCAATGCTGTGTACGAGACCTGATATCTGTTTTGCCGTGGGCATGGTCAGCAGATGTCAGAGTAACCCTGGACAAGGACATTGGACTGCTGTAAAGCATTTATTGAAGTACCTGAGAAGGACTAGAGATTATATGCTAGTTTACCAAGCAGACGATTTGCTCCCTGTGGGTTACACGGATTCAGACTTCCAATCAGATAGGGACAATAGTAAGTCTACGTCAGGCTATGTGTTTACTCTAGGAGGTGGATGTTGGTTGCTACTCGGAAAACCTATAGGTTCCACTGTACAAAAATTTTGTACAAAGGTCTGAACCTTTTCCTAGCTACCATGTGTTCTTTTAAATTAAATTTTGGATCGCCTGCGGAACTTAACACGTTTGATCCAAAACTTAATATATTTGTTCTTTTAGGTTTTTGACTTGGATCTCCTGCGGAACTTAACACGTTCAACCCAAGTCTCCTTAAGTTATTAATTCCATTAAATATTAATTTCCATAATTGGTTCCCAGTACTGACGTGGCGAGGCACATGGCCTTCTTGGATATGGGAGCAACCACCACCGACTAGACAAAACCTTTTATAGAAAGCTAATATTTAATTTCCTAAAATAACTTTAGGTTAACCAAAGAGAACAATCAAATCACAAGGAAAAGAAAAAACAAAAGAACACAACATCGAAAAACATATTCAAAATTCTAGAACGTAAGCTTCTTGTATTTGGTATTATTTCCATAAATAACTAGCATGATGCGGAAAGAAAAATTACTAGTTATACCTTGTAGAAAAACCTCTTGATCTTCTACCGTATTCCTCTTCTAACCTCGGACGTTGTGTGGGAAACGATCTTCCGAGACGAGAAACCACCAATCACCTTCTTCTCCTCCTAGCTAGGTTCGGCCAACAAAGAGGAAGCTTCACCAAGGAAGAAAATCAAAACACTAACCAAGCTGCAAGAGATGCTAGCTTTCTCTCCTTCTTCTTCTTCTTCTCCGAGTAGTATCCGGCCACCACAAGAGCTCCAATGGAAGAAGGAGATTCGGCCACCACAAGAGGAAGAGAGGGAGAGGATGGTCGGCCACACCAAGGAACAAAAGAGGGAGAGAAATAATAGATGTTGTGTCCCATGAAGGCACCCTCACCCCTTCTTTTATATTCCTTGGCCTAGGCAAATTAGGAAATTTAATTACAATAAAATTTCCTCAATTTCCTTGACATGATTTAATTGAGAAAAATAAAATAAAATTTCCCAATTAAATCTACATTGGCCGGCCCATCATTGGAGAACAAATTGGACAAGTTTCAATCAACAATTAAAACTTCCTAATTTGTTTCCGGAAATTTTAAAAAATAAAATTTCTCTTTAAAAATCTCTTCATGGTTGATAAAAGGAAATTTCTATAATTTTAATTTTATCAACATGTGAATAATTTTAAAGAGAAAATAAAATATCTCACCAATCTACAAATAAGGAAAGAGATCTAATCTCTTTCTTTAATCTTTTGTAGATCTTTTATAAGAGAGATATTTTAATTTAAATTCTCTTTAATAAATTATTTCTTCCACATAATAAAAAATTAAAATTAAAATTCCTTTTTAATTTAATTTGGCCGGCCCCCACTAGCTTGGGTTCAAGCTAGGGCCGGCCACCCAAATTCATACCTAGGCCGGCCCTAGCTTGTTCCCAAGCTAGCTTGGCCGGCCCCTATTGGGTGGATATAGAAGGTGGGTATAGGTGGGTATAGAACTCTACAAATAAGAGGCTATGATAGGGACCGAGAGGAGGAATTGGTTTTGGTCTCCCGATAAAATTAAGCATCCCGTGTTCGCCCCGAACACACAACTTAATTTTATCAATAATAATTCATTCCACTAGAGAACTATTATTGAACAACAATCCCAAATTACATTGGGCTCCTTCTATTATGAGTGTGTCTGTGTTTAAGATATCGAATGTCCATTAATTAAGTGATCGACAACTCATTTAATTAATATCTAAATCCAAGAGTAGTACCACTCACCTTATTGTCGGACTAAGTCCACCGCAGGGTTTCATGACAATCTTTATGAGCTCCTCTTGAGGACATTATCAACCTAGTATCTCTAGGACACAGTTTCCTACAACACACACTATAAGTGATACATTTCCCAACTTATCGGGTTTATTGATTCATCGAACTAAATCTCACCCATTGATAAATTAAAGAAATAAATATCAAACATATGTGCTTGTTATTATATTAGATTAAGAGCACACACTTCCATAATAACTGAGGTCTTTGTTCCTTTATAAAGTCAGTATAAAAGAAACGACCTCTAATGGTCCTACTCAATACACTCTGAGTGTACTAGTGTAATTATATAGTCAAGATAAACTAATACCTAATTACACTACGACCTTCTAATGGTTTGTTCCTTTCCATTTTAGTCGTGAGCTACTGTTTATAATTTATAAGGTACTGATAACATCATCTTCTGCATGTGACACCACATACTATGTTATCTACAATATAAATTATATGAACAACTACAAACAAATGTAGACAATTTGACCAAATGTGATTCTTTATTCATAATGAATGTTTACAAAGCTTAGGCTTTCAGTATACACTCCAACAGTGGAGCCATTGCATGGAGGAGTGTTAAGCAGAAATGCGTCTCAGACTCAACCATGGAAGCTGAGTATGTGGCAGCCTCTGAGGCAACCAAGGAAGCTGTATGGCTCAGGAATTTTCTAATGGACTTAGATGTGATTCCTGGTTTTCCCAAGATCATCACAATTTATTGTGATAATAACGGTACAGTTGCAAACTCGAAGGAACCACGAGCCCATAAAGCAATTAAACATATAGAGCGCAAGTACCACCTGATACGAGACATCGTCAAGCGAGGAGAAGTTGTCGTCGCCAAGATTGTATCAGCGGATAACCTGGCAGATCCTTTCACTAAGGCCCTTCCAGCGAAAGCTTTTGATCAGCATGTGGAGGGGATGAGAATCAGATGTATGGCAACAGATATGACAGCTTAGTCTTTTAGTATAAGTGGGAGATTGTTAGAGTGTATACTAAAAGCTTAGCTTTTGTAAACATTTATTTGTTGAAATAAAAGAATCACATTGGTCAATGTCTACATTTATTTGTTAAATGTAATTGTTCAATTAATTTATATAGTAGATAACATGGAGTGTGGTGTTACACTCAGAAAATCATGTTGTCGGTTCTTTATAAATTATAAATAGTTGCTCACGACTAAGATGGAAAGGAACAAACCATCGGAATAGTCATAGTATAATTAAGTATTAGTTTATCTTGATTAATAAATTACACTGGTACACTCTAAGTGTATTGAGTATGACCATTTAGGTAAGTTCTTTTTGTACTGACTTAATAAAAGAACTAAAAACCTTAGTTATTATAGAAGTGTGTGCTCTTAATCCTAATATAATAACAAGCACATATATTTAATATTTATTTCTTTGACTTATCAAAGGGTGAGGTTTAGCTCGATAAATCAATATGTCCGATAAGTTGGGAAATGATGTTACTTATAGTGTGTGTTGTTGATTATAGAAGGAATCTGTGTCCTAGTTATCTAAGTTGAGAATGCCCCCAAGAGGAGCTCATAAGAATTGTCATGTTAAACCCTGTAGGTGGACTTAGTCCGACATGACAATGAAGTTGAGTGGTACTACTCTTGGAGCTAGATATTAATTAAGTGAGTTGTCAGTAACTTACTTAATTAGTGGACATTCGTAATCTTAAACACAGGGAGATTAACACACTCATGATAAGAAGGAGTCCATAATGTAATTTGGGATTGGTGCGGTAGTGCGATAATAACTCTCTAGTGGAATGAGTTATTATCGATGAACTTGAGTTGTGTGTTCGGGGCGAGCACGGGATACTCAAGCTCATCGGAAGGCCAAAACCAATTTCTCCTCAAGATCCCTGTCGTAGCCTCATTATAGCCTCAAGTCCATCCAAATGTAAGGCTCTTCTTGGTGTCCAAGAAGTGGGCCGGTCCAATGCTTGGTGACCAAGCAAGGGTCGGCCACATCCTCTTCTATAAGGGTCGGCCCTTTTCTTGGTGACCAAGCATGAAGGGGCCGACCACAATAATTCAAAAAGGGAGGGTTGTTTTGAATTTTTAAAATCTTCTCTTTGTAGAAAACTATAAGTTTTAAAAGAGAGATTTTAATTTTCAAAATTTTCCTTATTTGAATTAGGCCATATGTTTTAATAGAGAGTTTTGAAAGTTTTAAAACTTTCCTTTTTTTAACCATCCTCATGGTTTAAGAAAAAAAAGGAAGATAAGTTTTAAAATTAAAATTTTCTATCATCATGTTAAAAAAGGAAATTTTATAAGAGAGTTTTTAAATTTTAAAACATGATTTTAATTTTTAGAAACTTTCCTTTTTTAACTCCTACTTTAGAAAAGAGAGCTTGTAAATTTTATAAGAGGATTAGTTCTTGTAAAATTTTAAAAATATTTTTTTTCCTTATTCCTCTTGATGAGGTGGCCGACCACCTTGCTTGGTGCCCAAGCAAGTGGCCGGCCATAATTAAAAATAAAAAATATCACAAAAATTAATGTTGGTGATTGATTAAATCAAGAGGAAAGAAAAGGAAAAATAAAAAGGAAAAAGGAAAAACTAAAGGATGATTTTTTTTTAAAAAAAAAAAATTTCCTTATTTGCCTTGGGCAAGTAATATAAATTAATGTTGGTGATTGATTCAATCAAGAGGAAAGAAAAGGAAAAATTAAAAGGGAAAAGGAAAAAGGAAAAACTAAAGGATGATTTTTTTTTTGTAAAAAGTTTTTCCTTATTTGCCTTGGGCAAGTAATATAAAAGAAGGGGTGAAGGGGCTTCTTGACACAACTCTTATTCTTTTGCTTGGAGACCCTCTTGGTGTGGCCGACCCTTCTCCTTCTCCTTTCCCTTTGCTCTCTTCTCCTTGGTGGTGGTGGTGGCCGGATTTTAGAAGAAGAGGAAGAAGCTTTTGGGTGGTGTTCATCTTGGAGGATCGTCGCCCACACGACATCCAAGGCGAGGCGAGGAATACGGCAGAAGATCTCGAGGTCATTAGCTTACAAAGAGAAGGTATAACTTGTAATTTTCTTCAGCATCATACTAGTTATTTTCTTTGTAAGAATTCTAAATACAAGAGGCAATTAGATCTAGTTTTTTGAAATAGTTTTTCGAGTTTGTGTTTTCTTCTTTTTCGAATTTGTGATTCGATTATCCTTTTTGGTTAACCTAGAGTTATTTAAGGAAATTAAATATTAGTTTTCCTTAAAAGACTTTGTCTAGGCGGTGGTGGTTGCTCCCATATCCAAGAAGGTCATGTGCCTTGCCATGTAGTCCAGGAAGCCAAATTTAGAAATTAATATTTAATGAAATTAATAACGTAGGTGGATTTGAATCAATAGTGTTAAGTTCCGCTTGCGATTCAAATCTAAATCATCAAGAACAGATAAGTTAAATTTGGAATCAATGATGTTAAGTTCCGTCTGCGATTCTTAATTTAACTTCTAAAGAACACAATAGGTTATTTAAGGAAAGGTTCGACACTTGTACAAAAAATTTTGTACAGTGGAATCGGTACGTTTTCTTAGGACTAACCAACAATTGGTATCAGAGCTAGGGCTTGCCTCTATGTGTTTAGAATTCAAATAGGTTATGCACATGTCATACATAATTAAGGCAGGATAATAGTAGGATGTGCTAACTCTTTGGTTGCAGGCTCCAACTATTATGGCATTTAGATATTTTGTGTGATTGGACCCTTGGACATGTCAAGGGCATTATTTTGTGTGCATGATTGTATATATCAAATACAGCAGGAGCTGTATTATTTTTAGAATTTTATTTTTTGTTCGATCTAGAATACATGTACATTCCTTTATGGAATATAGGATCGATATTTGTAAAATTCTATATTTGTCACGGATCGTATCTTTGCAAGACGTGGTGCTATTGGAGGACCAGAGGAGCAGCGGAATAAGAAGCAAGATAGATGCGACAACTCGACCTGATGGCGGTGGCTAAAGATGGCAGCAGCTAGGGTTGGAGCATACTGAAGACAGTGAAGGAAAAGGCCATAATAGTTGGAAAATTAATTTTCAAATTTATTACTTTTATTTACTGTGATATTTATGTGCATGTGATGTATGCTAGCATAGGTTAAAATCCTCATTTTAAATAACTAAGTGGGAGAGGGATTTTAAATAAATCCCATGGTCTCCATTACTAGTTTGTAAGTGATGCAACGGATGGGTTTGTTGCGGATCACTAGATCAAACTTCCTTTTATGGATGGTTATAGGAAATTATTTAGGAGCGTGTGATCTTCTCCAACTGAAGGGGCACAATCCTATTTAATAGACTTAGTATCAAGTAATGATATACACTTAGACGCATTAAATAGTATCCTCCCCAACAGAGTCACTGCTATTGTTTTGCGTGACCAAAGTGAAACCAACTATTAATTTTATTTGTCATAAAGTAAGGATGACAAGATAATAAAATTAATGGGTCACACCCTCCTCTTACAAATGTTGAATTTGTATACGTCCACACTAACATGACATGCAATATTCACGGTGATTTGAGGTGTTGGTTAATTTAAAATAGTATTGTTTGAGGAATCAATATTATTCTAAATTTAGAGTCTTGAACAAAGTTTATTTTTGTGATTCTTAGGATGACTTTCAACCCACTGGCCATTATACTGAAAGAGAATAAACTTACTGGTCCCAACTATATAGATTGGAAAAGGAACCTGGACATTGTTCTTACTGCTGAGAGCTATAAGTTTGTACTGACTGAGACTTGTCCTAATGCACCTGACGATGACTCTACCCCAGAGGAGATTGAGTATCATAAAAAATGGGTAAAAGCTGATGAGATGGCGCGGTGTTACATTTTGGCATCAATGTCAAATGTATTGCAACATCAGCATCAAGATTTACCAACAGCTTATGATATAATGAAGAATCTCAAAGAACTCTTTGGGCACCAGAGTCGGACTGCTAGGCAAGAGGCAATGAGAAATTTAATGACGGCCACCATGTCTGAGGGAACACCCGTAAGGGATCATATTCTCAAAATGATGGCCTATCTGAACGAAATACAAGTTCTTGGAGGAGAAATCGATGGGGAAACCCAGGTCTATATAATTCTCCAAACGCTACCTAGAAGTTTTGAAGAGTTCCGCCTGAACTATAACCTAAACAAAAGAGAGTATACGTTGACGGAACTTCTGACAGAACTACAGGCGGCAAAAGGAATATTTCGTCACAGTTCTCAGATTCACTATGCTGAAAATGGTTCTACTTCTAAGTCGAAAGGCAAGAAGAAGAAGAAACAGGTCTTTTCAACAAAGAAGGTGAATAAACCTCAGTGTACAGGACAAAAAGCTGGAATAAAGAAGCCAAAGGGCAAGTGCTTCATCTGCAAGCAGTCAGGACATTGGAAGGCGGATTGTCCTCGTAGGAATCAGAACAATAAAGGTATATCTCATACTTTAGTAATTGAAACATGTTTAGCGGTGTTATCTACCAGCACCTGGTGTGTAGATACAGGAGCCACTGATCATGTCTGCAATTCTTTGCAGGGGTTCCAGGAAACCCGACGACTATTTGAAGGAGAGATAACTGTCTACATGGGCAATGCTACTAAGGTGGCGGTTGTTGCAGTGGGACACGTCTATTTATCTTTTGATAGGAATAGAAATTTGATTTTAAGAAATTGTCTTTATGTTCCCAATTTTAGAAAGAATTTAATTTCAGTTTCTAAACTGTATTTGGATGGATATTCAGTTTTCTTTAGTAACAATGTGGTTATAAAGAGAAATAAAGTGATTATCTGTTCTGGTGCTTTGGTTGACAATTTATATACTTTAAATCCAATTTCTCCCATAAAGCAAAATATGGAAATTAATAACACATCTTCTAACTCTAATAAGAGAAAAGAACCTTCAGAAATGAATCAAACGTATCTTTGGCATCTAAGGCTTGGTCATATTAACTTAAGTAGGATTCAAAGGCTTGTAGCTAATGGACTCTTGGGTTCATTAGAGTTGGAAAACTTTCCAACATATGAATCCTGCTTAGAAGGAAAAATGACCAAGAGACCTTTTAAGGCCAAGGGGTATAGAGCCAAAGATGCGTTAGAACTGGTTCATTCTGATTTGTGTGGTCCTATGTCTATCTAGGCAAGGGGTGGTTATGAATACTTAGTCTCTTTGATAGATGATTATTCAACATACGGATACATTTACCTGATGCGCAGCAAGTCTGAATGCTTTGACAAGTTCAAAGAATATAGGGCTGATGTGGAAAAATATCTTGGTAAAAGTATCAAGACACTACGGTCTAACCGTGGTGGCCAATACCTATTTGGAGAGTTTAGGAATTACTTATTAGAAGTCGGGATTCAATCCCAATTGTCTGCACCTGGTACACCCCAAGAGAATGGTGTGGCAGAACGAAGGAATATGACTCTTATGGAAATTGTTAGATCGATAATGAGTTATTCAAAATTACCAAATTTGTTTTGGGGATATCCTTTAGAAGCAGCAGTGTACATTCTGAATATGGTACCTTCTAAAACAGTTCCTTCTACTCCCATGGAATTATGAAATGGGCGTAAGCCTAGTCTGAATCATATCCGGATATGGGGTAGTCCAGAACATGTGCTGAAGGGAGATACTGACAAGTTGGAATCACGTACAGAAGTTTGTCTGTCGGTTTAAAGACGGAAGTCTGTCTGTCTGAATTATCCTAGTTATGGTCGTGCGGAGACCACACGGTCGTGTGAAGGCCGTGTGGAATTTTCAGCACTGCAGACCAAAAGTAAAATGACTATAATTTTATGGTCGGTTGTAGTTTTGGGCTGTTCTTTATACCGATTTGTAGATAACTTCAAGATATACAACTCTGATGAAGACCTCAACTCAATAATACTACGTTAAGATGTAATAAAATGATCTACAAGTCCACACAACCTTGATGCACGACCGTGCCAATTCCGCACGGCCATGCGATGTAACCAAAGCAGAAGGAAGGCACGACTATGTCAATTCGCACAGTCGTGCGGTGTAACCAGAGTAGAAGGAAGACACGACCGTGTCAATTCGCACGGTTATGTGGTGTAACCAGAGCAGAAGGAAGACACAGCCGTGCAGATCTCGCACGGCCGTGCCACTCAACCCGAAGGGAGGAGGCAGCTAACCGTGCGGATCTCGCACGTCCGTGGTACTGGTCGTGCGGCGCCCATGCCCTAACTTATAAAAGGGTCAAGAACCCTATTATTGGGGGCATCTTTAGTTTTGGACTCCGTCCCTCTCCTTGGGAAAGGGTTCTCCCCTCGGGGGAAACCCTAGAGCCTCATCCACCGCCATCCATTGATGTTCCGTCCATCTCTAGAGCAAGGAGGCATCCCCAAGCCATCGGAAATCTCGGCAAGCATCTATTCTTCCCCTTCTTCTCACATCAAGGGTTGTAAGTATGCTTTACTTTATGTTTTGAGGTTGTTCTTCTCTCATAATGGAGTAGATATCCTCTTCTAGGATTATGAAGTATTTGTAATGTGATGGAGATGTAGAACTATGTAGATTCACCATATTTCTATTCAATGACTTGTTAATGCCTTGTTCATGATGAATTATGTGTGACATATTTATATTTCTTTGCATGCTTTGTTGATTGATGTGGAGGATTGTTAATCACGCAAAGGGGATGCCCTAAAGCGTATTGACCAAGGTACCCTAGTGACAGGGGTAACCCTTTCCGGACGTCTAGGACGTTCCCTTAAAAGGAGAAACAATCCCTTAGGAATTGCTGCTCTCGTAGAAAGAGTGCTCTAGATCGTATACCCGAGGGGCCCTAGTGATAAGGGTAACTCATTCACGGACGTCTAGGACATTCTCTTGAAAGGAGAGGCAATTCCTCCATAAGGAAGTAGGAAACCGTACCAAATATCTACTTTTATCCTTATTGTTATTTACTAGACATGTATTCCTGTGATCCACCGAGCCACCCTCGTGACTGGGGTTAACTGTTACAGGATTTCACAGGAATCATCTCTATTCGATACTTAGGGATATTGACCAATTTAACTTCCTGTAAGAGCATGGACATAGAGGGTAGAAACTAAGCAATCTATGTAATATCTTCTAGTATTATAATGAAATTGAAATCCTATAATCCATCTCCCAAAGTTCATTCCCTCCAAGATCAATTCTCTCTCTCTCCTCTCTCTTCGTCTCAACCTTCTTTCCCTCTCTTTAATCACACTCGTTAGTTCGTAAGCGTCAAAACCAACTTTCGACCATCTAGATAACTTACTTTGTGACATCTCTAGTGCTTAATCAACAGTCCCTGTGGTTCGATAATTTTATATATTACTGACGATGAATCCATGCTCTTACGGAATCGTAACAGCACACTAGTTTGAAACTAGCACCAGCCAATGCTAATACTAAGCAACACCACTGTTGGTGCTGGTTTGCACAAACCACACCACATTGGTGCTTCTTTTGCACACGTTAGTGCTGATTTATGTAAAATAACACTAGCACAAACCATCACCAAAGTGTGCAAAGCAGTATTATGTTAGTGTTGCTTTGCATAAAGCAGCTACAAGGTGTGCAAATCAACACCATGTTTGTACTGGTTTACAAATATCATCACCAATGTGTGCAAATCAACACTACTGGTTTGCGCAAACTAGCACTAATGTATGCAAACTAGCACCACACTTTTGCTACTTTGCGCAAACTAGCACCAAACGCTAGTGCTGGTCTTTAAAAACCAACACCAATAGGGTTTAAAAGACTAGCACTGTAACAACCCACCTTCTACACTACTACTACTCTCTAAAGGTGGACGCTACTTAACTACTAACTCTACTTAACCGGTGTGATTAAAAATCACATGGAAACCCTACTGAAAAATTTCGACAGAATCTCCCCTGTACCGATGACCTTAAACTGATATACAAACACTGTATACATCAGCCACAGACGGCTGGAACATATATCAGACAACCACGCAGTTTATATATATGAAAAAGAATCAAAATACTGAAAGAAATAACTCTATCAATGCATGATAAAAACACTCCAATGAAAATAGCATATACAAATTCTAAACTCTTTTAACAATTCGACGGAAGCAATCTTAATAATTATTTTTAAGCTAAGTCCCAAGATCTCTCCATAGTCCTGGCATCACACACCGTCACAGCATCTCCTTGTCGCCTTCCTTCTTATACTTTTCCTCTATCTTTTATCTGCAGTAGGAGGAAGTGCAGTCTATAAGCATAAAGCTTAGTGAGCGCTATCTAACTCACAAAAACTCGATATGCATGAATATAAATAAAAATATGCTAAAACTGAATACTAACATATAAAGCTACTCATGCTCATAAATAGAAAAGGAATCATACTAACTGAAAAGCTAACATATAAAGCTAAACATGCTCATCAACTAGCAAATAAATAACATGTAAGAAACTGAACATGTAAAAGCTGCTAGCATAAAAGAAAGCTAAACTTGCTGATCTTTAAAACAAAGTGAAACTTTCTTCATTTACTCTAAACTTATTCTTTTATTTCACTTATTTAAAATTTATACTTTAATACTTGAAAATAATAATCAACTTCTCTTGGGCCCAAGCATAGTACCATCTTATGCGCGTTCCCTAATAGGCTGGGGTAGCGAGCCGCCAATCCTAAAAGAGCAGACCTTGGTCTACCAGGGCCAAGACCTTGGAATTGGACACCTGGATTTGTTTAATGACAACCTTGGAAGTCGGGTACTAGCCTCTTCTTAAAAGTAAAATACTTTTTATCTTAAATACTTCTTCTTTAAATGCCTTGGCATTTTAATAGCATCCTATGTGCCAAAATCCCTAAAGTCTTGACTTTGGGATTTACCTAAGGCCTTGGCCTTTTTCTTTCTTTTCTTTACTCATACTCCTCATACTCCTTGATTAGAGCTTATTAGAATCCCGTAGATATATCTAACAAGTGTTGGATTACAACCAACCAAGCATGCTATATAAAAATAACATAAGGGAAGCAGATCTGAACTCTCTAAGCATGTTATAAACAAAGCAAAAAGAAAGCAACTTTGAACTTACTAATCATGCTTTAAAGTAGAGCAAAAGAAAGTAACTTTAAGCTTTCTAAACATGCTGTAAAATAGGGCAAAAGAATGCAACTGAAAAACTAGAAAATCTGTTCATGTACATCTATTGCTACACAAACAGAAATGCAAATAAAGAGAAGTTGTTCTAAGCCCTAAACAAAATTGTTCTTGCTTGCAAATATGCGATTAAAGAGAAGCTGTTCTAAGCTCTAAACAGAGCTGTTCATGCTTGCAGAAATGCAAATAAAACTAGGATGCTAAGGCTGAGATGCTAATTAAGGTAACAAGGAAGTCTAAGATTGATATACTTAATTCCAAAGCTGTTCTTTTCATTGCAGCAAGAAGAAAATCCAACAAGAGATATAAATCTACAGCATTTCATGCTCTAACAATTCAATAAAAGGTCTATAGCTAATATGAGCCCAAAACATGCTTGTTCTTCTTGTTATGTTCCCCGGCACAAACCAACCAGAAAGTACTGTTGTAACTAAAATCTTTGCAAACATGTTCACAACATAAAGCAACAGAATTCTTCAAGTTTACTTCAAAACAACCCGGAACCATAGTCCAATTCCCTGTTTAGTGCCACGGTAGAAATCAATAAGAGCAAAACACTCCACTTACTTAATCCATAAATTTAGCATGCTTAATATGTATGCTACAGAAGGTAAGGAATGAAAGGGAAAACCCTAGCTTATAATTCTGTTCAACAGCAACCCAAGCTTACTCCAAAGGGAAACCCTAGCATTGAAAACCGAAACCTATTGCCCTAACATGGTAAATTCGGCCCAGCACCCTTAGGATAGCAAATTAGCACAGCAAAATCAAAAACAAGGAACGAAAATCTCGAAGCTATCCTACTGCAGGTGAGTAGCAACTCACATCGCTGTTCTTGAACTTACAACCGGAGAAAAGAACTCCAAAGCTTCTAGGTTTCGGGTGAAGATGAAGATCTCGGTGATTCCTTCCTTTCCGCGTGTTCTCCTTGACGAGGAGAGCTCGGTTCCGCAAGAGCTTGTGGAAATTCCCTTCGGCCGGCCGTCGGGGATGAAGCTGGCTTCGTTTTTCTTCCGCTCTGGCAGAATCGGCGCACGCACGGGATGGAAGAAGGGAGAAAAGATGGGATTAGGTCACGGGAAAAACACTTAACCCTTTATAACCTAAGTTTTATTTTTGCCCTTTACAATAACTTAAATACATCTCGCTACATACTTAGTTAACAAATCACGCGCAGCCCAGTTGGTTGGCTGCACTCGGTTAAGTCAAGTTTGACTGGAGGTCTTAGGTTCGAGTCTCTACTTCCACATTTTTTATCAAAACTTCTTTCTTTTTGTAAACATACTAAACGACCTCCAAAAATTACGTAAAAATACTCTAAAAATTCCTAAAAATCTCTAGAATATTTTAAAAGCATTTCCAATTATTTTTATGGACTTTTAAAACTTGAAATAGGGAAAATTGGGTCGTTACAAGCACCAATAGTGGTACTAATTTTCGCACGTTGGTGTTGGTTTGCATAAAACAATACCAATATAGAGCTGATTTATGCACGTTGGTACTACTTTGCGCAGACCAACACCAATTGTTAGTGCTGGTTTACGTAAAGCAGCACCAGCGTGGTGCTAGTTTACGTAAAGCAACGCCAGCATGGTGCTAGTTTGCATAAAGCATCACCAGCATGGTGCTGATTTGCACACATTGGTGCTGATTTGCACATGTTGGTGCTGATTTATGTAAACCAGTGGTGCTACTTTGCACAAACCAGCACCAATAATCTATTGGTGTTGTTTAACATCACTGCTGGTGTTGATCTTGAAAGACCAGCACCAACCTTAGCTAGTGCTGGTTTTAAACCAACACTGGTGTTGGTCTTTCAAGACCAGCACCAACATGATGTTAGTTGGTGCTGGTTTCAAACTAGCGCTGGTGCTAGTCTTTAATGACCAACACCAACTTTGGTGATGATCTTTAAAGATAAGCACTGTAGGATCGAGACGCGCTAGAGGGGGTGAATAGCGCTTGTAGCTTTTTCGTTCGTTTAAAAATAATCGAGTAAAATGCAACAGAATATAAGTTAAGTAAAAACAATCAATAACACAATTTGTTTTTACTTAGTTTGAAGTTTGTGATGACTCATACTCTAAGGGACACACTCGTTGAGTGTTTACTCTGGGCAATTCACTATCAATTCTGAGAATTACAAGCACAATAATTAATTATAATAATTAAAATTATACCGACAACTTAGAATTATGAAAGTAGAGCTTTTGGTCATCGGAGTAGCATTATGATTTTGTCGGATCATCTTTGGAGCAACGCATAGGAGAAGGATCTCAAATTCAAATTCTATTGAAGCATCTGCTCATGGTCTCTTTTTATGGGTTGTTGAGGTGCCTTCAACCCCATTGAAGGAGCCTCCAGCTTAGATTTCTATGCCCAAATTCATGGACTTGATAACCTCTGCAATTTGTAAAACTTTATCCCTTCGAAAGTGCCTTCAAGCTCATGGAAGACGCCTTCTATCCCAACTCCAAGGCACCTTTAGGCTCTTAGAAGGCGCATTCACGCCTCTCCGCGTAGGCTTTTAGCCAAGCCTCCTGAGGCGCCTCCAACAACCCCAGAGGCACCTTGAACACTGTTCATCCGAACCTTTTATGTGCTTTCGCTCCCTGTAAGATACATTAGTCCAAAATACCAAACATACCTTGCAAAACAAAGCTAGTATAATAAAATATAAATATTAAATTATTTGACAATTTTTGGATTATCTGATTCTGACTTTCAGATTTTCTGAAAACCCTAGGTTGAATTGATACTTATTGTTCCCTCAACAGGGAACGCGTCCTCACCTACTCCTCTCAAGAGAGTTTACCTTTTGTCAAACAGGTCCTCCAGACCGACTGGACTTTTGTTCAGCATCCGAGCCTTCAAGACTTCATGTTGGACGTCTACTCTATGATTCGTTCAGTCTTTCACCTGGTATCTGCGACCCCCAGGATTTTCATCTAGAGTCCTCAATTCTAGGATTTCGCCTAAAATTCTCAACCAGCCAAGACTTCTCCCAGTCCTCCAGACTAAGACTTTATTATCTAACTACATCTAGGACTTTCCACTTGTCTAACCGTAACTAGGACTTTCCTTTGCCTAAGATCACTTAGGACTTTCCTGCACACTTAGTTCAACTTATTAAACAACAAGACAGCTTAACTTTGAACTCCTTTGTCATTATCAAAATATAAGTTCGATCGTCTGGTGCTCCCTGCACCAACAAGCACTATAGGAGAGAGAATACACACACACACACAATCCTAACTGCCATAGTGGCAATCCCAATCAATAATTTTTTTTCTCATCACGTTGTGTTTTTATTTTCTTCACCTTTCCTTTCCGATCATGTTTTTTTTTAATTTCCTTTTGCTTTTCTTTCCTTCATCGCCTCTGCTACCTCCATCGTCGCCTCTGACACCAACCCTCCATCACTACTGCCTGGTGAGACAGTGTTAGAGTGTATACTAAAAGCTTAGCTTTTTGTAAATATTTACTTTGAAATAAAGAATCACATTAGTCAAATGTTTAGTGTAGTTGTTCAATTAATTTATATTGTAGATAACATGGTGTGTGGTGTCACACACAGAAGATCATGTTATCAGTTCTTTATAAATTAAAAATAGTTGCTCACGACTAAGAAGGATAGGAACAAACCATTGGAGTAGTTGTAGTGTAATTTGGTATTAGTTTATCTTGACTATAAAATTACACTAGTACACTCTGAGTGTATTGAGCAGTACCATTTGAGATAGTTTCTTTTTATACTGACTATATAAAAGAACAATACCTATGTTATTATGGAAGTGTGTACTCTTAATCATGATATAATAACAAGCACATATACTTAATACTTATTTCTTTAATTTATCAAAGGGTGCGATTTAGCTCGTTAAATCAATAGGCCCGATATGCTGGAAAATGATATTATTTATATAGTGTGTTGTTGATTATAGAATGAAATTGTGTCCTAGTAATCTAGGTTGATGATGTCCCTTTGAGGAGCTCATAAGGATTGTCATGTAAACCCTGTAGGTGGACTTAGTCCGACATGACAATGAAGTTGAGTAACACTATTCTTGGATCTAGATATTAATTAAGTGAGTTGTCAGTAACTCATTTAATTAGTGAGCATTCAATATCTTAAACACAGGGAGACTAACGCACTCATGATAAGAAGGATCTCATATAATAATATGGGATTGGTGCGGTAGTGCAATAATAACTCTTTAGTGGAATGAGATATTATTGATGAACTCGAATTGGGTGTTCGGGAAGCTCAAGTTCATCGGGAGACCAAAACTAATTCCTCCTCGCAGTCCCTGTCGTAGCCTCTTATTTATAAAGTCTTATACCCACCTAAACCCACCTTCTTACCCATCCATAGGTGGTCGGCCAAGCCAAGCTTGGAGCCTAAGCAAGGGCCGACCAAGATAAGCCTTGGATGGATCAAGTGGTGGCCAGCCCTAGCTTGGAGTCCAAGTAGGTGGCCGACCACAATAAAAATAAAAAGGATTTTATTTTAAAATCTTTCCTAATGTGGAAGACATGATTTGAAAAGAGAGTTTTAAAATTAAATCTTTCCTTTTATAGTTTCTACAAAGGATTAAGAGAAAGGTTTGATATCTTTCCTTATTTGTAGTTAAAAGGAAGATTTTAATTTTGGAGAAAACTTTCCTTTTTGTAATCATCCACATGTTTTAATAGAGAGATTTTAATTTATAAAAGGTTCCTTTTATAACCAACCATGAAGGGAATCTTTAAAGAGAGAAATTTTTATTTTAAAAATTTTCAGAAATAAATTAGGAAGTTTTAATTTTGTGTTTAAAACTTTCCTTGTTTAGAGGACTTGTAGGGGCCGCCCATTAAAAGAATAAAAGGAAAAACCTCACAACAACACATCTATTATTCCTCTCTTCTCTTCCTTGGTGGTGGCCGGCCCTCATCCTTCTTCTTCCCCTATTCTTCTTCCTTGGTGGTCGCCGGTTCTTCATCTCTAGGAGTTGTTGGTGGCCGGATCTTGCTAGAGGAAGAAGGAGAGTTAAGAGGCTTTGTTTCTTAGCGTCCCTCGGATCTTGGTTGGTGGCCGAACTTCTTCATCTCAAGGAGGTTGTTGGTGGTCGAAACTTGCAAGGAGAAGAAGGAAGCTTGGGTGGTTTCTCATCTCGGTAGATCGTCGCCCACACGACGTCCGAGATAAGAAGAGGAATACGGCAGAAGATCGTGAGGTCTATAGGCTACAAAAGGTATAAATAACTAGTTATTAGTTTCCGCATCATAACTAGTTCATCTTTTGTATGGATTTTGAAATACCACACACAAGAGGCTAACGGTTCTAGGTTTAGGATTTATGATTCGACTTTGTGTTTCTTTTGTTTTTCGATCTTGTGATTCGATTGTTCTTAATGGTTAAACCTAGGGTTACTATAAGGAGATTAAATATTGAATTTCATTGAAAGACTTTGTCTAGGAAGTGGTGGATGCTCCCATAATCAAGAAGTCCTAGTGTCTCGCCATATTTAACCTGGAAGTCGATCTCTGAAATAAATATTTAATCAAATTTGTAACATGGGTGGATTTGGATTAATAATGTTAAGCATCGTTTGTGATCCAAGTCTAAACCTCTAAGAACAGATAAGTTGAATTTGGAATCAATAATGTTAAGTTCTGTTTACGATTCCAAATTTAATTTCTAAATAACACAATAGGTTGTTAGGAAATGTTCAGGACTTGTACAAAATTTTTGTACAGGAGAACCAGTATGATATTCCGGGTAGTAACCAACAATTGATATCAGAGCTAGGGTTTGTCTCTGTGTGTTTGGTTTTCAGTTTAATTATGCACATGTCATACATATTTTAGGAAGGATAATAGTAGGATGTGCAAATAGATTTAACTCTATGGTTGCAGGCATCCTAGATCCAACTATTATGGCCCTAATGTGATTGTATGTGATTAGACCCTCGGACATGTCGAGGGCATTTTTTTTGTGTGTATGATTGTATGTATTAAATACAGCAGGAGCTGTATTAGTTTTAGGATTTTACATTATTGTTCGATCTAGACTCTATGTACATTCATTTGTGGAATATATGATCGATATATGTAAAATTCTATTTTTGTCGCGGATCGTATCCTTGCGAGGCGTCGTACTATTTGAGGACCAGAGGTGCAGCGGAAAAAGAAGCAAGATAGATACAGCGACTAGACCCGATTGCGGTGGCTAAAGATGGTAGTAGCTGGGGTTGGCAACACATGGAGGACAGTGATGGAAGGGGCCATAATAGTTGGAAAATTATTTTTCCATATTTATTGCTTTTTATTTGCTGTGATGTGTGTGTGTGCATGTGATGTGTACTTGCATGATAAAATTCTCATCTTAAAAAAAACTAAGTGGGAGAGGGATTAGTAAATAAATTCTGCGGTCTCTATTACTGGTTTGTAAGTGATGCAACAAACTTGCGTGTTGGCTCTGAGTGCCTCCCTCCACAACGGATGAGTTTGTTTGCGGATCACTAGATCAAAATTCTTTAATGGATGATTATAGGAAATTATTTAGATGTGTGTGATATTCTCCAACTGAAGGGGCACAATTCTATTTAATGCACTAAGTATCAAGTAATGGTATACACTTAGGCACATCTAATAGTATCCTCCCCAACGGAGTCACTGCTATTATCTGTGTGACCGAAGAAAAACTAACTATTAATTTGTCATAAAGCTAGGTGAAACCCCCTCTTACAAATGCTTGAATTTGTATACGTCCACACTAACGTGGCATATATAATTCACGATGTTTGAGGTAATTTTATTTGTCATAAAGTTAGGTTGACAAGATAATAAAATTAATGGGTAAAACCTCCTCATACAAATGTTTGAATTTGTATACGTCCACACTAACGTGGCATACATAATTCACGGTGTTTGAGGTAATTTAAGGTTAACAAGATAATTAATGGGTAAGACCCTCCTCTTACAAATGTTTGAATTTGTATACATCCACACTAACGTGGCATACAAAATTCACGGTGTTTGAGGTGTTGGTGAATTTAAATGATATTGTTTTGAGGAATCAATATTATTTTAAATTCTAAAATTTTGACCAAATATTTGATCGAAGATAGACCAACTATTAATTTTATTTATCATAAAGATAGGTTGACAAGACAATAAAATTAATAAAATCTCCTCTTACAAATGTTTGAATTTGTATACGTCCACACTAACGTGGCATACAAAATTCACGGGGATTTTGAGGTGTTGGTCTTGACCAAATATTTTTGTGATTCTTAGGATTTCAAATATTTTTCAATTCCCTAACTGTTATACTAGAGAATAGACTTACTAGTCCCAATTATAATGATTGGAAACAAAACTTGGACACTAAGGTGGACTGTCCTCTCAGGAATGAGAACAATAAAGGTGTATCTTATTAGTTGTTAAAACATGTTTGGTGGTGTTATTTACCAGTACCTAGCGTGTAGATACGAGAACCACTGATCATGTCTGCAAATCATTGCAAGGGTTCCAGAAAACCTGACAACTACACGAAGGAGAAATCACTGTTTACATGGGCAACACTACAGAAGTAGCAGCTGTTGCAGTAGGAGATGTTTATAGGAATAAAATATTGGTTTTGAGAAATTATCTTTATGTACCAAGTTTTAGAAATAACTTGATTTCAGTTTCTAAACTATACAAGGATGGATATTCTGTCTATTTTGATAACAAAGGTATTATCAAGAAAAATAAGGAAGTTATCTGTTCTGGTACATTGATTGGCAATTTGTATACTCTAAATCCAATAACTCCCACGATGCAACAAATGAAAATTAAGTAACACATCTTCTAATAAGAGAAAGCAACCTTCGGAAATGAACCAATCATATTTTTAGCATCTAAGGCTAGGTCATATTAACTTGAGTAGGATTCAAAGGTTAATAGCCGATGGACTTTTGGGTTCATTGGTGGTGGAAAATTTTCCAACCTGCGAGTCTTGCTTGGAAGGGAAAATGACCAAGAAGCTTTTTAAGACTAAGGGGTATAGAGCCAAAGACGTGTTGGAGTTGGTTCATTCTGATTTGTACTTATGACTATCCAGACAAGAGGTGGTTTCGAATATTTCGTCTCTTTTATAGACGACTATTCGAGATACGGGTATATTTACATGATGCACCGCAAGTCTGAGTGCTTTGATGAGTTCAAAGAGTACAAGGCTGATATGGAGAAACATCATGGTAAAAGTATCAAGACACTACGGTAAGATCGTGGTGGCAAGTACCTCTTAGGAGAGTTTAGGAGTCACTTATCAGAAGTTGGGATTCAATCCCAGCTGACTGCACCTGGTAACACCCCAACAGAATAGTGTGGAAGAACGAAGGTATATGACTCTTATGGTTAGATCAATGATGAGTTATTAAATTCATTTTGGGAATATGCTCTGGAAACAGCAGTGTACATTCTGAATATGGTACCTTCTATGTCAGTACCCTCTACTCTCATAGAATTATGGAATGAGCGTAAGCCTAGTCTAAAGCATATTCGGATTTGAGGTAGTCTAGCACGTGTGCTAAAGGGAGACACTGATAAGTTGGAATCACGTACAGAAGTTCGCTTGTTTGTGGGTAATCCTAGAGGAACGAAAGGTAGTTTATTTTAATAGTCCTAAAGATCAGAAGGTCATTGTTAGCACCAATGCCTGATTTTTAGAAGGGGACTATGTAATGAACCACAAGCCCATGAGTAAAATTATTCTTAAGAAAATAATGAGGGACACGTCTAATCTAGTACCAACAGTATAAGATGAGATACCACAAGAAACTGCAACACGTATCACAAATAATGCACAATTACAGACAGTGCCTCGTCGTAGTGGAAGGGTTGTTAGGCAACCTGAAAGATTCATGTTTTAGGAGAGTCTTTGGACTTGATCCCTGGATAACATGAACCTGACCCCCAGACATATGACGAAGTACTCCAAGATAAAGATGTAGTATCTTGGCAAAGAGCGATGAATTCTGAAATAGAATCTATGTATTCTAATAAGGTCTGGGAGCTTGTAGAACCACCAAATGGTATAAAAGTCGTTGGATGTAAGTGGATCTACAAAAGGAAAAAAGGGACAGATGGGAAGGTGGAAACCTTCAAAGCAAGGCTTGTTGCGAAGGGGTACACTCAGAAAGAGGGAATCGATTATGAGGAAACCTTTTCGTCGGTAGTCATGCTTAAATCTATTCGGATTCTTTTATCTATTGCCGCTCATATGGATTATGAGGTTTGATAAATGGATGTCAAGATAGCTTTCCTTAACGGAAGTCTTGAAGAAAACATCCATATAAAGCAACCAGAGGGGTTTATTGCAAAAGGCAAAGAGCATCTAGTGTGTAAGCTCAATCGGTCGATTTATGGACTGAAGCAAGTTTCAAGATCTTGGAACATCCGATTTAATGAAGTAATCCAGTCATATGGATTTATTCAATGTCCGGATGAGTCTTGTGTGTTGGTGCGGGAAGCATCCGACGATCGAACTCGTGTTTTGATAATGGCAAAGAATTCAAAGTTAAGATGTTTTGTATCTAACATGTTGACTGAGTGTTTCAGGAAAGTCCTAACTGCTGTTAGGCAAAGGGGTAAACCCTAGGGGGTGGTAATCCTAGGTCATAGGGGGTGGTAACCCTATGCGGAAAGTCTTGGCAGGTCGATGACTTCAGGCAAAAATTCCTAGGGGGTGGTAACCCTAGGTGGAAAGTCCTGGTGTCACGAACCAGGTGAAAGACTGGACTAGCCGGGAAGCGGATGTCTAGCAGAAAGTCCGAAAGCGTCGAGTGCTGAGCAAAAGTCCAGTCGATCTGGAGGATCGCACTGCAACAGGTAAATCTCCTGAGTGGAGTAGGTGAGGACGTGTTCCCCGTAGAGGGAACAGTAGGCGTCGGGTCGACCTAGGGTTTCCGGGCGGAAACCCGAAGTCAGACTCGGACAGTCAAGAGACTGTCATTATCACTTCTATTATGTTTTATGTGCTAACTTTATGCTGCAGGGTATATTTGGGATTAATGTATCTTGCAGGGACCAAAATGCAAAGATTAACCTCGGATGAACAGTGTCCGAGGCGCCTCGGGTGCAAAACCTAAGCTGGCTGCGAAGCAAGCTTCAAGGCGCCTTGGATAGGCTTAAGGCGCCTTGAACAAGTTGATGAAGGCGCCTTGGAGAGGTTGGAGGCGCCTTGAACAGGATAGAATTCGACCAGGTCGGTTTTGATCCACGCGGGTGATGCGGCCAGCCTGGAGGCGCCTTGGAGGGGTTTTAGGCACCTTGAACACTGTTTATAAAGGGGATTCGACCAGCATCTTGAAGATACAACATTCAAGTCTTCCTTCTGCATTTAGCTGCTAACGAACTCATCCCGAAGTGCTGCAACTCGACACCGACAACCCGAAGCTTCAATTTAGTATTTTCCATTGTCGGTATAAGATTATTTACTGTATTACTTGTAAATCATCTTTGTATACTTTCGAACTTATAGTTGTTGCCCACCGGAAGCGATCAAGGATCGCGGGCCTTCGAGTAGGAGTCGCCTTAGGCTCCGAACGAAGTAAAATCGACCTGTGTCTTTTGTGTTGTTCTCTTTATCTATTTCGCTGCGTTTTGTGTGTTTTTATTCCGATACGAACGAAACTTCCGCGAGCGCTATTCACCCCCCCTCTAGCGCGATCTCGATCCAACAATTGGTATCAGAGCGGGGTCATTTTGAATCGGTGCAACCACCATTCAAGACAATTTTCTCGTGGAATTTTCAGATTTTTTCGGATTTAGCCTCATAGCTATATTCTAATTCTTTTTCTCGAATCGATTTTTTTTGCTCAGAGTTGGTGCAACACCACTCGAGTTCGTGATTATTTTATATACTTCCCGCACTACTAATCCAGGACCAAGTCCTGGGATTTTCTTGTCATTCTTTTTCTACATAGTTATTTTAAAATGGCTCTACAAGAAGGCTACAGTACAGCCCGACCCCCACTCTTCACCGGAGAAGACTTTGGTTACTGGAAGGGCAGAATGGAAAACTTTCTAAAGATCCAGTTCGAGACCTGGATGATCGTCAAGACAGGACTGCAACTACCAACTGATACGGACGGTAAGCCTACATCTTGTGAGAACTGGGAGCCAGCCTTCATCAAAAAGGTGGAAGTCGACGCCAAAGCTACCTGCACCATCCAGTGCGGTCTTACCAAGGAGGAGCTCAACAGAGTCGGTCCCTTTTCAACCGCGAAGGAGCTTTGGGAGAAACTGATCGAACTTCACGAAGGCACCTCGGAAACCAAGGTAAGTAAGCGTGATTTGTTATTTAATAAACTATACAATTTAAAAATGCAGGAAGGTGAAACGGCAAGTTCACTACACGCGCGCATTCAAGACATCCTCAATTCTCTCCACGGAATCGGACAAAAGGTAGAGAATCGGGACGTCATAAGGTACGCACTAAATTCGTTTCCGAGGAGCACATTGTGGGCATCAATGGTAGATGCCTACAAAGTCTCCAAGGACTTATCTGCTTTAAAGTTAGATGAATTATTTAGTGAATTTGAACTTCATGAACAAACTAATGCACAGCCATCCGAGAAAGGTGTAGCTTTGTTTGCAGGGACAAGTAGAATGCGTGAATCGAGATCCCGATGAAAAATCGAACCGGAATCAGAAGACGAACCCGACTCAGAAGACGAACTGACCAGCGAACTCGTGAACCTCGTGAAGAGGCTCTACAAGAAGAAGAAGGGCTTCAACAAGAAAGATCTGAAGAAGACAGTTCAATTCAAGGAGGCCCAACCTAGTCCGAAAACAAAATTTGAAGTTACCTGTTATGGGTGCAACCAGAAAGGGCATATCAAAGCCAACTGCCCCAACCAAAAAGAGGCCAAAAAGCAAAGAAGAAAGAAGGCCCTGAAAGCAACGTAGGACGAATCTTCTTCGGAGGACGATGACGACGAACTCGATCAGACGAGTTTGCTCGCATTGATGGCCCGGGACCAAATCATCGAATCTGAGAGCGAGTCGGAGGCCGAGTCCCAGCGAAGCCACGGATCCGCATCTGTTTCCGAAGGGCCAGACTCCGCTGTAAGTATTCCTAGACTTAATAATTTAGTTAATTATTTACTTCGCAAATTAGCTAAATCGAACCTTAAGATTAAGTCACTTCTAAAGGAAATTTCTGAAGTGACTATCTCTGGATCCTTACCTAATCAAGTTCAGACTGAAGATTCAACTCAAGTTCAAAAACTTGAGGAAGAAAATTCAAGTTTGAAAAATCAGGTCAAGGATCTAAAAGATATCTTAGAACGGTTTTCTTTAGGTTCCAAGAATCTTGACCTAATTCTTGGGACACAAAGAGCCGTTTACAACAAAACTGGGCTGGGATATAAAAGTAAAAAGAAATATAGATCTTATCTATCCTTAATAAACAAACAAAATAGTAAATCAGTCCAAGCATGGGTCCCCAAGTCCAAATTGATCAATCAAGTTGGACTTGGCCAATACTGGGTTCCGAAGGATCAAATACACTACCTCGATAAACCATATCGAGGATATGATCCAAGGAAAGCTAAAAGAAAAATGATATTTAAAATTTAAAATTCAAAATTCAAAATTCAAATTAAAAAAATCGAAATTAAATTATAAATTTAAAATTCAAAATTCAAAATCAAATTAACAATTCAAAATATAAAAAAAAAATCAAAAATAGATGGTGGATCCAAACTAGCTGGCACCTCCAACTGAACTACCCGACAGGGTAACTGAACCTAATTTACCCGAAATGGGTAAAACAAGAGTAGATTACCCGGCAGGGTAATTAAGGCTAGTTTGAAAACGAGCTGAGTTTAACTTGAACCACAGTACCGGTGAAGTTTTTGGATGATAGTACGTTAGGGAAACTTGGGCATCGCATGTCTAGGAAGATATGGCTTCGACCTGGTGCATTTGGCCAAGTGGAACTGACCGAAGCTACCCTTAAATGGATCTTAACTTGTTAGACCAAGGATTAGTATTAAGTTCAATGGGTAGGACTATTTGGAAAACCTCGAAGGCATGGTTACTTTAATGAGCTCCGTGTGACTTACCATAGCCCAGAAGTTTATCCAAAGAATGCTTACTTGTTGAACCCAAAGCTAAACCTGAATCTAATACAAAG
This sequence comes from Zingiber officinale, assembly GCF_018446385.1. Taxonomy (NCBI): domain Eukaryota; kingdom Viridiplantae; phylum Streptophyta; class Magnoliopsida; order Zingiberales; family Zingiberaceae; genus Zingiber; species Zingiber officinale. The sequence goes on from NC_055986.1 coordinate 145,948,568, forward strand.
TTAAACCAGACCCTTAAATTCTACAATAATTCATCTCACAATAATTATAGGATGCCCTGATTGACAATTTAGCTCGGGTGAGATGACTAAGGAATTAAAATTAAATTAATTAGCAATTATCTTAAATTTCAAAATTATTTTAAAAAACTTAAATTTCAAAATTATTTTTAAAAAACTTAAATTTCAAAATTATTTTTAAAAAACTTAAATTTCAAAATTATTTTTAAAAAACTTAAATTTCAAAATTATTTTAAAACCTTAAATTTCAAAATTATTTTAAAAACTTAAATTTCAAAATTATTTTAAAAACTTAAATTTCAAATTATTTTAAAAACTTAAATTTCTAAATTATTTTAAACACTTAAATTTCTAAATTATTTTAAACACTTAAATTTCAAAATTATTTTAAAAACTTAAATTTCAAAATTATTTTAAAAACTTAAATTTCAAATTATTTTAAAAACTTAAATTTCTAAATTATTTTAAACACTTAAATTTTAAAATTATTTTAAAAACTTAAATTTCTAAATTATTTTAAACACTTAAATTTCAAAATTATTTTTAAAAAACTTAAATTTCAAAATTATTTTAAAAACTTAAATTTCAAATTATTTTAAAAACTTAAATTTCTAAATTATTTTAAAAACTTAAATTTCTAAATTATTTTAAACACTTAAATTTCAAAATTATTTTTAAAAAACTTAAATTTCAAAATTATTTTAAAAACTTAAATTTCAAAATTATTTTAAAAACTTAAATTTCAAATTATTTTAAACACTTAAATTTCAAAATTATTTTAAAAACTTAAATTTCAAAATTATTTTAAAAACTTAAATTTCAAAATTATTTTTAAAAAAAACTTAAATTTCAAAATTATTTTTTTTTAAAAAAAAACCTAGGATACTCCTAAAAATTACTTAGGAAAATTTACACCCAAGTCTAACCATGGAATATTCTTAGGATACTCCTCTACCAGTAGGGCCTTTAGAGTATATAATCAAAATACCTCGAAAGTTGAAGAAACAACTAATGTAATATTTGATGAAGAAAACAGCTTACCTTATGAAAATATTGACATTAATCCAAGAGCTATAGACGATGATGAAATCCAACCTAATGTTAATGAGTCAGAAGAACCAGTTTCTGACTCACAGATAAGACCAACTAGAGTAAGTACCTCTCACCCACCTGACCAAATTTTGAGTGACCCAAACCTAGGAGTCAGAACTAGATCATCCTATAGAAACCTTAGTCAGATTGCCCTTATTTCTAAAATTGAACCTAAGACTATAGAAGAAGCCCTGCCTGATCTAGACTGGATCATTGCAATGCAAGAAGAATTAGCCCAATTTGAGAGAAACCAAGTCTGGGACCTTGTACCTAAACCCATAGATAAATCAATAATAGACACCAAATGGGTATTTAGGAACAAGTTGGATGATCACGGTGATATAATAAGAAACAAAGCAAGGTTAGTAGCCAAAGGGTTTAGTCAAGTCGAAGGCTTAGACTATGATGAAACTTATGCTCCAGTAGCTAGACTCGAATCCATTAGGATGTTATTAGTCTATGCAGCAAATAAAGGATTCAAATTGTACCAAATGGATGTTAAGTCAGCCTTTTTAAATGGTTTTATCAAGGAAGAGGTCTACGTAAGCCAACCTCCAGGGTTTGAAGACAAAGACTACCCTAATTACGTATTTAAATTAAAAAAGGCACTATATGGACTAAAACAAGCCCCTAGAGCATGGTATGAAAGATTATCTAATTACTTAATATCCAAAGAATTTAACCAAGGACAAATTGATCCGACTTTGTTCGTGAAAACTATAGAAAAAGACATCTTTATAGCCCAAATCTATGTTGACGACATAATCTTTGGCTCAACTAATTCAAAATTCTTAAAAGAATTTGTCAAATTAATGGAAAGTGAATTTGAAATGAGTATGGTTGGAGAACTTAATTTCTTCTTAGGCTTACAAATTAAACAAACTAAAGATGGAATCTACATTTATCAAACTAAATATGCTAAAGAGTTAATTAAAAAATTCTGTATGGAAAATTCAAAAATTATAAATACTCCAATGGCAACCAACATAAACATTGACTCTGACCCTGAAGGAAAATCAGTTGACCCAAAATACTATAGGAGTGTCATAGGTAGCTTACTTTACCTAACTACAAGTCGACCCGACATATTGTTTGCAGTAGGTATGTGCGCAAGATACCAATCCTGTGCAAAAGAGTCACACCTATCATACGTTAAAAGAATACTTAGGTATATTAAAGGAACTCTAAATGTAGGACTTTGGTATCCAAGAACTTGCACCTTTGACCTTTATGGCTATTCTGATTCAGACTATGCTCGGTGCAAGTTAGACAGAAAAAGTACAAGTAGTAGCTGCCAGATTCTAGGTCAGTGCCTAGTAAGTTGGTCAAGCAGAAAGCAACATTGTGTTGCTCTATCCACCACAGAAGCTGAATACATAGCTTTAGGAGAATGTGCATCTCAACTGCTGTGGATGATGCATACGTTAAAAGACTATCAACTAGAGTATAAAAATACACAAATCTTTATTGATAATATCAGCTCAATTAATCTCACCAAGAATCTTATTCACCACTGCAGGACTAAACACATAGAGGTAAAGCACCACTTTGTAAGGGATCATGTAGCTAAAGGTGAAATTGCACTCAACCACGTTGAGTCCAAATCAAACCTAGCTGACATCTTTACAAAACCCTTACCTGAACTTGAGTTCAGTGCACTTAGAAGGCAAATAGGAATGTGTTGGGTAGAGTAGATGTCTCATTTTGTTGTCTTGTTCTTTTAATTTTAGGAAAAATAATTTTCAAAATTTCTAATTTCCTAGATTTTTCAAAATTCTGGATTTATTTGTCATTTTTCAAAATTTAGGAAAAATAATTTTTTCAAAATTCCCAATTTTGTTAGATTTTTAAAAATTTTGAAATTAGCCTAAGTTTTCCCCCTAGAAATCATGTTCCCCTAGAATTAAGTCAGAGCATCTCACAATGTTAGAGTGTATACTAAAAGCCTAGCTTTTGGTATAAACATTTATCTAGAAATAAGAATCGCATTGGTCAAATGTCTACATTTATGATAAATGTAGTTGCTCAATTAATTTATATTGTAGATAACATGGTGTGTGGTGTCACATACAGAAGATCATGTTATCGGTTCCTTATAAATTATAAACAGTAGCTCACGACCAAGATGGAAAGGAACAAACCATTGGAAGGTCGTAGTGTAATTAGGTATTAGTTTATCTTAACTATATGATTACACTAGTACACTTAGAGTGTATTGAGTAGGACCATTTGAGGTCGTTCCTTTTATACTGACTTTATAAAAGAATAAAGACCTCAGTTATTATGGAAGTGTGTGCTCTTAATCCTAATATAATAACAAGCACATATATTTGATATTTATTTCTTTAATTTATCAATGGGTGAGATTTAGTTCGATAAATCAATAAACCCGATAAGTTGGGAAATGGTATCACTTATAGTGTGTGTTGTTGATTATAGAAGGAAGCGTGTCCTAGAGATACTAGGTTGATAATGTCCTCAAGAGGAGCTCATAAGGATTGTCATGTTAAACCTGCGGTGGACTTAGTCCGACATGATAATAAGGTTGAGTGGTACTACTCTTGGACTTAGATATTAATTAAATGAGTTGTCAATAACTCACTTAATTAGTGGACATTCGATATCTTAAACACGGGAGACTAACACGCTCATAATAAGAAGGAGCCCAAAATGTAATTTGGGATTGGTGCGATAGTTCAATAATAGTTCTTTAGTGGAATGAATTATTATTGATGAAATTAAGTTGTGTGTTGGCGAACACGGGATAATTTCATCAGGAGACCAAAACCAATTCCTCCTCTCGGTCCCTATCGTAGCCTCTAGTATATAGAGATTTATACCCACCGCATACCCACCTTCTTACCCATCCAATGGGGCCAGCCAAGCTAGCTTGGAACCCAAGCTAGGGCCGGCCAAGACCAGGTGGATGAGTCATGTAGGTGGTCGGCCAAAGCTTGGGTCCCAAGCTTAGGTGGCCGACCACTAGAATATTAAAAAAGATTTTTATTAAAATTATTTCTTATGTGGATATCATGATTTTAAAAGAGAGTTTAAAAATTAAAAATTTCCTTTTATAACTTTCTACAAAAGATTAAGAGAAGAGATTAATCTCTTTCCTTATTTGTAGATTAAAAGGATTGTTTTAATTTTTGGTAAAAACTTTCCTTATTTGTAAATCATCTACATGTTTAAACGAGAGTTTAAAATTTGAAATCTTTCCTTATTTGTTGATTAAAGGAGGATTTTAAATTTTAAGAAAACTTTCCTTTTAACCATGTTTATGATTTAAAAGAAAGTTTAAAAATTAATAATTCTCTTTTATTAGTTTCTACAAAAGATTGAGAAAAGATTTGATATCTTTCCTTATTTGTAGATTAAAAGAGATTTTAATTTTTAGAGATAACTTTATTTTTATCCACATGTTTAAAAGAAAGATTTTAATTTATTAAATTTCCTTTTTATAAACCAATCGTGAAGGGATTAAATTATTGGAGAAATTTTATAAATTTCTGGAGACAAATTAGGAAGTTTTAATTAATTAAAACTCTCCTTGTTTATAGCTTTAATGTGGCAACCATGTAAATTGAGAAAAGGAAAATTGTTTTTAATTAAATAAAATTTTCCTTTTCATGGCAAAAGAATTAAGGAAGTTTTTAATTAAATTTCCTTATTTGCCAAGACCAAGGATTATAAAAGAGGGGGTAGAGAAGACTTCATAGTGAACCACCTCTATTATTTCTCTCCCTCTTTTCCTTGGTGTTGTGGCCGGCCAACCTCTCTTCCTCTCTTCCTCTTGGTGGTGGCCGAACCTTCTCTATTTGCTTGGAGCTCTTGTGGTGGCCGGATACAACTTGGAGAAGAAGAAGAAGAAGGAGAGAAAGCTTGTATCCCTTGGAGCTTGGTTGGTGGAAAAAGATCTTCATCTTTTGGAAGCTTTGTGCTTGGCCGAAACTTGAAGAAAGGAGAAGAAGGTGTTTTGGTGGATTCTCATCTCGGAAGATCGTTGCCCACACAACGTCCGAGGTTAGAAGTGTTAGAGTGTATACTAAAAGCCTAGCTTTTGGTATAAACATTAATCTAGAAATAAGAATCGCATTGGTCAAATGTCTACATTTATGATAAATGTAGTTGCTCAATTAATTTATATTGTAGATAACATGGTGTGTGGTGTCACATACAGAAGATCATGTTATCGGTTCCTTATAAATTATAAACAATAGCTCACGACCAAGATAGAAAGGAACAAACCATTGGAAGGTCGTAGTGTAATTAGGTATTAGTTTATCTTAACTATATGATTACACTAGTACACTTAGAGTGTATTGAGTAGGACCATTTGAGGTCGTTCCTTTTATACTGACTTTATAAAAGAATAAAGACCTCAGTTATTATGGAAGTGTGTGCTCTTAATCCTAATATAATAACAAGCACATATATTTGATATTTATTTTCTTTAATTTATCAATGGGTGAGATTTAGTTCGATAAATCAATAAACCCGATAAGTTGGGAAATGGTATCACTTATAGTGTGTGTTGTTGATTATAGAAGGAAACTGTGTCCTATAGATACTAGGTTGATAATGTCCTCAAGAGGAGCTCATAAGGATTGTCATGTTAAACCCTGCAGGTGGACTTAGTCCGACATGATAATAAGGTTGAGTGGTACTACTCTTGGACTTAGATATTAATTAAATGAGTTGTCAGTAACTCACTTAATTAGTGGACATTCGATATCTTAAACACAGGGAGACTAACACGCTCATAATAAGAAGGAGCCCAAAATGTAATTTGGGATTGGTGCGGTAGTTCAATAATAGTTCTTTAGTGGAATGAATTATTATTGATGAAATTAAGTTGTGTGTTCGGGGCGAACACGGGATGCTTAATTTCATCGGGAGACCAAAACCAATTCCTCCTCTCGGTCCCTATCGTAGCCTCTAGTATATAGAGATTTATACCCACCTTCTTACCCATCCAATGGGGCCGGCCAAGCTAGCTTGGAACCCAAGCTAGGGCCGGCCAAGATCAAGTGGATGAGTCATGTAGGTGGCCGGCCAAAGCTTGGGTCCCAAGCTTAGGTGGCCGGCCACTAGAATATTAAAAAGGATTTTTATTAAAATTATTTCTTATGTGGATATCATGATTTTAAAAGAGAGCTTAAAAAATTTTCCTTTTATAGTTTTCTACAAAAGATTAAGAGAAGAGATTAATCTCTTTCCTTATTTGTAGTTTAAAAGGATGGTTTTAATTTTTGGTAAAAACTTTCCTTATTTGTAAATCATCTACATGTTTAAAAGAGAGTTTAAAATTTGAAATCTTTCCTTATTTGTTGATTAAAGGAGGATTTTAAATTTAAAGAAAACTTCCCTTTTAACCATGTTTATGATTTAAAGAAAGTTTAAAATTAATAATTCTCTTTTATTAGTTTCTACAAAGATTGAGAAAAGATTTGATATCTTTCCTTATTGGTAGATTAAAGAGATTTTAATTTTAGAGATAACTTTCTTTTATCCACATGTTTAAAGAAAGATTTTAATTTATTAAATTTCCTTTTATAAACCAATCATGAAGGATTAAATTATTGGAGAAATTTTATAAATTTCGGAGACAAATTAGGAAGTTTTAATTAATTAAAACTCTCCTTGTTTGTAACTTTAGTGTGGGACCATGTAAATTGAGAAAAGGAAAATTGTTTTAATTAAATAAATTTTTCCTTTTCATGGCAAAAGAATTAAGGAAGTTTTTAATTAAATTTCCTTATTTGCCAAGACCAAGGATTATAAAAGAGGGGGTAGAGAAGGCTTCATGGTGAACAACCTCTAT